>NC_041396.2:119047039-119362039 GCF_900747795.2 Erpetoichthys calabaricus
TATACTAATAACAGTTTGTTAAGGATCAGTTTTTTTGTGAAGCTGCCTTTACTCGAGTGATCACTTCGACCTGACTTGGTGGCCAAGTGTAAGCGTTACCTGGAAATAACCACCCATACAATCAGATTGTGAATCAGACTACGAATGCCATGAATGTAATTACACACTCACTGCACTTGCTTACGGTAATCGAACCTCGGACGTCAGCGCTAGAGGGGCTTAGCAGCGGTGAAGTATTGCTTTTAAATTTTAATTAAGAACAAAAGAAAACCTCAGAGGTTCGATTCCCGAAAGGGAGTGAAGTGAGTGTCCGGTTACCTAGCAGGTAAAGCTTATGGTCGGACAGCAAGTGACGTAACATCAGCCATGGTGCCTTCAGTTGTGAGAAGCAGATCATAGAATGATTGAAAATAGTTTTGCATTTACCTTTTTAGTAAAAGGCGAGCTTTTAAGCCTGAGAAATCACCCCGTAAATGCACACGTTTAATTGCACATGTGTTAATATGTATGCTTACACAGTATTAAAAGACACTCAAAAATTAACGTCATTTACCATCAGCCACGGTGCCTTCAGTTGTGAGAAGCAGATCATAGAATGATTGAAAATAGTTTTGCATTTACCTTTTTAGTAAAAGGCGAGCTTTTAAGCCTGAGAAATCACCCCGTAAATGCACACATTTAATTGCACATGTGTTAATATGTATGGTTACACAGTATTAAAAGACAGTGAACAACGTCAGTTACCTTTGTTCCCGCGTTTGATAAAAGGCGAGCTTTTAAGCCTGAGAAATCACCCCGTAAATGCACACGTTTAATTGCACATGTGTTAATATGTATGCTTACACAGTATTAAAAGACACTCAAAAATTAACGTCATTTACCTTCGTTCCCACGTTTGACTCGTGCTGTAAATCTCTTCCTTGTTTTTAGGTCACGTGATTACGTAGGAGGCGTGATGACGCGATACGTGACTCCGCCTCCTCCATTACAGTATATGGACAAAAAATATGTTCCAGTTATGACCATTACGCGTAGAATTTCGAAATGAAACCTGCCTAACTTTTGTAAGTAAGCTGTAAGGAATGAGCCTGCCAAATTTCAGCCTTCCACCTACACAGGAAGTTTGAGAATTAGTGATGAGTGAGTCAGTCAGTCAGTCAGTCAATCAGTCAGTCAGTCAGTCAGTGAGTCAGTGAGTCAGTGAGGGCTTTGCCTTTTATTAATATGTATAGATATATTTAAATGCACGCTAAACATTTACAGAATTGTAAAAGGAACAACTAAAACTCAAACATTGTATATACTAATAAAGAAACAAAATACCTACAGATTATGACTTTAAAGGGCAAATAAACAGCGGATGTAAATGGATGTGTACCACCGGTATCTCCATATGCTGCTTGCTTTAAGATGGAGTCTTAATAACAATATAAAACAATACCTAATTTAGCCACTAGAGGTCCCCTATGAACACATTTTAACAGAGGACAGAACAAGGAATGTTCAATTCAATTCAATTCAATTCAATTCAATTTTATTTGTCATTTAGCAGAACATCCAAGATGTGCTGCAGAACGAAAATACGATGCACAAGACATTAATAAAAACACATAGTTAAAATCAGCCTACAATAAAATACTAAAATGCTTCATTTAAAAGACGAACGGCAGTAGGAAAAAAACTGTTTTTAAACCTGGTAGTTCTACATTTCAGGCTGCGGTACCTTCTGCTTGAGGGCATGAGGGAAAAGAGTTCAGAGGCAGGATAAGTAGGGTCTCTAGAAATCCGCACAGCTCTGGCCAGACAGCGTTGTTTTGCCAAATCTTGTACATTAGGCAACGGGGCTCCAATGATCCTCTCCGCAGCCCTCACCACTTTCCTCAGTGCTTTCCAGTCCGAAGCGCTGCAGCTCTCCTGCCACAGAGAGCTGCTGCTGGTTAGCACGCTCTCTATGGTCCCTCTGTAAAAAGTGGTGAGGACTGACTTACTGAGATGGGCCCTCTTTAGCCTCCGCAGAAAGATCAAGCGCTGGTGAGCTTTCTTGATGACGGAGGAGGTGTGCAGGGACCAGGTGAGGTTGTTCGTCACTCTGCACACAAATGAAGAGAAAACAAAAAACCACGTAAATAAAATAATATATCTGTACATTGTGTGCAGTCTCTTGCAACAAGTCTATAAGTAGCAACTGCCTGTATGTCAGTATTAACAGGTGCAGGCGATGACTTAGCTGGAGATATTGTATCTTGATTTGAATCTAAGAGTGAGCAGTATGGCCAAACATTCATTTCACATTATAATCAAACATTTTCACAGTTTCGTTTGATACTTGTACAGTGTACTGTATCTCTACTTTTCAAACCAAAACATATTTTTTAACAAATAGCTCATGTATTAATGATGAGTTGTGCACATAGACATTACTCTTTATCAGACAAAACACATCACTAGCAGGTAATCAATGCTGAGCAAACCCATGGCAAACTACAGCTTTTTCCTGTCCTCTCTCCCCATGCCAATCACTTGTTTTAAACATACATATAACATCAAACCCACTAAATTTAGCGTAGGGTTAGAAGAGGCTGAAGTCATCATCGACTTACCAATTGGGTTAGATTGTATGTTACTAATGTACAATATAATAATAATATTGTTAAACAGTTAGGCTCCCTCATTACATACAGGTCACATACAACTCCATGCAAAAAGACATTAATATACCGAAATAAAATCACATTTCCAGTTTCCTTTGGGATACTTTGATTTGCAAGTTTTGTGATAAAATGTTTTTTTATGTTTAAATGTATTTGCAAGTTTTCAGCTAATTTTTGGCATAAAGTAATTGTAAAACTTTTTTTTGAAATACATACCACAAGAATAATTTAATCAGATATGCTGATTTCTCCTGAGAAGGTTTGTGGATGTGATGAGAGGGGACATGAAGGTGGTGGGTGTGACAGAGCAAGATGTAGAGGACAGAAAGATATGGAAAAAGATGATTTGCTGTGGCAACCCCTAATGGGAGCAGCCGAAAGAAGAAGATACTAAAATGATAGTGTTCGGGAAACCTTTTTTTTGTGTCATTTTTGTAACACCTAACTTCTCACACTGTTTTCCACAGTGACTGTTCAAGATGGAAAGATCAACCCATTAGCTACACACATTTGTCACTACGTAGCTTTGTTGAAGTGCATTGGTCAAGGTGCTCTGGTGGCATCAGACCGGTTAACATAAGAGTAACTAGTAACATTAAAGAATGCGGCTTCTGGCCATATAGAAAAATACGGTTTCTATTAAATTGTTTTAGGGAGTGGGGATGAACACTGTATCTTTGTTGTAGTTACATAGTGAAAATGGGAACTATGAAGACCTTTTACTTATGAATAAAATAAGCTTATTTTAAAAACTGATTAGAAAATTGAATCAGTTGAGATTTAAACAGTGACATTTTTGAAAATGTATTTTTGGAGAATGCATCTATTATTACATATACATGAAAGATGTAAACAACCCTCTGTTGATTCTAATATGACATTTTATGCTTATTTTAAAATATTCTGATGAGTCTTGATTTTAAACTGTTTTTGTAAAATATGATGCTGTTTAAAACATTAAAAGTGTTTAAAAGTGAAGGGGGTTGAACTCACTCCAAGGAGATGTGTCTGCTCCTCCGAAACCCCTCTTAAACGGTGATACACTGGGAAACAAATACAGTTTTTTTTTTTACCTACTCTTTGCTCGATCAGCTGCTGGCTTTCTGCTACTGCATTTCATGTGGCGCTTTGATTGTTTAAAAGCCTGTATAGCACCTTCTTGTTCCCCAGACTTCCTCAAAAACTATGCAATCTCATTTTGCTGTTCTGTTATTTCACTGAGTAATTTTTTCTGTGTTTTGCACTAATGCGATGTTTACTCTCATTTTTTTGAGACGTTCGAATTTTCCTACTTCCATTATCTGTAACCTGCTCTGCATGTGTATCACGGGACTTGCTTCCAAAGGTTGTAAGTATGATGTGATTTGTTCATCTCGCGGGGCGTGAAACCCATCTCTAACCTGCCTTTCTTAAGTAAAATTCTAGAGAAGGCAGTCATTATGCAGTTAAATGAGCACCTCAATAAACATGCTATTCTTGATAAATTTCAGTCAGGTTTTAGAACAAATCACAGCACAGAAACTGCACTCGTTAAAGTAGTAAATGACTTGCGGGTAAATGCAGACAGAGGCCATTTATCTGTTCTCATCCTCTTAGATTTGAGTGCCGCATTTGACACTATTGATCATAATATTCTTAAGAATCGCCTTAGTCAATGGGTGGGCCTCTCTGGCAGTGTCTTAAACTGGTTTGAATCCTACCTGGCAGGGAGAAAATTCTTTGTTAGTTGTGGTAATTATAACTCAAAGACACATGATATTCTATATGGTGTTCCACAAGGCTCTATCCTGGGTCCGCTGCTCTTCTCAATCTACATGCTTCCATTAGGTCAGATTATCTCGGGACATAACGTGAGCTACCACAGCTATGCTGATGACACACAGCTGTATTTATCAATAGCACCTGATGACCCCAAATCTCTTGATTCGCTAACACAATGTCTAACCTGTATCTCAGAATGGATGAATAGTAACTTTCTCAAATTAAATAAAGAAAAAACCGAAATCTTAGTGATTGGCAATAATGGATACAATGAGGCTATTAGAAATAAACTGGATGCATTAGGATTAAAAGTCAAATCGGAGGTAAAAAGCTTAGGGGTAACCGTTGATTGTAATCTGAATTTTAAATCGCATATTAATAAAATCACTAGGACAGCATTTTTTCACCTAAGGAACATAGCAAAAGTTAGACCTCTTATATCATCGAAAGATGCAGAGAAATTAGTTCATGCGTTTGTCTTTAGTCGGCTAGATTACTGTAATGCACTCCTCTCAGGACTACCCAAAAAAGACATCAATCGTTTGCAGTTAGTGCAGAATGCAGCTGCTAGAATCCTTACCAGGAAAAGAAAATCCGAACACATTTCTCCAGTTTTGATGTCACTACACTGGTTACCTGTGTCATTCAGAATTGACTTTAAAATTCTGCTTATGGTTTATAAAGCTTTAAATAATCTCGCCCCGTCTTATATATCGGAATGTCTGACACCTTATATTCCAAATCGCAACCTCAGATCCTCAACTGAGTGTCTCCTTAGAATTCCAAGAGCAAAACTTAAAAGAAGTGGTGAGGCGGCTTTCTGCTGTTATGCACCTAAAATCTGGAATAGCCTGCCAGTAGGAATTCGCCAGGCTAATACAGTGGAGCACTTTAAAAAAACTACTGAAAACACATTACTTTAACATGGCCTTCTCATAACTTCACTGTAATTTAATCCTGACACTCTGTATATCCAATTCATTATAATAACTATTCATTCAAAATTTGTACTAACCCCTACTCTCTCTTCTGTTTCCTTTTCCGGTGTCCTATTGGTGGTGGCTTGTGCCACCACCATCTACCCAAAGCACCATGATGTTCCAACAATGATGGATGGATTAAAAGCCAGAAGTCTGTATAACCATCAGCATCAAGTGACTCCGTGAGAACCCTAACTACAAAGAGGACTATTTCATTTATGTTAGGTAGAATGCCCAAAGGGGACTGGGTGGTCTCGTGGCCTGGAACCCCTACAGATTTTATTTTTTTCTCCAGCCTTCTGGAGTTTTTTTTTGTTTTTTCTGTCCACCCTGGCCATCGGACCTTACTCCTTTTTATGTTAACTAAGGTTGTCTTATTTTAATTTCTTATTTGTCTTTTATTCTTCTTTTCTTCATTATGTAAAGCACTTTGAGCTACTTTTTGTATGAAAATGTGCTATATAAATAAATGTTGTTGTTGTTGTTGTTGTTGTTGTTGAAAGTGTCACTGTCTCTCGTCAAAAGATCTCTTTTCCAAAGATCACATCTTGTCGCAAGATTTTTTTTTATAATAAAGAGATATCGTTGATATACCAAAATAGTTTTCATATGTTGAAAATGTTTGTCCGCTAACAAATGGAAAATTGCCTCACCAGTATAGGAAATGTTGGGATTTTGTACCTTCAGTGTCACCCAATATTAAGAGGTGAAAATTATTCATCAGTTCCTAAACGTCTCTCAGCTATGGCTTCTGAAATCAATCAGGGCATGTATTAACCCTTTTAGCTATGATAAAGAGAAAACAAAATACATTTTTGGTGTTACTGACTTGGAAAAAACACACACAGTTTCATATGTACACTTTCACATGTTATAACTTTTTAAAATAAGAATTCCCTGTAGTCTAAGCAGCCTCCTTGTACAGCTGATAGCTATGGCAGAAGAAAATGTTAGTTGACATTGGGGAGCTTAGAGAATGGACTAACTAAGTAGTGAGAAAGTCAAAGTAGCAGTGTTTTTCTTTCCTCTCATCTAAACCCGTCTCTTTAAAAGCAAATTCATTTTCTATGACTTTCTTTACTATTTACATCATTTAAACAGAATATGCATAAGTCAACTGTTTCCCCTTCTCCAAGCACCTTAGTTGTTCACACTACTACTGAGCACTTTTGTCATTTTCATATTTTTTAAAAGATATTGGTCTTTCCCCAGACACAAGGAATAAATTACCAAGTAGTGCAGTAAAGAAAAGATTTTCAATGACCTTCAGAGCAAAACTCATGTTATTTTAGAGAGAGAAAGGGGAATTGGATTGTCTGGCTTGTTGGGCTGATAAGACCTGCTCTCATCAAGTTTGTTCTAATGTTCTAGTTCCATTTGCGATTCTCCTTAGTTAACCAGTCCAGTTTTCTGTGTTCCTTTATTACATAGTCCAAAACTCCACTGGTGTGTTTCTACAAATAATGGTCTTGTACTTAATAGTAGCTAATGCTATTGACTCACCGCTCCAATATCTTGGGCTCAGATCTTTTTTTGTCTGCTGTTTGTGTGGACTTGCACTTTCTCCCCATGTCTGTTTTTTTTTTCTTTCTTCAAGTTCTCCAAGTTTTTCGACCAATCCTAAAGGCATGCAGATTAAATTAACTGGAAGCTGTAAACAAGTCCACATAAGCAAGTGTAAATATACCCTGCTTCTGAATAGTGTTGTATCCAAGGTAAGTGTCCATTGCTTACAGCATAAGCACACATTCTCCATTCTGTGACCCTGAATTGGATTAGCATGTTAGTAAATGGATAGAAGAACATGTTTGTTAATGGTATTTTTTCTTCTGAGGGTCGATTTATTACTTCCTCACCATTTTGTCATAAAGTATTTGTCACATTCACCGCTTTTCATTACTTTTTGTATACTGTCTTACACATTACAACTTTATTTTTGCCTGACAGATTCTTCCACATTTCAGTTACTTATGCCCATACTTCATGTGTCACTGTCCACTCATCTGTTACATATTTATGATTAGTCTGACACTTTTTTATTCAATATCAAATGTCTCAGCAATACTTTGTAAAAACTTGACAGTTTTATGTTATGTTTATTTCTAGGACCCTGCTCTGCAGTTTTTAATTTAGAAAATAATGAAAATTTTGCTACTTTTCTGCTACTGATCACTGTTACACTTACATAAAGGATGCTTTCTACCTGTTACTACATCTCTATTCTTTCACTTCAGAGTTTCAGATTCTGTACTCCTGCTTTCAGCTTACAAACAGACTGAAGTGTCAGAAGCCAGTAAGAAAAGTGGCTCACTCTTGGACTAAAGAAGCACAAGAGAATGTAGGATTGTTTTGGATCAGAATATCGGGACATACAGTATGTCGAAATTACCCATCTAGATTAATATGCAACCATCATAACTGGATTCATCTAAAAGGGCGTTACCTTCGGCAATACCTTCTGTATCCTCATATGGGTACATGGATGATGTAAGGAGAGAGAGTTCATAAATGAGTCAATGACCAGCATAGAATTTCAGGTTTCCGAAACACATCTACTTATTAGTTGGCAAAAATATAACAAATATTCTGAATATCTCACTAAGGGTCATGTCATTACATTGGATTATGGAGAGAGAGATGTACTGATACCGTCCTTGTGAGCCAAATAGATGCTGCGGAGAGTATTGTGTTCTTTTAGAATCTGTAGTGCAGGGGTCTCCATCTCTGGTCCTAGAGCACTAAACTGGCTGCAGGTTTTCATTCTAATCCTTATCCTAGTTAGTGACCTTTATTTGCTGCTAATTAACTATTTTGCCTTAATTTTAATTTAATTGTTATTTAAGACTCAGAGCTCTTAAATACTGTATGTCTTTTGTCCTTAATTAGAAAACAAACAATGTGATCTGTCCATTAACATTGGAATGAAATGACTTTAGAGACTGGGCCATATTTAACATAGTTTGGACCAACTCCAATTTGCATGTTTACAACAAGAAATCCTCTCCATAAATTGTCATCTTATCGTGGTGGAGAGTTTGTGTGTTCCAATGATCCTAGCATCTATGTTGTCCAGGGCAATATATGTTGGAATACTATATACCCATGAGGAAAGAGTAGGTCACCTCCCTGCAATTTTATGTCGGGGAATCCTCTGACAATTGTTTGTGCTAATGTGGTAACAGTTAGTCAGAGTATTGGGCCTTCTTGTAGACCCTGGGGAAAGTCCTGGAAGGTGCTCTCACTGGGGAATCTATTGTTTCGTTGGGGGACTTTAGTGATCGTGTGGGCAATGACAGTGAAACCTGGTGGTACTTTATTATTAGACTACTGTGCTAGTCTCAGTTTATTCATAACGAACACCATGTTTGAGCACAAATGTATTCATAAGTGCACTTGGCACCAGAGCACTTTAGGCCGTTAGTCAGTAATGGATTTTGTAATTGTGTCATCAGATCTGTGACCATATATGTTGAACACTTAGGATAAGAGATGGGTTGCACTTGTCAAATGATCCCTACCTGATTGTGAGTTGGATCAGATTGGGGCAAAGATGCTGGACATACCTGGCGAGCCCAAACATAGAGTGAGGATGTACTGGGAATGTTCGGCGGATATATCTCTCTAGGAGATCTTCAACTCACACCTCAGGAGGAATTTCTCTTTCATTCCAAGGGAGGTAGGGGACATTGAACCTAAATGGCCATGTTCTGTGAATCCATTGCTGAGATGACTGTGCAGAGCTGTGGAGTTAAGATCATTGGTGTGTGTTGCATTGGTAATCCCATTGGTGGATGCCAGCGGAAAAAGGAGCTATCAGACTGAAGCAGGAGGCCTTACAGACTTGCCTAGCTTGTGGGACTACAAAGGAATTCAACAAGTACTAACAGGCCAAGCAGATCATGACAATGGCAGTTGCAAAAGCAAAAATTCTGGTGTGGGAGTAGTTTGGTGAGGCCATGGAAAATTACTTTTGTTCAGCCTTCAGCAATTCTGGGAAACTGTCAGGCAACTCAGGAGGGAGAAGCAGTGCTTTGCCTGTGCAGTTTATGGAGTCCTGCTGACCTCACCTGGGGACATAGTCAGTCGGTGGAAGGAGCACTTCAAGGACCTCCTAATGTATATCCCACCAATACAGCTTCCTGTGAGGATGCAGAGCCCAGCGATTCAGAGAGGGACTCGCCTATCACTGGAAGTCAATGAGGCAGTTAAATAAAAGTCCTGGGTGGCAAGGGTTGAGGGATGGATGATGTTTGCCCTGAGTTCTTAAAGGCTCTGGATGTTGTTGGGCTGAGTTGGTTGATATGCCTTTTCAACATTGCATGCTGTTTGGGGACAGTACCTTTGGAAAGACAAACTGGGCTGCTGGGCTCCATTTTAAGAAAGGGTGTGTTCTAACTTTAGGGGTCACACTCTTTAGCCTTCCTGTGGAAGCCTATGCCATGGTTTTGGAAAGGAGGATTTGACTATTGGTCAAGCCTCGGATTCAGGAGGAACAATGGAGATTTCATCCCGGGTGTGGAACACTAGACTAGATCTTTACCCTCATGAGAATTCTGGAGGGTTCCTGGAATATGCTCAATCAATCTATGTGTGTTTTGTGGACTTGGAAAAGGCATACGACCATGTCCCTTAGGGGTTCCTGTGGTGGGGGTGCCTTGGGAGTATGGGGTACCAGGCCAGCTGTTGAGGGCTATTCGGTTCCTGTACAACCGGAGCTAAAACTTCATGGTTTTGCAACAAGACAAGAGGACTTTAAGCGACAAATCTGTTGTACTACATAAAGGATGCATATCTCCAGTGTGATGTGTAAAGACCATCCACAGCTAGCAGACAAAGACATTAAAGGGTGGAATGAAAGCAATCTGCTTGTTGTAGAAGACTATGATAAAGTGGATTTTACAGTATGAGTGGCTGTGAAATATTTTATCTGATTCATTACTTGTTGGGACTAAGTTTTCTGGGTTATAATAGCTTATTATGTGATTTATGCAGTGGTGTCTCAACAAGATGGTCTGGAAAAATTAAACAAGTAGTAAACTCACGTCAATATTTGTATGCATTATTAATGTTTATAGCAAACCTAGCTTAGTCAACATAATCAAATTCTTTCAGTTTTTCTCAATATGCTCAATGCAGTTTCTTGTCTAGAAAAATATTTCTCTTTGGAGTATGTGAAATTTTCTTTGTAACTGCTACTGCTAACCTGTTATCAGTTTACTTGTGCAGGTCTTTTGACCATAAAGTGCTCCCAGCATACTTTTTGCTCATGTGTGTGCATGTGCAGCCTGAACTTTTCAATTCTGCCTGGGGGCTTGAGGGTCAGAACTCTTTTAAGCCACCTACTAGTTGATTTTCTTTTTTGGTGAAGCAATTTAAAACGTGCATAAACTTGTTTTTCTTGTTATTTTCAAGTAGTTGTCATCAATGACTTACTGTGTAAACAAATATTGGAAATTTACAAATATAAATTTACAATTATGCTTTCAGTATTCAGTATGTCGCATTGATGTCTACATAACTTTTAATATTGTCCTTTGGTGGAAGTACTGTATTACAACATAGTAATAGATCTTCATATTGTGTGATTATTTTAATGGTGTTATTCAGGTAACATTTTATCATCGCTGGTGTCTGATAACTTAATACATTAATACTTATTTACCCGTGTCACCGATCTTTCATGCAGCTCCAACTACCCTTTTACTACCGCATTCATTGCCTGCCCATTCATACTGTTGGCTTCACCTCACACCACTCATGGGAGATATAGCAACACTATCTGCACTCATCTTTCCCAACTTCATGAGTGGAACTGATACAATCCAGTATCTTTCTCAGAAGTGCCACCACCTACCTAACAAGGCTAATAGATTTAAGCAGAAGAATGTGTCTTGTAAGTGCTGCTCTTTAAGTACTTGAGCATCTCACACTATCTCTCTCCTTTTCTCACTTACATACAATCATACGTCAATCCTTTCTGACAGCGTCTCTCTCCCATGTCCTGTTACCCCAATGGAATTTTCATGTCACAAATGCCACTGGTTACATGTACATTTGTTTTATGCAGGGTATTGTTATAATGAGTGCTTTAATTTTTCAATAGGAATTTCTGACCTTTTTGTGATGACGTAAGTGGCTAATGGGTGGGAATATGGCATTTGTTTTTATCCAGAATGTATCCTTTAAAAGTTTAAATATTTCTTTATCTTGTTGTGATGAAAATCTTACCCAGAGAATGTTGATTGTGCAGCACTTGTGCTGTCATTTATGTGATAAAATTCAACCCCTGTATGTACACATCATTCACAATTGGGATTCTGTGAGCTATTGTGAGCAAACTTTTATTTTGTTTGAATCTGCAGCTATTTGATCTTTGTTTTTGTCTTTGAACTTTGATTTTTGATTAGTGCTTTGGCCTCTGACAATTGTTTGTCAGATTTGCTGATACAAACTCAACACATCTATTGGCAATGTCTTTCTCCCAGTTCTTCCTCATTTAAATTATTTTTGTCTGTCTTTTTAAACGAGAACAGATATATGGATAGCCATTAGAAGCTATCAAATCATTTCATCTTGTTGTCTTATGGAGTAGGCAATGCTTTACCTGAAAGTCCTATGACTGGGTTGAAGTGGGTTAATTATACATCTGCATTGGAGAGGCTTCTGTGGAGTGGATAAGCAGCATTACATTTTTTGGAGTTGCCAACACTGACAATCTGAAACAGGCAGGACACATCTCAGCTATCATCAAGATGGCTCACCAGTACCTTTACTTCCATAAATGTCTGAGGATAGCCTCAAGGTCTCAGTATATGCTCAATAACTTTTATAGAGTTATAGTTCATGTTCACTGGCTGACATTTTAGTTCAGCACTTTTAGAGAATGGTGAGTAGTTTGGCTTTATTTCCAACTTGAAGGAATGGCTGTTTGGTTGCAACTGTTCCAGGAAGCACACATCTGGTGAGACTTCTGCAGACAATGCTGCTGCTTTGCTGTAAGGAGACTGTGGAAGATTGTGGGTTCGCTTCCCGGTTCCTCCCTGTGTGGATAGCGCTTTGAGTACTGAGAAAAGCGCTATATAAATGTAATGAATTATTATTATTATTATGGATGCATGTACCAAAGGCCCAGTTATTCCTTCCAGTTCTGAGCTGATAGAGGTTCCAGACATCTTCTGATTTTAAAAGGAAATAGATATGATGTACAAGGTGTTTCTCATGTGCTGCTCTCAGTTTCCATTGCCAACTAGTATGGTTCTGATCCTCATCCTTGCCCAATTGTTTGTGCTTCTGCTGAAGAGCTTGGAGAGCACATCTGGAAACACCGATCTGCTACAAAATGTCTGCTTGCAAGAGACCCTGAAAATGCAGGATAACAACTGTATCTCTTCTCATTATGCTCACATTTGCTATGGTGTAAGATTTTCAGGCTAAACTGTTATATCTATGGCAATCTCATCTTTATAGTTGTCTCTTGCCCAGATTTATTTCCTCTACTCAGCTGTTTCTGTTTCAGGTAATTACGTTAGTTTAATCTACACACCTACACCTTATTGCATTGATCATTAGCACCTGTTATACATGCTTAATCAAGCAATTGCTATATGTCTACAAAGATCTCACATTTTTTAATTGAAGAGTGTTTTATTACTATGTTAGATTTTTTTTCATGAAGACTTTCAAAAATCATAATATATTGCTTCACTTTTTGTGAAAGGAATGTTTGGAACTCTAAAATACACACTTTTCTATTAACTGCAATCCAGAAGACACAAAATAACTTCCTAAGACAACACGGGAGCCCCAGTAAACTTCCGTGGTTGGGGGGGAGGGGGGGGGGCACATGATGACTGAAAATATATTATAAAATAGCCTCAAAATAATTAAAATCACTAAAAATCAACCTAGAGCAGTGGTGTGAAACTTATCTTTGTAGCCTCCTTAGCATTATGTTTACCCCAGAAAAATGAGTTTAAAAATTGTAATCTTTTTTGAACATGAAAAAAAATGTTATTACGTGTGACAGAAACATGCAAATATCAAAATGTCAACATACTGTAAATACAGTAGGAAAGGTTTGTCTAGTGTCCACTTCTATACTGATGCAGATTTAGTACACATCCTTTGTGTGATATGTTTTGAAACAATAACCAACACATGACCCGATGTTGCAATTGGGACAGTAGAGGCAAGTTTCCTTTGCACACTTGTCTTGTAATACTGTTACTGTTACTTAAGCATGAGAGGGTAGAATTTTAGTGCCTGATCCGTATATAATTGATGTACCCCCTGTGTTATGGTAGGCTGCCATAGCAGAAGGCTTAGTGACTTTCACTTTTCTCTTGACATGAATGACAGTTGCTGCTTGAGAACAGAACTTATGGGGCTAATGTGTTTGTCTTTCAACTTGGTCACAATCATTTTGCATTTTTGCCACGGACCTACTTGTACCATATTGGAGCTTCACATGACCAAATTCACCAGGCATATTGTGGTGGTTTGGTTGTACGATGCAGTATATGTCAGTTTCGCTATCCGTAAATATTTTCGATGACCAATTCACATTGTCATCACTATTGCTCAATTCAACTAATAGTTCAGTTTGTCCCAAAACTTGCTTTACTGCTTCTCCTTTTCACACCATTGTGTTTTACACACCAAAGTTGCTATTGCTGATGGAAATGTTCCAGTGCTAAATCCAAAAGATAGCCCAGTAGCTTCTCTGATTTAGTTATGCAAAAAACGTCTGCAGAAACAAATTCTTCATTTTAAAAATTGCCTTTGACTTTTTTTAAATAGTTATTTTATGCTTAATTTAAAAAGTAATGCTTAAGCCAATTGTGTAGTGGGCAACTTTTATTATTATCAAAAGTCTGCAGTGACAAAGTCAGTATTTTGATAATTAAAGTAACATATTTAATAAAAACATACAGGCTGTTCTTGAATTTGCCTATTAATTTTGTATTACAGACTGTGTATCAGCACTAGTAGCAAATGCTTTTGTTAATAAATATAAGTTCAAAAATAAACAACTTTTTCAAGAATGCAACATTACAAGATGGTAAATATCATGGTCTATGTAGGGGGGCCTCACGTTTCCTTGTGGTACACTGTCCAGGTTTGCTCCACACTCCTTGATTGCTTCCAGGAGCCTCTTGAATCTGGAATCATTGTTAACATACCTGAGGCTGAGCCAGGCAAATGAGGACACTCTTAGTCAGCAAGGGGTTAGTAAAAAGTGATTCAGTGCTTTTATTAAAAACCAAATAAAGTGGCCATGCATCAAAAGGTCTTCAATAAATAAATAGTTCAATAAAATCAGTAACAGTCCATGAATTTAACATTCCATAAATAATTCAAGGATAAAACCATAATAAAAACAACACAGTTACCAGGGCTTGGGGCCTTGCTCTTCTTTCTCCCTTCTTGCTCAGCCCAGTGCAACTTCCTTTCACCTCTCTCCCCAGCTCACCCAATGGCTTGCTCAGCCAGCTGAGACACTAGCAGCTGCAGTCCTCCCTTCTGACCCCCATCTTGGCTACCTCCATTGGTGTTTGCCAGACTGCACAGAACCAGCTGTTCTACTGTTTTCCTTCACACTCTCTTGGAATTCTATGGATCCCTGAGGAGGACTCCATTACCATCAACTCGCTCCTCCATTAAATCAGAGGGTAATGATCCGCCTCATGGAGTGCAGTTTGTTCGCTCCACCACAAAGCTGCTGACCACTGTGCCTCCTCTCTCTCTCTAGGTGGCTAAGGCACCCAATGGTGTGGGTCAGTCCAGCACATGCACCTGTGGATGCGTACATTTGCCTCTGAAGCAACTCTGCCATGCTACATATGCTCTGCTAGAAAACGCAATCGCATACCCGCTATCTCACATACACTGGGTTACCTTGGAGAAATAAAAGGTAGTTCAGAGTTTTGGAAGGAATGGTTTACTGGAAAAAACAGCTCTGGTTAAAGATGTTGCAATTTGTTACACTATAACCCCCATAAAGATTTTAGACATGCTATCACTGATAAGAACTTCTGTTAAGTACAGGAAGAAAGCATAGGAGATGAGAGACAGGTTTTTTACATTTATGAGCTTGGCAAATATTACTGGAAGAGGGCCACTAGTAAAGTGAACTGTATAAAGTCAGATGATGAACTGGCCTGGTAGGAAGCAGAGAGTGATGACCTTTAACGAGGTAACCCGTGGAGGATTAAGCACAACCTGAGAGACTGAACATATAAAACAATCATGCTGTACAGTTTTGATAGTGCCATCAACAAAAGCAATTTCAATGTGGCTAACTATAAAGATTTCTTGCTGCATGTGTCAAACAAGGTTACAACCACCCATCCACTACCACCCCGAACTATCTGTCTATCTATCTGTATACAATATAGGCTGGGGAAAGCTAAGGCATTTTTTTTGTGATTAACATGGTCTGTTTACCACGTTAAAAAAATACTGTCGCATCCAGGGCTGGCAATGAACCAAACACCTCTGGCAGACAATGTGTCAATAGATCTGGGGTGGTTAAATGATTAAGAAAAAAGAAAAAAAGTCTAATTGTCCTTTTGAAGCAGTCACTGAAAGAAACATAGTTACCAGGTTTATTTGTTGGAAGGTTACATATTGGTGGAATAAGTGCTTGGTTGGCGCCGACCCGACACAGACTGACAACAGAGGCACAGGTGAAAAATGAACAAAAATATTTATTCTTGGTGTTCTTCAGCAGTGGGGCACGTCTTCCCCGTGTCCCATAGACCCTACACAGTCCCCCAAAAAAAACACACCAAAAGAAAACACCCAAACACCACACTCTTTTTCCTCCAGTCCTCCCAGGCAGCTTCGTCCTCCTCCTCCTCCCAACTCTGGCACCTAAAGTAGTGTCTGCAGGCTTCTCTTATAGCACCCCCAGGTGCTCGTTGATCTACTTCAGGCTGCACTTCCGGGTGTGGCTGCATTCCAGCCCACACGGGCTCGTTAAGCTGTGCAGCTCCCCCTGGCAGTGGCCACGGAGCCCAACAGGGCTGTGCCCTAAAGTCCCATGCCTGCGGCCCCGATGTAACCCAGGAGGGATGCCACCATGCGTTCCGGGGGACGTAGTGTGCATCCCATGGCTGCTCCCCCAGACCCAGTGTCACAGGGGTGTCCTGGCCAGGCATGGATCCCGGCCGTCTGCCACAATATATTGTCAAATAATGTGCCTCTTGACAGAATAACACAAACATATGCATTTTATTTCTGCTGTGTACCTGGAAGCACTCCAGGTGTCCCTGGTCTTCGGAAGTGCCCTGGCGGTGACCATAGGCCCCTATAGGGTTGAGCTTCCATGCTCCTTTCCTGTGGTTCCCATAGCCACCAGAGCTGTCGCCCCCTTGTGGTCCAGAGGAGGTGTAATCCCTCTTCCGGTCATTCCAGGCATCCCAGCTGGGTACCGCCCCCAGCCACTCGCCATAGTGCCCCATCGCTAGCTGAGACCCATAGAGGGCAGCGGCCGGTCCCATGAGGGCAGGTCTCCCACGAAGTGGGTCCTACTCATGCAGGTCCAGGGTCTGGTCCTGCAACACAAAAGGCAGAAACAGGGGCGGAGACGCTACCTGGACACCACTAACTGGCGTCCGTCCGTGCTACACACAGGCAGCGCTCCACCCTCCGACCGGCACCCTGGGATTTGCTCCTTTAGCACCCCCTCTGAGGTTTCCGTGCCCCCCTACTTGGGACATCACATGGGACCACTCGCACCCCAGTCACCTCAGCTGACTTTGGGGTTTCTCTCTGCCTTCAGTTTCTCCTCTTTCTCTGGGACGCCATGACAGTTTGTGTCTCCCTATGGGAGAGGTATAGACCCTGTCCCATCTGTGTCCCTGTAGAGCGACGTGAGACCGAAGCTGGCTCGGGGCATGGGACCATGGGACACCTGGCACACATCAGCCAGTGCCCTGAAGGCCCTCTTGCTCTGTCCCCCCTTACCACACGCTCAGCTCTCACCACCGCGTCCACTATCAGAGCCCCCGCTACTTCAATCCGATCACATATGTCACAGTTCTTTTCGCTGGGGCCTCCCTTATTCTTTACAGTGCCAGTATTACTTACCCGCACTGTCACGGCACTCCGGCCGAAGATTCTAGTGTTGCGCCGATCCGCCCACTGTCTCAACGTCGTCACGGATGCGGCTGCCTTCACTTCCAGCTCCTTAAATCCTTTACGGAGAGCGCGTATCACCTGGAGCAGCAACTCTGCAGGCAGAAGGCACTCCTCCAGCTCATGTAGACCCGCCAGTAAGCACAGTCTGTCAGCCAGCGGTGGACTTACCTTTTGCTTAGCCACACCCACCAACTGCGTGCTGTGGGACCTCTTCTCCGGCTCAATCGGGCCCTTCCCCAGCTCGGGATGGACATTAATTGGTCCCGCCTTCGACCAATCATCGATGGGCACACAACACATATTGTCCAATCCCTTGCCTGTCTCGGGGAGGGACTTCCGGTCCACAGCCATCTTGTTTCCCTTCCTCCTGGTGCGGCGGTGAGCCTCTGGGCAAGCTCGCTGCCGCGGCGGCCTTCCAAGCTGCAGCGACTCCTCCTCTGCAGCCCTTCCTGCTGCTGACACACTGACAAAGCCCCGCGGATCAGCACACATATCCCACCAACACGGATCCGGTCAGTCCCTGCCTGCAACAGAAAACTGAAGTCCGGCCGCCTAGGGCTGACTGCCATTGGGCAAGGAACTTACCTCCCAGGTCCCGTCTGTTTGAGGCACCTTCCTTGGTATGGCCTTAGTAGACGTGATGCCGTCCCGGGCATCCTCAGTGATGGTGCTCTCGCAGAAGCCCGCTGCACCTAGGCTACGCCCGCTGTTGTCATCCTGCACCAGGGGGAAATGGCCATTCTGTGGACCAGTGGTGTTCCGTGGGGTGAGTTATTCCCGCGGGGTTGTGTGCGTACCGCTCCCATGGTGCATGTGTGGGCTCACCTGCTGCGCCGGGCCGTCCACAAAATTATTTTTAACGATGGGTCCCCGCCTTGTATAAGGCGGAGAGTCCCCTCTGGGATACCATTGTGGTAGCCGGACCGGACAGAGACAGGCGGACACCGAAGGTTCAACAACCAACACATGTTTATAGTACATATTTACACAAGTGACACACACAACCCAGTACTCCCATACTATTCACCCACAAAGTCCAGGCCTCTTTGCAATGCCTCCTTTCTCTGGTCCGCCTCCACTCCTCTCCTCCGAGCTCCGTCCTTCTTCCATCCGACTCCAGCCATCGAATGGAGGGAGGCGGCCCCTTTTATGCTCACCCAGACGTTCTCCAGGTGCCTCCTGATGAACTTCCTGGTGTGGCGGAAGTGCCAGCTGTGCACCCGGAAGCACTCTGGGTGTCCCTGGTCTTCGTCCCCTCAGCAACTCCAGGTGTGGTGGAAGTGCTGAAGGCCAGGGCTCCCTAGGCATCTGGGCGCCCCCTGGCGGTGACCACAGGCCCCTATAGGGTTGAGCTTTCATGCTCCTTTCCCGTGGTCCCCATAGCCACCAGGGCGGTCGCCCCCTCCTGGTCCAGAGGAGGCATAATCCCTCTTCCGGTCCTTCCAGGCACCCCCAGCCGCTCGATCATATTTGTCCATTTATTAATGTACAATAGACCCCATAAATCCCTTTGTTTCTAACAACTGTGACTTGCAAAAGGTCAAATTGAAAAAATATTTTCATACAGAGAAGGAGGGAATGAAAGACATTCCAGGCCAAAAACTAAACAATGAAGGGTAATTCCAAACCATATGCATAAAGATGTCATGTAAGTTCAAGGGACAAATGACAGCCAGGTTCATAGATTAATCCCCAATTATGTCATTAATATATGGTGGAATATGAATAGTGGAAAATTTTAATTAGGGTCTGTTATTAATTTGGTCATAATTATCTTAACACCAAAGAGATACTTTTAAAACCTGTACTCCATGCAGGAAAAAGAAATGATAGATTGGAAATTCTGTGGATACAGCAAATTAGTTGGCAATGATTTCTGAGATACCTTATACGGCATTAAACATACAGTAAAGTCATCACTGGTTTGGAACTGAGCGATAGGATGAGTGAGAATTAGAATAAAGGATAAGATATAAAAAAAAGTTGAGATTAAAACCACACTTGCTTTAATAAACAGAATGGAATTGTTAAAGAAGAATTAACAATCAAATTGTTCAAAGTTAGCAAAAATATCACACATGAGCCCAGAATTCTGAAGGCATTGAAAACTCAGTAGTAATAATTGCAAGTAATGGAATCTTGCAGCAAAGGAGAAATATCTATACGTAAATACTTAATTGAAGTAGGTAAAACACTGAAAACAGGTAAGGAACAACATTTACTAAGAGAGCATAGTGGTAGAAGAACAGATTTTGCTCAGTTTATCTTGTGACCAAATAGGTGCTTGTAGGAATCACATAATTTTAGAATATAGATGCATGGAAGTCTGAGGGTCACCTTCTGGACTATGCAAAAGTATGCAGTACCACTCCACAATGATAAGGGGCAGTGTCGCTAATATTATCATCTTTCTTTCCTCTGTAGTAGCAAGGAGATGCCCAAAGAGGGCAGCTGAACCACTCCACATTATCCCAAGAAGCCCTGTCCCTTCTGGTCAGAGCCCTATAAGAATGGAAGTGTTTAGAAGAAGGCATCTCAGTTAGGACTGGAACACCTCTTTTCAGGAGAGACCTCACACAGACCTGTTCATCAGAGCTTCTAATTAAGAGAAACCAAACTGTGTCAGAGCCTATTTTCTGTTGTGCACCTGAGTGCTTATTTCTGTTCACTTTTTTGGTGCCTAGCATTAAACAGGGTGGCACACCAACTATTCTTTGGGACTCCTCTGCTCTGTTGCATGTTCTCAAGAGGCATTCTAATTTCTTTAAGACTACCTCACTACTATCAGATTTTCTGCATATGCATTTTATAACAATTTAATGTTAAAATGTATAGTATATTTAGAAATGCAAGTTATTAAAAGATAATCTGCTTGTTGAGGGTCTGATATTTCTGTATAGTGAAGATAAAGTCGTCAATTCAAACCGTATATCCTCAGACCTCCATACTCCAATTCAAGGCTGTGGGGGCATCAAGACAAATTGATCAGGTTATTAACTATGTGGTCCTTATGGTATCCTTTTCAGGAAAAGTAACATCAGGGTTTTAAAGTGGCCGTATTTTGAAATGTGCTAGTAAATTTAGAGGCATATTCAATTTGCATTTCCTGGGGCTTTAGTGGGCATTTTGGATCATGCACTTATTCAAAATACGCCTAAGAATGAAGATTATGTTAAAGATAATGCAGTAAAACAATTGGAATCTGTAGACGTCTCTGGGATGTATAAGTTCATTAGAGGTGATACGTTTTGTTGCTGTTGTGCCAGTTAACCTAACACACACATGTTTGTGATATGGAAGAATTTTGCAATAAGTGGAGAAGCTTGTGTTCTGTACTGACATGAGGAGAGCCTACAAAGTCCATAGACTACAACCTGCAACTCTGGAACTACAAGGAAGCAGTGCTGAGGACTGAACCACCATGCTGCCCTATATTGTAATGTTAACAAAAATTTATATCAATCACATTTGTGTAATTTCCTTGTGACCACAAATGACAACTACTATATGCTCTAACAATTATTAGGTTATTAAATAAATTCCTCAATTCATAAATAAAGCACATAAACCTTAAATTACTGAACCGATACTGCAACCTTTAAGTAATTGCCATCATTTGATGTCAGGCTCACAGACATGGTGTTATAAAAATGGGTAGAAGAAAATTATAAAGGCTGTGGAAACTGATGATACCCTGACCTGTTTCCCAAAGTCTAAGATTTCACACATTTCAGACAAAGTTACATTATATCAGAAACACCTATCAAGAAACATGGATTTCATAACCTAATGTGTTTGCTATTTTCCGGTAAGCAAGCACCTGATTAACACACCGAAGCTTGTTATCACAGAATACTTACTGTAATTTGTGAATTTCATCCTACCTATGTTTACAGTAAATCTCTATTGAGGGAGCAATAAAAGTATATAAAAATCTGATAAAATATGAACAGTCAGCTGCTTATGAGAACACTTTCCAGGAATGGGTAAGTTTAGGAGATAATACACACCAACTACTGCAATAAAAACATTTGTAAAAACATACAGTATCTGATTAAATTTAATAGAGGTATAATTTTGTTCTTTTCATCAAATATTTTAAGTTTTAAAAAAAGAAAAAATATTACATTTTCCTTTGCTTAAATGCACAAAAGTAAAGACACATTTCAATATACACAAACAAATAAAAGAAAAGTATTGTTTACAGTATTAAATATAATAATGACACGGCCATATAGCTTAGCACATATTTCCTTTTCAGTGGATCACTAACCTGCAGTGGGTTGGCACCCTGCCCGGGATTGGTTCCTGCCTTGTGCCCTGTGTTGGCTGGGATTGGCTCCAGCAGACCCCCGTGACCCTGTGTTAGGAATATAGCGGGTTGGAAAATGGATGGATGGATGGATGGATCACTAACACACTCAAAATCATAAAATAAAATCAGAGTTAAATATATAGTTATGGCTGGTTTTTACTATTGGAATGAAAGAATAATTATCTGTTATTAGTTAGTTATAAAAATCTTTAAGTAGATGTGTAGATAACATTTATTAACTATTACAGAGATTTTACCTGTTGAGGTATTGATATCTCTAAATGTTAATAGGGCTTGCCATATAATTCAAGGAGATGATGATTCATTTAGCATCCAGTTATTCTGGTTTGAATGTCAATGCATTTGGTTGAGAGTTAATAATGAAATATGACCTGATAAATGTTTTAGTTTGAGTTATCCATTCAATCAAGATGGGCATTATCCACATCAAGAATAATAAACTGCTTAATAAAGCAGATATCTCTACAAAGCCACAGAGTTCACAAGATTATAGGACAGAAAAGCAATAGCTAAATGCAATAAATGTGAAGATATGAGCATATACAGTACATACATTTATTATAAGTTGTTTTTCAATCAGAGTGGTGATGCTCATCTAACTGAGGTAAAAAAGTGTCCTTTTAATGTTTTCTATATTTTTATTTATGACATTAGGGCCATCACCAGTAGTAAGACTGTTTTCTAAATATAATGACATTGATGTGATATGAAGGCCATGCTTAATATATGATCTTCTCTCATTTATTACAACAATGAGCAGTGATTGTGTAAAGCATTCCTTCTTGTTACATGTCATACTTTTGAATGCTCTACACATGTGAATAAAGCACATGCCGCTCAGAACACTACACCTCACCTCTGATGATGGGCACATAGAATGATCAAGGGGTAAAGATTACACAAACATGTCATTAGAGTCTTAAAACCTCCAAGTACAGAATAAATTCTCCAAACTACATATAAATATGTATATAAAAAAATATTCTAAAACATGAGCAAGTAGGAAATATTTTCAAGGCTCCAATCAGGTAAGCAATTCTTTGACAGCAAGTGGATGGGGGAGGGTCAAAGACTGGCCTTCCACACCCCCGGCCCTCCACACCCATGACCTCCCACAATCCGAAGGAGAACAGCAGTTGTACAGTTTTTTCAATTCGAAAAACATGAGGAGCTGAAAACGTTTTCTGACACGGAACAATGGCACAACAGAATCAGGGATGGACTCCCAGTATAAAAAGCTCAGTATATTTAAAGAAACTTTAGAGTCATTAAACAAAACTAATGAGATGTACGATTATATACAGCGAATACAAATGTTTTGTGTTTATCGTCATTACTGACATATCCTATTTTTAAGGATATCATTTTAATCAATTAATTTTTCCTTCTTGTATTAATTCTTTTTACTATATGTCTTATTATTTTATCTATATTAATGTTTTAGCTTATTTATGAGATGTTATGTAGTGTATCTGCAATGTTAGTGTACAATATGAAATCTATTACGTTTATCATCGTCATTAACGTTTGGTAGATATGTTATTTAACTTGATTTTTCTGTAGTTAAGTTAGCTATTTATAAAAGCACGACAACACTTTCTGCCAAATTAGTATTACATATTATTTTGTCTTGATTTCCACAGTCACATTTCTCCATAAAAGCAGAGAATATAAAAACAACTTTGATTAAATTGATTAAATATCCAAATGAATCCAAGTGCCCTCTTTGTAAAAAGCAGGGAGACCACAGCATCCTGCTGCTTCACCTTCAGAGCCATGAGTCCCACATTGTAAAGTATGCAGGTAATTATGCAAGTAGTGCATGCTTGTGTGTTTTATTTAAAAAAATGACACTAGGGCTTGGCTACTTTACTTGCAAACAATACTGATGTTTAGATTGCTAAATTAGAACTTTTTAAATACAGTTAAAAAAGTTGAGGTAATCCTGCATTTTCCATTGTTGAACAGGTTTTACTATCTACCAAGGCAACACAGGGTGTTTCACAAGTGGCCATTTTCATTGTGGTTTTTCTTTAAAAGTCATTATCAGCAGTGTACTGTATATCAGTATTAAATGTTTTTCTTTGATTAATTGCTTTATTCATTGTATTAGGGTCTTCCAAGTCAGATGAATATCCAGGACTGTGGAATTTTCATGTTGATGGTATGACCATTTCATATTTTAACTATACTTTTGTGCATATCTGTATTTAATGTTGTGTCCAGGTTTCCAAATGACCATTTTGTGGTTTCTCTGTATTTCATCCTTGAGGCCCCCTTTGATTTTAACAAGGTGTGTCTCAACTTTAGTACTCTCTTTTTTCATTGCAGCATTTGTGGAGGAAGGATTATATATGGTTGTTGGTTCCCATTTTTGGCACCTTCTATAAATTGTGTTGGATATTTGTGTTATGTTTATTTTATTCTATTTCAATAAATTTTTACATATTGCATACTGTCCCAAGTTGTTTTGAAGTTCCAGAAACTCCTACCTTTCAAAATCCATATATTTTAAATGTAAATTTGTAATGGTTTGCATAATTATTTTTGTAACATTAAACTCCTTTTACCAACATGACTCTGCTCGATCCTCTTTAGAATGATATGCTGGCCTATGAGGAAGTGCTGGTGTAGAATGTTGCTTTAGAATTCCAGCCTCAATGGGTATATGAAATTTAAATTTCCTTTTATAACTTTCATTCAGTTCTGTGATAATGCGGCAAATATACTTAGCCATTTTGTAAATCAAAGACAAATAATCAAAATGTTTGCCATTATAAATGTAAAGCTTCATTTTGAAATCACTGAAGTAAATGCTTACATTGGACTGAGTGAGCAAACGCCCTTCTAAATGAAGGCCAAGAATCCAACAACAAATTAGAAGGTACAGAAATGATGCATGGCCTGTACAGGGTCATTTTGTGCATGTTCTTTTGGTTCTTTTTTTAACATTTCCTTAGGTAAATATTTTTTTCTGTTTTCAGGTTTAGACTCTATTGAGCCATTAATGAAAAGACAGAAGATGAGTAAAGACATGAAGTACAATGTCTTGCTATTACATAGCACTGCGTTCATGCAGGTTTCAAATCTTTTCTTTTCTTTTAAAAGAAACATCAGCCTACCTTTTCCACCATCCAGCACAGGTATAGACACATCATTTTATAAACTACCGTAAGAAAGGTGAAATACAATTTGTTGATGCTGGATTACAATGTTTATTGTATACTGAATAAAATGTATGAAAAGACTTTTAATGCTTGTCTCAGATTTGTAATGTTAGTTGTTAACCAGTAAGAGTAAAAGCCCAAAAGACTAAAAGCCTGTTTTATGACTTCAAACACAAAAACACAACTCTTAAAGGCCTTAGAAAATTTTAAATGCATGTGTACTGTGTTAACTGTACTGTACATTATTTTTTCTCTTTCCTTTTTTTACATTCCTTGTACATGTGGAATTAAAGGCTATACGCTTTCTAATGACTAATTAAAGAAGTTTCTTTATTTTTCATAAAATATATTACAGCAACATGGAATCCTTCAGCTTGTTAAGGAGGCAGAGAAGTGGTGTGCTGAGTATAAATCAGGGGGCAAGTCTCACTCCCTTCATTACTGTCAATGGAGAAGGACAATATTGAGGAGGCCCTTCAGAGATTTGATTATGCTATCTGAATTTCCAGAAGAAGAGGAGACAGAATATGTCCTTAGACCCTTCACCTTCCTTTTTTCACATAAGACATGCATCTGTTTTTAGATAATGTGAGAGGAAAAAGAAAACTTACTGTGTTTTGTGAGAAAACGTAACATAAACGTACGTGTCACTCACTGTTTTGTTACAACATACAATTCTTGTTCTGTATTTTATGTATTGCTTTTTGTAATAAATGTTGCAAATCAATTTCATCTTTGCAGTCAGTTGTCTCAGATCTGCACTTCTTAGTGTTATGTATTAAAATAATGTTTTATAAGACAGAGTAAGGCAAACTTTATTTATAAAGCATATCTACAACAGCCAAAACTGAACCAAAGTGGTGTACAAAAAAGGGTAAAAGAAACAGTTAAAATATACAGTATGTACACATCACAAAACTGCAAGCATAACCAACCATTACATAAAAGATAAACTCAAAATACCAACACCCATACATACATACAGTATTTATAATCATGAATGTACATGAGCCAACATATATAAACAAAATGCCAACGAAAAGAAATAAGACTTTAATGATGACTTAAAAATGGCTTGTGTTGGAGTAGACGTAATTTAATAAGGCAAGCCTTTCCAATGAAAAGAAGCAGCCACCACAAAAGTTCAATCCCCTTTTGCTTCAACCTCCACCTCAGGACAACTAAGAGCATCAGGCTAGTAGACTGCAGTGCTCCTGATGGCACATACAAGTGAAGAGGTTCCAAGAGGCAAGATGGAGCTGATCCATTCAAACATTTGAAAACAAGTAATAGAACTTTAAAATCAATTCTGAAGCAGACCAGAAGCCAATGAAGCAAGGTCAGTACAGTATTGGTGAAATATGGCCATGCTTACGAGAGCCTTCAATAAGAAAGCAGCAAAGTTGTATACTAGTTGTAGGCATCAATAACAAGACCAGATCAACACCTACCTACAAAGAATTGAAATAGTCCAAAAGAAATGCTATGAAAGCTTGGATGACCTTTTGAAGATCTCTAAAAGAAAGAAAAGCCTTTACCCTAGCTGAAAGTCTCACCAGGAAAAACCTTCATTTAATCGCAGAATTTATCTGTCTGGTTTCCTAACTGAAGCTTTATAATACATATATGGCAAGGGGTCCAAGAGCAACATCAGAGACACTCAAACCTTCTGAATGTTTGGACACCACAATCTTAGTTTTATTATCATTTATTTTAAGAAAATTCGTTGCCATCCAGGTTTTAATATCATTCAAGCATGCATGGAAGGTCTGTATTGCCTTGCTCTGCTTTCATTTTAGTGACAAATAGATTTGAGTGCCATCAGCGTAGCAGTGGAATAAGAAGCCATACCTGATAATAATGGAGCCTAAAGGTAACATATATAACAAAATGAGAACTGGTCCAAAGATGGAACCCTGCTGAACCCCACAAGTAAGAGGAGCTAAAGAGGATGAGAACTCACCCAATTGAACAGAAAAGTTCCTATTGCTTAGATAAGATTTAAACCATTTCAGGGCATTACCTCGGATACCTACAGACTGTTCAAGGTAGGATATAATAATTGTAAGATCCACAGCATCAAATGCCGAGGCAAGATCCAGCAGTACAAGAATGGTAGAATCTCCAGCATTAGTGGTTAGGAAGAGGTCATTGCAAACCCTTAACAAGGCGGTTTCAGTGCTTTAAGAAGATCTGTTTCTGGCTTGGAATTTTTCCAGAATACTGTTTTCATACAGAAATGTTTGTAATTGAGTAAAGACAACTTTTTCTAAGACTTTAGATAAAAAAGGCAATTTAGAAATTGGCCTGGAATTTGACACATTAGAGGTTCTAACTTTTTAATAAGTTTCTGCAGCACAGCATGTTTCAAGGAAGCAGGAACACAACCAGAAATCAAGCTAGCATTTATTAAGGTAACAATAGTTGGTCTGGGCGGCACGGTGGCGCAGTGGGTAGCGCTGCTGCCTCTCAGTTGGGACATCTGGGGACCTGGGTTCGCTTCCCGGGTCCTCCCTGCGTGGAGTTTGCATGTTCTCCCCGTGTCTGCGTGGGTTTCCTCCGGGAGCTCCGGTTTCCTCCCACAGTCCAAAGACATGCAGGTTAGGTGGATTGGCGATTCTAAATTGGCCCTAGTGTGTGCTTGGTGTGTGGGTGTGTTTGTGTGTGTCCTGCGGTGGATTGGCACCCTGCCCGGGATTGGTTCCTGCCTTGTACCCTGTGTTGGCTGGGATTGGCTCCTGCAGACCCCCGTGACCCTGTGTTCGGATTCAGCGGGTTGGAAAATGGATGGATGGATGGATGGATAGTTGGTCTGACATATTCAAAGCCCCCCTTAACTAACTGAGAGGGTACACTGTCCAGGGGGCAATTTGTAGGATTCAGGCATTGCAGCAAATCAGATAACAGACATGATGATACAGGCTCAAAGTGGTCAAAGACAGCTGAACACACTATGGGAAGAGGCAAATCCATAGCAGGCAGTGTGACTGATGACCTAATAATAGTAATCTTATTTCCAAAAAATTATATCTCCGTTTAGAGAGTAAGTTGGGGTATGCAAGAAATGACAAATTCCTAATACAAGAAAGTGTATGTGGCAATTAAAGGATTACTAAAAAATCAGATCTGTAATTATTGCATCTACCCAAACAAAACATTTTAAAAGTTAAGTTTAAATCTGAATCAGTGTGTTAGTTCAGTTCCAAAATAAATGATAGACAGTCTATGGAAGTAACGCACAGAGGGTGCAACTTTGAATAATGCAAATTTTTGTATTTCTTTAGAAAAACAAATGGTAATATCTATTTAGCAATTTAAAAAGATTTGCCTCACTCTTTTGATACTTACTGTATAAGTTAGGGTCACAGGGAGAAAAATTACGCATTAAAATTAAAAACCATGAACCATTTGAAAGTTTAATAACTCCACTTGAAATTTAAGAACATTATTATTACAGCATAGAACAAAATTAAGAAAACACAATTCAAGGCAGACAATGGAGGATGAAGGTCCAAGTCTACATGTAAGCTGGATCATTTCATACATTGTTCAATATAAAGTTTTTTTTTCTTTTACTGAGAACTTGAAAATTTAGACATTCATTTTCATGCCTGTTGATCATCATTTATTTTGTAAAATAATAAACTAATGTCATTAATGGAACTTTCCCTTTTATTAACGAGGTTCCAGAAATAATGTAAAAATAATTTCAAATATTTTGAATGATAGAAGTCACTATAATAGAAGTTAGAGCAACCACATTCATATTTAGTATGGTGTTTCTATATCAATGTAAAAAATATGTTATGTCCTCTTTCTTTTAACTATTGAAACCTGAATCATATATTATAAAACTGTTTCTTTGTTTCTAAAAAGAAATACAACAATAATAAACAGAGACTTGGATTCTTGCCTCGTGATCGGAGGGAGATATAGTAATATCATCTTTTAGGGTTACAGGGTTAATCAATATTACTAGTTTTACAACAAAAGTGAGGACAAACGCTGAATGCTGGGGGCGTGGATAGCCAAGGCTTCAACCTGCAGCAAGATAAAATTGTTTCCATCTGTAGTTCAGAGAGAAGTCGGCTGGGTGACAAGTAACATCACTACCTGGTCTTAGCCATCAATATCTGCCCCTTCCAGATTCCAGTCTTTTAATACCAACTAATGCTGGAAGAAGATAGTCATTGTTATGACTCAGGATAACTGAGATGGAGGACTCAGAAGCACATCATTTATTTTCTTGTTTAGCACCATTATGTGCTGTTTATTTTCCAATTTATTTTTGCATCATCAAGCATTAAATGGGAGCCCGCTAGTTGCCTAACCCTTTCTGCGACATCCTAAGTTCTCTTTTGCTCACTATATATATTATATCTATATATCCTCGAGTAATTTGATTACGAAAATTCTTAGAAGCAAATTCTTTGCATCGAAGCTTCGTTTAACCCGTATAAACTCCACATCAGAATCAGAATATCTTTATTGTCATTGTAACAAATACAATGAAATTAGGTGCAGTCCCTGCAATAAAAAAAATGTTAAAAAAAGTATATATAAATAAATATAATTACAAAAGGATAAGAAATGAGGTAGATCACAAACATTCAACATAAGACCTTAATTGCACATGAACACTATTGCACAAGATGTCATCTATTGGACTGCTGCATTGGAGTTGATTAGGTGGCATTCAGTGCCCTAATAGCAACAGGGTAGAAACTGTTAATCAGTCTATTAGTCTTTGTTTTGATGCTCCTATATGTTTTGCCTGATGGCAACAGTTGGAACATGTCATGCACGGGGTTTGCGGAGTCTTTCAAAATGTTTTCCGCTTTCCTGAGGCAGCAAGAACTGTGCAGTTCATCAAGAGAGGGTAAAGGATAGCGGATGATCTCCTGGGCAGTCTTTACGATCCGCTGAAGTGTTTTCCTCTGCGCTGTTGTGCAGCTTGAAAATCACACGCAGAGGCAGTAGCACAGGATACTCTCAATAGAGCAGCGATAGAAGGACAGCAGCAGTATTTGAAGGATGTTATTTTTTCTGAGGACTCTCAGGAAATAAAGTCTCTGCTGAGCCTTCTTCACCAGCTCAGCTGTGTTCACATCCCAGGACAGGTCTTCCATGATGTGGACTTCCAGGAAGCGGAAATCTAACACCCTCTCCACACAGACCCCTCTGATGTAGAGAGGTTTGATGTCCGTTTTCTTTTTTCTGAAGTCCACAACGAGCTCCTTGGTCTTAATTGTGTTCAGGAGCAGGTTGTTGTTAGTGCACCATGATGTCAGCTGCTCCACTTCATCCCTGTAGGCGAATTCATCCTCCCCAGAGATGAGCCCCACCACAGTGGTGTCATCTGTAAATTTGACAATGGTGTTGCTGTGGTGGGCGGGGGCACAGTCGTGTGTATACAGCGTGAAGAGCACGGGGCTCAGCACACAGCCTTGAGGTGAGCCGGTGCTGATGCTGATGGCTGAGGAGATGTGAGGGCCCACCCTAACCCTTTGTGTGCGGTCTGTCATGAAGTCTTTAATCCATATACAGGTGGAATATGGGAGTCCCAGGGTTAGCAGCATGCACACCAATCTGTGAGGGAGAATGGTATTAAAATCAGAGCAATAAAGAGGAGATGTGCGTAGCTCCCCTGGTGCTCAAGATGGGACAGGGTAGCATGGAGAGCAGCAGCAACAGCGTCCTCAGTAGACCTGTTAGCCCTGTAAGCAAATTGGTGTGCATCAAAGGTGGGAGGGATGAAGGACATGATATGACTCCGGACCAGTCTCTCAAAACACTTCAACACTGGGGTGAGCGCTACTGGCTTATAGTCATTCAGGCAAGTTATTAGTGATTTTTTTGGTAAAGGGAGTAAGATGGAGGATTTCAGACAGGGTGGAACTGAGGCCTGAGACAGTGACAGGTTAAAGATCTTTGTAAAGACCCCAGCCAGCTGCTCTGTACAGCTCCTCAGCACATGTCATTGGACACCGTCAGGACCTGCTACCTTCCAGGGATTGACAGCATGAAGTGAGCATCTCACCTTGTGTTCCTCCACCCAAGGGAGGGGGTGATGTTGTTGTGAGCTGCTGCTGCGTATGTGAAAGCTGGCTCTGGTAATTCCACCTCAAAGCGAGCAAAGAAGTGGTTTAGCTCTTCTGCCATTGATACGTCACCTTCAGCGGCACCATGACTGGTCCTGTAGTTGGTGAAGTGCTGTACTCCCTGCCAAACCTGCCTGCTATTATTACTGTCCTGGTGCTTTTCAAACCTTTTCCTGTAGTCCCTCTTAGCCTTTCTGATGCCTCTCTTCAGGTTGGACCGTGTCATGCTGTAGTGAGCCTTGTCACCGCACCTAAAGACAATGTTCCTTTCCTTTAGCAGCCGCTGAACCTCTCTGGTCATCCAGGGCTTCTGGTTTGGATAGACACAGATACGTTTCTCCACTGTGACAGTGTCAATGCAGGTCTTTATGTAACACAATACACTGTCGGTGTAGAGTTCCAGGTCTGGATGTTCAAAAATGTCCCAGATAGTCCTGTCAAAGCAGTTCTGCAGCTGTAGAGAGGCGCCATCAGGCCAGGTTGTGATGGATCTTGTGGTGGTAAGAGCAGATTTGCGGAGAGGGGTTTATGCAGGAATCATCAGCAGTGACATGTGGTCAGACTGGGCCAGGAGTGGAAGCTGTTTAGCTCTGAATCCCAGCTTGATGTTTGAGTAGACCTTGTCTAGTGTGTTGGCTCCTCTAGTAGCACACTTTACATGCTGGTGGAGTTTGGGGAACACTGCTTTTAAATCCACGTGATTAAAGTCCCCTGTGAAAATGAACACTACATCAGCAAGCTCAGAGTGTTTTGCACTAATGATTATTAGAGTCGCACAACACGCTTCTGCTATGGAAACATGAAGTGAAGATGTGATTTGATAGTGTGGATTGCAAAATGGAGAAAGAAAGAGAAAATAGTGAGGGGCAAAGTGAAGAGATGGGCCAGAGAAAATGACAGAAAATGTCAAAAGTTTGGGATCATTTCAAGCAGAAAAAAATTCTGTATAGTGTGTCTATTGTAAAACCGAAGTAGCCTACCACAATAGCACAACGTCAATGCTTCAGCATCTCTTCAGGAAGCATCCAGTCCATAGAACGGACCCAACATAAGGTAAAGTTAACATTAATATTTAATGGAAGCAATAGCATTGCTTGTTGAGATGAAGGCTTGTTTAAAAAAAAAACAAAGGCTAGTAAAGAATGTATGTTAACTATAGTTATATGTAATGATTATTTAAGAACATAAATCAATATGATTACCAGTTATCTAAGTTATTTAAATTTTGTTCAAGAAAATAACCACAGAAAATAAAATGCAGTCAATCTGATAGAGCCTAAGCTTCTTTCATGTTATTATATTACTCACATACACCCCTACCTCACAGTGATTCATTAAAAATGTGTACTGCAAGAAGCAAAATATCAGGTGGTGTAAATAGCAATTGGATGCATAAAATGGACCAATTCAATGCAGCAGATGTATTCAGTTCTGTTTGTTTGCAGTGAGTGGAGTCAGTGGGTGTAGGGCAACCCTTCAACATAGTAAATAAATGTACATTAGCCAGTATTATATACTTATAGTATGATACATAGGTCTAGCAATAAGCATCAATATTTATTTCACCTCTTTTCCATCCATCCATCATCCAACCCACTATATCCTAACTACAGGGTCATGGGGGTCTGCTGGAGTCAATTTCCAGCCAACACAGGGTGCAAGGCATGAAACAAACCCCAGGCAGGGCACCAACCCACTGCAGGATGCGCACACACACACATACCCACACACCAAGCAACAGTTCAGGATCGCCAATACACCTAACCTGCATGTCTTTGGACTTTGGGAGGAAACTGGAGTACCCGGAGGAAACCCACGCAGACACGGGGAGAACATGCAAACTCCATGCAGGGAGGATCTGGGAAGCGAACCCGGGTCTCCTAACTGCAAGACAGCAGCGCTACCCACTGTGCCACTGTGCCACCCATTCACCTCTTTTTTTATTAGTAAATCACAGCGTTATATGGAGAGTTTTGTGCGGATAGCTGCACAAACAGCTGAGTTCACAGAAAGCATTTTGAACATGATTATTACAGACATGCACCCTCTGTCCATGGTGGAGGATGAAGGCTTTCTGAAGATGATTTCCACTTTTAATGGCTAGTACATGCTGCCTTCAAGAACCTACTTCATGAAAACAAAGGAGAAAAATTATGAAGAAATGAAAGGTAAACTGAAAAACACCCTTAAGAAGACTGACAACATTTTACTCACAATGACATTTGGATGATTGTTGCTACAGAGGCGTATCTGGGGGTGACGTGTCACTTTCTTGGGGAGGATTGGGAAATGGACTCCAACATCCTGATAACAATGCCCCTTGAAGAGAGACACATGGCGGCAAATATTGCAGAATGGCTTGAAGACGTTATTGCCAAATTTGACATTCCACTGGAGAAAATCAAAGTCGTTGTCCATGACAATGGTGCTAATGTTGTAGCAGCAGTGAAGATTTTGGCAGAAAAGCATGGATGAGCATCAGTGCAATGTGCTGGTCACACCCTTAACTTGGTTGTGCAAAGTGCTGTGAAGAGCTACCAAGCTATCTCCAAGTTTATGGCTGCTGCAAGAACATTTTTAAAAACTGTTGAACATTTTTTAAAAAATGACATGCACCCATTTAAAGGAAAAGCAGCAGCAAATGGGTGCACCACAACACATGCTGGTACAAGACGTAAACTCCTCGCTGGAACAGTACTTATGACATTGTATCCAGGCTGCTAGAACAAAGATGGCCAGTGACTACTGCACTCTGTGATAGAGCAGTGACTCAGAGAGAAAACACAACTACCTTGACCTTAAGCCTGAATAGCTGAGTCAGGCCCTTGAGCCATTTGAAGGAGTTATGGTGTTTCTGAGTAGGTAACAATATGTTACAATCTCTTCACTTCCACAGCTACTACAAAGCATTAAGAAGTCCATTCAGAGTTTAGCTTTTGAGACCAGTAAGGTCATACCAAGCTCATGTGGTAGAACAGACCACAGCAAAATGACAAGGACTACAGTAATCCCTCGCTACTTTGCGGTTCACTTTTCGCGGATTCACGACTTCGCGGCTTTTTAAATACAAGTGATTGCCCGCCTATCGCGGAAGTTATGTTCCAGACCCATCAGCAACAGGAGAAAATCCGCTATATAGAAAGACCATATAAATAAACATTTTTATAGTTTAAGCCTTAAAATACCCATCCCACATGCTTTAAACACATGTAAACTTAAAAAACACACTTTGTTAACACATATGATATGTGGATGTCGGGCTAAGGATATGAGTAACATCTCACTATTATAAAACATTTTAACTTCACGCAAGACAAGACAGTGAGACAGGAAAATTGGTGATGTACAGGCTTTTAAATTATTGACACGCAGAGCGACAAGCAGCACAAAGCCAGCACAAAGTCCACTTCTCCTTAGCATTCATTCAGCTCCCCACCCACTTGACAATGTGAAGTGGCAGGAGCGTACTGCGCCTCCAGGGAGGGGGGTTTGAGCTAACGTGCGTTCAGCCCTCACACCCCCACACACCCCCACTCCTCCTCCTCCTTCCGAACGCGCAGAGCGACAAACAGGCATTTTGGCAGAAGCAGCACAAAGTCCATTTCTGCTTAGCGTGAGTTCAGCTGCCCCCCTTCACAAAGCGAGTGCAGACACATCAACGTCTGATCGCTGCGTGCAGTGTGCAGTGTTGGTCTGCGGTGTTTAAGAATGTAGAAAGTGTTTAAGAGCATAGGAAGTGTTTATAAGAGTGTGGGAAAGGTTAACAAGAGAGTGAGAAAGGTTTATAAGAGTGTGGGAAGGGTTTATAAAGCCTTAAAATATGTATAAATAATAAAATAAATATAGGTCGCTACTTCGCGGATTTTCATCTATCGCGGGGGGCTCTGGAACGTAACCCCCGCAATAGGTGAGGGATGACTGTATCTGCATTTCAAACTGAATCTCCAAACACAGTTCTAATTGCTGCTGCTCTGGATCCCAGGTTTACAAAACTTAACTTCTTGCCTGCTAACGAAGCATTCAAGGTCCAAAGCACACTACAAACCATGGCACTTGCTGTCAAAAAGGAAGCAAGGCAGTCTTAAAACTTAAATGAAAATGGAGCCTGCAGCATAGCACAAGATAAGCCTGTAATACATTCAAACGGTGCAACATTGTTCTTCGACAACATACTAGGATCATCATCAGACTCCAGCACCAGTGACGAAGAGGATAAGAAGCAACAGTTAAACCAAGCTGTGCAGAAAGAGGAATTGACATATATTGGAGAACATTCCCTGTCCAAGGAGGAAAATCCATTGTCATGGTGGAAAACAAATGAATCACACTATCCAAGTCCTATCTGTGTATTCCAGCAACATCTGCTCCATCGGAGAGCATCTCTTTTCTGCAGCTGGAAACATCGTATCAAAGCGCAGAGCAAGCCTCAGTTCTGAGCATGTTGATATGCTCACTTTTCTTCACTGCAACCACCATATGCTCCTTTAAAGGCTAATGCACACAATCACACACACCCTATCTACCTCATCTAGAGGGTATAATCTTGCCAGAACCTTTCTTTTTTTTTTGCCTCCTACAAATGCCACAAAGCCTTTCAAGAAGACAGTAAAGGCTTACGTTATGCCTTTATGCCTGAGCTGTAGTTAGGTTGAAACTTATAGTTTTTAAAATTATGTTGTACAACTTAAAGGCAATTTTTATGTATTGTTGTTAATTTTATTCATTGATGCCTTAGTTTTAGGCTGTATGCATACCTTTTTAAAAGTATTTTGTAATTGGTGTATTATTTTTGTATTTATTTCTGCTGTGTTTTAGACAATGTTTTCTTTAAAACCCAGAATGTAATATGGCACTTAAACACTCTAAATGGGCTTAGTTTTTGACAAATAATTTTATTGTATGCAATTTAAACAATAAAATTGTAGTTTTTTCTAAAAAGGAAATAAATTAGCTGTTACTTTTCAGAGAGATGTCTTATTTTCTTTTTTGTATATTTGCTATTGCTTTCAAATAATGTGAATGTATTTCTTAACTAATTACTCGATTAATCAACGGAATAATCAATTACTTAAATAATCAACTGTTGCAGCCCTAATATATATTATATATACATATAGTGGCAGACAGTCGGGGCCCTTACCTTACTGGGATGCCTCAACAATGGAAGGACTGGGGAGAGAACTTGTTAAGGACATTATCTACCCTGGAATGATAGAAGGCAGCGTGGACATTTACTGTGCCCTGTTTGGTAGCACACCTGGAAGTGCTGCTGGAAGAAGGTCATTGGACACTTGGAGTCCTTCTGGATGTCCTATAAAAGAGGCCAGGCACCACTACTCAGAGGCCATAGTTGGGAAGAAGAAGGATGAAGCCTGTGAGGAGGAGTGGAGGAGAAAGGACTGGCAAAAGAAAAGAAAGAAAAGGACTGTCAGTCTATTTTGGTGCTGTATTGTGCTTTGCTCTGGGGTGCAAGGAAAAGCACTTCCCAGCTTAAAATAAAATATTGTGTGTTGCATCTGCATCTCTGCCTGTCTGTGTCGAAGTTGGCTGTATACACACACACATACACATACTGTAAAGATATGGTCACAGATTGCCAGGAACCTCAGTTCAGACAATAAGCCTCCACATGCCAGTGATCCATACTGGTTGCAAATGAGGTTCTGCCTGTGGTAGTGTAAGAACTGGCAATAGGTAGAGGCACCAGTATAAACTAAAGCGAGAGAAGATACAGTATATACATATACAGTATATATATATATATATATATATATATATATATATATATATATATATATATATATCTATATCTATACTAATAAAAGGCAAAGCCCTGACTGACTGACTCACTCATCACTAATTCTCCAACTTCCCGTGTAGGTAGAAGGCTGAAATTTGGCAGGCTCATTCCTTACAGCTTACTTACAAAAGTTAGGCAGGTTTCATTTCGAAATTCTACGCGTAATGGTCATAACTGGAACCTATTTTTTGTCCATATACTGTAATGGACTGCAGCTCGCTGGCCGTGGGAGGCGGAGTTGCGTATCTCGTCATCACGCCTCCCACGTAATCACGTGAACTAAAAACAAGGAAGAGATTTACAGCATGAGTCAAACGCGGGAACGAAGGTAAATGACGTTAATTTTTGAGTGTCTTTTAATACTGTGTAAGCATACATATTAACACATGTGCAATTAAACGTGTGCATTTACGGGGTGATTTCTCAGGCTTAAAAGCTCGCCTTTTATCAAACGCGGGAACAAAGGTAAATGACGTTGTTGAGTGTCTTTTAATACTGTGTAAGCATACATATTAACACATGTGCAATTAAACATGTGCATTTACGGGGTGATTTCTCAGGCTTAAAAGCTCGCCTTTTATTAAAAAGGTAAATGCTAACTGTTTTCATTCTGAAGGGCACAAACCACGTTAGATTTCAGCCGTTAAACGCGCAAAAATGTCGGTACACCAGATAAATAAGCGCAACATATTATCAGTTGTATTGTATGCTTACAATACATATAGAAATGTGTTAATCGTTAACTAATAGTATGGGATGGTGTTTTTCGACTCGCGCCTTGATTTAAACGATTCCATGTCTTGGTGGGTTTGCGTAGCTTATTGTCAATATCTTTTCACCTGTTTTTAAAACTTATTGACTGAAACGGGCTTTCACGAAAAAAGTTAGGGCTTTGCTACAGGATACACCCTCCACAAGTTAAGGAAGTAAAAATAAAAGGTATATATCAGGCGTACACACTCTACTGCACTCCCTCTCCGGAATCGAACCTCGGATGTCCGCCTGATGAGCCCAGAATTAGGGCGAAACACGTGTCGCGTACTCTTTGCATTATTTGACAGTAAACCATTTCAACCATTCTATGATCTGCTTCTCACAACTGAGGGCATCGTGGCGGATGTTAGCTGACTTGCTGACCAACCACAAGCGTTACCTGGTAGGTAACCACCCATACAATCAGATTGTGATTCAGACTACGAATGCCGTGAATATATATATATATATATATATATATATATATATATATATATATATATATATATATATATATATAAATATACAGTGCATCCGGAAAGTATTCACAGCGCATCACTTTTTCCACCTTTTCTTATGTTACAGCCTTATTCCAAAATGGATTAAATTCATTTTTTTCCTCAGAATTCTAAACACAACACCCCATAATGACAACGTGAAAAAAGTTTACTGGAGATTTTTGCAAATTTATTAAAAATAAAAAAACTGAGAAATCACATGTACATCAGTGTTCACAGCCTTTGCTCAATACTTTGTCGATGCACCTTTGGCAGCAATTACAGCCTCAAGTCTTTTTGAATATGATGCCACAAACTTGGCACACCTATCCTTGGCCAGTTTCGCCCATTCCTCTTTGCAGCACCTCTCAAGCTCCATCAGGTTGGATGTGAAGCGTCGGTGCACAGCCATTTTAAGATCTCTCCAGAGATGTTCAATCGGATTCAAGTCCGGGCTCTGGCTGGGAAACTCAAGGACATTCACAGAGTTGTCCTGAAGCCATTCCTTTGATATCTTGGCTGTGTGCTTAGGGTCGTTGTCCTGCTGAAAGATGAACCGTCGCCCCAGTCTGAGGTCAAGAGCGCTCTGGAGCAGGTTTTCATCCAGGATGTCTCTGTACATTGCTGCAGTCATCTTTCCCTTTATCCTGACTAGTCTTCCAGTCCCTGCCGCTGAAAAACATCCCCAGAGCATGATGCTGCCACCACCATGCTTCACTGTAAGGATGGTGCCAAGTTTCCTTCAAACGTGACGCCTGGCATTCACACCAAAGAGTTCAATCTTTGTCTCATCAGACCAGAGAATTTTCTTTCTCATGGTCTGAGAGTCCTTCAGGTGCCTTTTGGCAAACTCCAGGTGGGCTGCCATGTGCCTTTTACTAAGGAGTGGCTTCCATCTGGCCACTCTACCATACAGGCCTGATTGGTGGATTGCTGCAGAGATGGTTGTCCTTCTGGAAGGTTTTCCTCTCTCCACAGAGGACCTCTGGAGCTCTGACAGAGTGACAATCGGGTTCTTGGTCACCTCCCTGACTAAGGCCCTTCTCCCCCGATCACTGAGTTTAGATGGCTGGCCAGCTCTAGGAAGAGTCCTGGTGGTTTCAAACTCCTTCCACTTACGGATGATGGAGGCCACTGTGCTCACTGGGACCTTCAAAGCAGCAGAAATTTTTCTTGTAACCTTCCCCAGATTTGTGCCTCGAGACAATCCTGTCTCGGAGGTCTACAGACAATTCCTTTGACTTCATGCTCGGTTTGTGCTCTGACATGAACTGTCAACTGTGGGACCTTATATAGACAGGTTTGTGCCTTTCCAAATCATGTCCAATCAACTGAATTTACCACAGGTGGACTCCAATGAAGCTGCAGAAACATCTCAAGGATGATCAGGGGAAACAGGATGCACCTGAGCTCAATTTTGAGCTTCATGGCAAAGGCTGTGAATACTTATGTACATGTGCTTTCTCAATTTTTTTATTTGTAATAAATTTGCAAAAATCTCAAGTAAACTTTTTTCACGTTGTCATTATGGGGTGTTGTGTGTAGAATTCTGAGGAAAAAAATGAATTTAATCCATTTTGGAATAAGGCTTTAACATAACAAAATGTGGAAAAAGTGATGCGCTGTGAATACTTTCTGGATGCACTATATATATATATATATATATATATATATATATATATATATATATATACCCACACACACATAAAACTGATACTGATAAAACCGGATGTGATCCTCTGGCGTCATCGTGGGCGCTGTAACCGGAAGTGACGTTTTCAGTGATGAGTCAGACAAGTTTTCCCTCGGCTGGTCTGCAGAGATAACAGGAGAAGGTTTAGTGTACCCTGTCACCTCCTGGCCTGGCATGGAATTACTTTCGTTTAGTCCATACAATGTCCTCCTACTCTCATGTGTCACTATATATATATACAGTGGTGTGAAAAACTATTTGCCCCCTTCCTGATTTCTTATTCTTTTGCATGTTTGTCACACAAAATGTTTCTGATCATCAAACACATTTAACCATTAGTCAAATATAACACAAGTAAACACAAAATGCAGTTTTTAAATGATGGTTTTTATTATTTAGGGAGAAAAAAAATCCAAACCTACATGGCCCTGTGTGAAAAAGTAATTGCCCCCTTGTTAAAAAATAACCTAACTGTGGTGTATCACACCTGAGTTCAATTTCCGTAGCCACCCCCAGGCTTGATTACTGCCACACCTGTTTCAATCAAGAAATCACTTAAATAGGAGCTGCCTGACACAGAGAAGTAGACCAAAAGCACCTCAAAAGCTAGACATCATGCCAAGATCCAAAGAAATTCAGGAACAAATGAGAACAGAAGTAATTGAGATCTAACAGTCTGGTAAAGGTTATAAAGCCATTTCTAAAGCTTTGGGACTCCAGCGAACCACAGTGAGAGCCATTATCCACAAATGGCAAAAACATGGAACAGTGGTGAACCTTCCCAGGAGTGGCCGGCCGACCAAAATTACCCCAAGAGTGCAGAGACGACTCATCCGAGAGGTCACAAAAGACCCCAGGACAACGTCTAAAGAACTGCAGGCCTCACTTGCCTCAATTAAGGTCAGTGTTCACGACTCCACCATAAGAAAGAGACTGAGCAAAAACGGCCTGCATGGCAGATGTCCAAGACGCAAACCACTGTTAAGCAAAAAGAACATTAGGGCTCGTCTCAATTTTGCTAAGAAACATCTCAATGATTGCCAAGACTTTTGGGAAAATACCTTGTGGACTGATGAGACAAAAGTTGAACTTTTTGGAAGGCAAATGTCCCGTTACATCTGGCGTAAAAGGAACACAGCATTTCAGAAAAAGAACATCATACCAACAGTAAAATATGGTGGTGGTAGTGTGATGGTCTGGGGTTGTTTTGCTGCTTCAGGACCTGGAAGGCTTGCTGTGATAGATGGAACCATGAATTCTACTGTCTACCAAAAAATCCTGAAGGAGAATGTCCGGCCATCTGTTCGTCAACTCAAGCTGAAGCGATCTTGGGTGCTGCAACAGAACAATGACCCAAAACACACCAGCAAATCCACCTCTGAATGGCTGAAGAAAAACAAAATGAAGACTTTGGAGTGGCCTAGTCAAAGTCCTGACCTGAATCCAATTGAGATGCTATGGCATGACCTTAAAAAGGCGGTTCATGCTAGAAAACCCTCAAATAAAGCTGAATTACAACAATTTTGCAAAGATGAGTGGGCCAAAATTCCTCCAGAGCGCTGTAAAAGACTCATTGCAAGTTATCGCAAACGCTTGATTGCAGTTATTGCTGCTAAGGGTGGCCCAACCAGTTATTAGGTTCAGGGGGCAATTACTTTTTCACACATGGCCATGTAGGTTTGGATTTTTTTTTCTCCCTAAATAATAAACACCACCATTTACAAACTGCATTTTGTGTTTACTTGTGTTATATTTGACTAATGGTTAAATGTTTTTGATGATCAGAAACATTTTGTGTGACAAACATGCAAAAGAATAAGAAATCAGGAAGGGGGTAAATAGTTTTTCACACCACTGTATATATATATATATATATATATATATATATATATATATATATATATATATATAAATAATAATAATAATAATATAATAATAATTATTATATAGCGCTTTTCTCAGTATATATATATATATGTACATGTACATACATGTACTATACATACTGTATACACACATCTACGTTAGAAATTAAAATATATGTATTGTGAAAATTTGCATACCTATAAAAGTAAGTGAAGAACCACTAAAACCCTTACCTAGATCAATGTTTTCAGAGTATAAGGATAGAAGGGGGAGAGTGAGTAGACAGTGAAGGTGCAATGCCTTCTGTGTAGGAATCATGGACTGTACTGAAGTGTATTCCTAAGCAGAAAGGGGTCATTTAAGAAAGCAAACATGTCTAATTAACTGTAAAATAGGATACTATTGCAGATTTTATTTTACTTTGTTTATTACCCAATATTATTTTCACCTGCCTCATCAAAAATTCTGACTTGATACATTTTCTATGCTAAAAATTACACTGCAATTTAGGTGAAAGTACAGTTACCCAAAGGTTGCAGAATACAACACATTTAGCTTTACAGTGCACATAAGTATTTCAACAGTAACAGACTGAGGGGACTGGAAAATCCAGAACATACACATTCCAAAAAATTATATATAAATTGCCCATGGTCAATAAAATATGGATGAAACAACATAATAAAGAAGAAAATTAAAGTCGATATAGTTGCAACAAAGCCATGTTCAAAAAGATTCTTTTTAATGTTCCACAGGACAAACCACCTCTCCCAAATCCAAAAAGTGCCCTCAATTTACTGATAAATACAGTTTTCTAAACACAAAGAATAATCTGCATTTAAAACAACAATACAAAACCAACATGAATTCTATTACCTGGGTCTTTCTACCCACACCTTTCCATATAAGAGAATATATAAGTGAAATTAAATCTACTATTTCAGTTCAGAAAAGTAACAATTACTACAACATAAACAATAGCAATTACTACACAAATAACTCGAATAAAAGTAAAATAAATCAGATATCTGTGGAATTGACTAAAGGTCATCAAAAACTGCCAAGAACTGTTGTGTGAAACTTCAGCAATGCAAATGTCACTCACTGATGAGCCAAATTCTTTCAGTGCAAGGTTTGAAGTTCAGAATACTGATCTTTAAAAAATGCAAACCCAGTGAGCCAGGGGTGATGATGATGATGATGATGTTATGAATGATGTATTGGAAAAGGGGTATAAAGTAAATTTCTTCTTTTCTGCTTAAACTGCTCACAGTTTGATAACTTATTTCTTTACATTTTTGGTAGGGACAATATTAAGCAAATTTTATTATAAATCATTTGTGAATCTCTCTCTAAGATTTTACATATCTTAAGGAGACAGATACCTGATTATTTTCTTAGGTTACAATCTTTTTATCAGTGTTGCTGAACTAAGATTCCAGTATGCTTTCTTGCATGCTAATTACCTTCTTCAAGTCACATCTGAGTCTCTTTAGCAATTTGGAGCCAGTGGAGTTGAAAGACTCAGACTCATATTTGTTTGTTATATTTTTAGTGAAACAAGGTTTCTAATGTAATCAATACTTACCAACATTTGAATCTCACCTTGTTGAGAGGTTTACTTACATTGGCAGTGACATTCATGTCTCTGGTGACTCTTCCTATGAAGTCAACAGATGGATTGGGAGAGCATGGGAGATCATGAGGTCACTGGAAAGGGGTGTGGCACTCACGATATCTATGTAAAATGACGAAGGTCAAAGTGTTTAGAGTCCTGGTGCTTTCTGTCTTGCTATATGGTTGCGAGACATGGACACTATCCAGTGACCTGAGACGAAGACTGGACACCTTCGGTACTGGGTCTTTTCGGAGAATAATTGGGTACCGTTGGTTTGACTTTGTGTCGAATGAGCAGTTGCTCATGGAGTCTCGATTGAGGCACATTACCTGCATTGTGAGGGAGCGTCAGTTACAGCACTATAGCCATGTGGCATGATTCCCCAAGGGTGATCCAGCTTGTAGGATCCTCATTGTTGGGGACCTGAGTGGCTGGACCAGGCCAAGAGGATGCCCACGTTAACACTTAGCTGTGGCAGATAAAAGGTCATTTCCGGAGGGTGGGACTGGACCACGTGTCTGCCTGGGGGGTTGCCAACCAGGATCCTCAGCTGTTTCATTGTGTGGTGCATGTGGCAATGCACTGTACCAGTACATGCTCCCCAACTTGACTGATGGATCACAATATTATTTTTGTCTGAACAGCTTCTGAGTTTGTAATTCCTGCTATAGGAAGAAGTAATCCACAACTGTGTGTGAAATTCCCCTGGGGTAATTTTAAATTAAAAATGTACTGTATCTTTTTTCAAAATGTAGTGAATTCATAAACCCTGAGGTTAAAAAATGAAACATCTGTTCAAAACCTGAGAACTTACAGAGGCAGAATAAGCTTAAATACATAACAAGCTGTATCCATAGAAGGTATGCAAGCCTGTTATTGGTTTGTAATTCATGTATTAGCTCCCTGGTAAAAACTTAACTTTAGTCCTAAGTTTTTGTATGGCTCAAGTAAAGGTTGCTTATGCCATTTTTTAGCTATCCACCAGAGCAATTTATATAGCATATGCTAATTTGTCTTCATGTAAGCAACATGACCTACTCAATTTACACATATACATATGCATTAACACTTTTCATGAGGACACTTTCATGTACAGAGGGACTGATTCTGACAGAGTAATAGTGCACCATAATAAGTATACATCCACCGATTTGAAGATGTTACTTAAAGGAATCACACAAACACTTTGTAAGGTTGTTCCTTGTCTGATGCCATAGTGCATTGTTTGGTGGACTACCTGTGGCTCACAAGTATGAGACAAATAGTCCACAGTCTAACTAATCTTATAGCTGTGGACATAAAATAAGCCCCATGAAGCTCTCAAACCTGCAGCCAATAACTTCTATTTCTATTCAACTCCTTCCTGGTCCATTACTGTTTGCAGATAACATTCACTCCCACTCTTCAAACTTCTTAAAAATGACATTATTTCTCCAGTCCAGCCAAACTCAGTTACTGCATGGGGCTCTCTTTTAAATTCACCTTTCAATCCCTTTATTCCATGTCACATATAACATATGCTGCTTTGATTCTCTCAGGTTGCCTGCTATTACTTCTATTTTGATGATTTTTAATGATTATTGTGGATAGCTGGGACAATTTGGACTTGAATATTAGTATTTTTCAAATAGGTGTATGTAAAAAAAAATGTGTACATTGTATCATGTAATTTATGCTAAGAATTGACTGTTGATAATAAGTGGTCTGCTATAACTTTGGCTTTGGTAAAGTGGTCCTCACTCCAAAACATTTTGAAATCCACTGCATAAGAGTATGATAACACAACCAATTCATTAGTCACACAAATATTGTATTAGGCTGTGTTATAAAATGTAGAGAAAAATGAAAGCGTGAACATATATATCCAAGTCATATATTTAAACAGTACTTTCACAAAGTTGTGCCATGGTTTGTACTACAATAAAATACATCTGACGTTAACTATCAAGCCGAGAATAGTGATTTCCACTACTTTCATATTTTCCAAAAATTGTTTAAAATGATATATGTTTCACATTTGACTCCCAGCAGAAGGCAAATGTAATACTAACATATTAAAATGGAATACACCTCTATTAGTCAGAATAATTACTCATTTGAAACAAATGGGCATGATGATGTTATTAAGAAAAAAAGATATCAAAATCTTTGGCACCACCATACTTTAAATGTGGCAAAAAATAGCTCTTGGGGCCAATTTAAAATATTTTAGTTCAAATAATGTACACTTGAAATAAATATACATATGTGAATATATGTATTTTTTACTGCTTTCACATATCTTGTAATTACAACATCTTAATAATGTTTCAATTAGTTCTTTGTGGTTGAGACATTTCAATCAATTATGTTCTGTTTTATTTGTAAGTCATTTAGACCATTTCTCAGAGATTTGCTTTATCTTTTACAGTAAACCTGTTGAAAAAAAGCTAAATTAAACCCACTGCAATTCAATGCTATTTAAGAATTATGTATAAGTTTTAATTCATTGTACATCTCTGTTGCCTTCTGGAGCTTTTTTGGTTTTAAGATTATGCTTCAATTCTATATAGCTATGTCAAGTCATGCTTCTTATGGCAGTCAAAAGGTATGCTTGTTCATGCAATTATTGGATTGAGATGTTTCTAATCTTAATAGTCTGATTTATGCATTTTCATTTTACAGTAATTACAAAGAGACATTTCTTTACTCTAGATAATAACTGTCTTACTAAAGAGCATATTGTAATGACATCATATTCCCAGTTCCTCCTAATCCAACTGAGAGTCACAGGGTGGCTAGAGATAATACTGATAGCATTGGGTGCAAGGTAGGAACCAGCCCTGGACAGGCTGCTAGTGTATCACAGGGCCCACTTGAGAACATACCTGGGGCCAGTTTAGAACTATAAATTAACTTAACACACATCTTTCTGATATGTTAGAATAATCTGAAAAAGTGGAGAAGCTTCTACTCTGTAATGACATGAGGGGAGCATGCAAGCAATAAGACAGCATCTTGTGACACTGGATCCACAAGGCAGAGGTGCAGAGGACAGTACCACTATGCTACTATATACTGTAATGTCAACAAAAATTTAGATCAATTACAATTTTGTGATTTCCTTGTTACCACAAATGATAAAAACAATTTGCATAAGCAATTGTTGTACTATTTAATACATTTCTTAATGTATAAATAAAAACCATAGAACAAAATTACTGGACCGATGCCTCAACCTTCAAGTAACCGGCAACACCTTTTGTCAGGCTCACAGACATGGTGTCCTGATGGCAGAAATAAGAAAAGTATAAATAAACCTGCAAACAGAGGATACCTTGGCCTGTTTGCCTAAGTTTAAGATTTCACACATTTCAGACAAAGCTACATTATAGCAAAAGCCCATATCATGAAATGTTGACTTTACAAAGTTAACTTTATTTTCCAGTAAACACTCACCTGATTAACACGTAGAAGCCTGTTATCACAGAATGCTTATCGTAATTTGCAAACTTCACCCTGCCTATGTTTACAGTAAATCTCTATTGAAGGCGCAATAAAATTATTAAACATATTGATAAAATATGAACAGTCAACTGGCTACGAGAATAACCACCTGGCATGGTTCAGTTCAGGGGACAATACACAAAAATTACAGAGACAACGATATGGTAGACTCTTCTGTCATATTGCCAACAATTTATAAACAACTTCTTTTTTTTTAAAAAAACTTACCTGCTAAAGTTTTAATTGAGTTGCACTTTTTATTCTTTCATGTTTTTATTTTGGAAACCTGTTAGAAGATCTTACATTTTAATTTCACAGAGGTAAAGATAAATTTCAATACACACAAACAAATAAAACAAAGTAATTGCTTACAGAACGAAATGTAATATTGGCTGAAGAAAAGCATCAAATATTTTCTTCAACGTCACTTAAACTGATCAAAGAGCACAGCACAAACTTCCTGTTCAATGGCTCGTTCACTAACACATTTTTATTATTATATCATAAAATCATTGTAAAGGCTTTGCTTTGTTTTTACCATATTTTCTTTTCTATGCTTAAGACATTAGTGGCATTTTTCTTTGTGAAGTTTCCTTTCTTAGCAGTCTGATGGAAGCAGCCATGGGTAGCTTCAGAGTTAAGAGGTTATTTTTAGTTTTTTAATGATCTTGCTGTATTACCTTGGCAGCAACCTGCAGACTATTGGAATGGCACTTATTATCTGTTTTTAGTAAGTTTGTTGATTTATTGCTTTATGCCACAAAGATAACACAATCCTTTTTTTGCAAATAATTGCTTTGTTGGCATTTTCACAAAGATAGCATGACTCTTTTTCACATTTGTCCTCAGCAAAGCAAGCAAATATATATTATAATAAATGGAAATATAGTACTTCCATAACATATAGTTCACAAAATAAATAAATCAGTACAACAATAAAAAAACTGTTCATTTTCCTGCATTCTTTTAAAAGTTAAAGTGAAAGGTGAAATAAAGCAGTGTCTTGGGCACCACAGAACTTTAATGCACACGTTAAATGTCGATTTACATAAACTTGAGCAATTAAAATGACCAGTTGTCTATAATTACAAAAATCCTCATAAATCATAAATACAACAAAAGTGAAGATATAAACATTTACACATACTTATTTAGTAACTTCTTTTTAGTACTTGGAGTGACAAGGAAGTATAAAGCCTTTGAATACTCATCTAATGTTTTCAGAAGATTTAAATGAGATTTACAATTAATAGACAATAACAATTCCTTATTATTGTCCTTTAGTAAAGTGAAAAAGAATAATTCAAAGTCTAGTGATTTAATGCAAATAATTACTTTTCAAAAGTAATCTTGTTAAGGTGTTACTATCACTTTGTGCACTGGTTGAGTCTCAAATACCTTTTTATAAAAAAATGTTTCATTTTCACTTTACTCTAATATTTACTGTATGGATGTAACCTTAGTAAAGTTAGTAAAGAAATCTATTTCAAAGTCCGTAGCCATTATATTATTAATATCATCATCATCCTTCTCTTCATACTGCTTTTCCTGTTATGAGTTGCATTTTAACAGTAGATGGAAAACCTGTTTCATCTCTAGTTGACACAAGTACGCACAAACTCTACCAGTAAGGCAACTTATTTTAAAAACGTTCCACTGTCAAATACATGTTTCAGGGTATCAGGAGTTAAAGGCACTCCAACCTCATCTCATTACGTCAGAACTCAGGGGACCATTAAGAGATAAACATGCCTTCCTGCTTTCCATTGGAACACCTTTCAATCTGGTTTGCAAATGGGGATATAATCTAAAATGTACCGGTAATGAAATCCATTTAGAAGCATCAAAGGTTTACTTTATGGTTCTTGTTTATGATACTTTATGATAATCCACTATTTTAGATAAGTGCGTGCTTAAAATTTTCTGCACATTAGAGATACCTGAAGAACAAATTACTCAAAAACCATTAGACGCTGCTCTGCTACCCCTCTCTTTAACTTCTAGCCCAAATAACCAAGTAACCTTCTAGCCCAAATTCCTGTATATTTTTGGGCACAAAACAAAAATAAAGAAGGTTGTATACTGTCTGTGGACAACATCCACATTATTGTGGATTCTTTTAAACCCATTCCACAAGTTCCCTGTTTCCTCTGAAACCTGAAACAAAAGAGGGGATATGTCCCAATATATCATGTTATTAAACCAAAATATCCTTGTAGCACTGCTATCCTCCCTATCCAGAAGAAACAGACAGACACATTATATAACATTTAAAAGCAATTAATGCATCTATTACGACACAGTTCCCAGTAGAGCTGGATCCATCCACTATTTTAGCATCTGTACCACCAGAGGCAATGTTTTATACAGTTGTAGTTTTTTGCAGTGTATTCTTTTCAGTTCCTATCCATAATAATTGCTATTACTTATTTGTTTTACCCAATACTGTTGGAATGTGCTTCCTTCCTGTAAAACTCCTACACTGTTTTTACAAAGTTTCAAATGTGATCATGACAGAGTAGCATTTAGAGATTCAAGTTAAATACAGTATACTGATGACCTTTTGCATTGTTCTCCTACTCTAAAAGTGCACAAGGAGGACAGTTTAAAATTATTTCAAGTGTTAGCTGAAAAAAAGGTCACAAGGTGTTGTTATCTAAACTTCAGTTTTACCAAGCAAAAGTGAGGTACCTGGCAACATGAAAGCTAATACCCAAGAACATATCACCGCCATTCAAAACATATGTCAGCAGATAACTTACAAACAAATGCATAAGTTCCTGAGGATGAGTGGTTACTGCAGATAGTGGATACTTGAATATACCTTAATACAACAGCCACCGTATGACATCTCTAAACCTCATGCTCCTGACCCCATACATTGGACTGATAAGGCACAGAAAAGCTTTCATTAAATTAAACAGCTCCTGACTCAAGCTCCTGCATTAGGCCTCCCTAATTTTCAAAAGAAATTGTTTTTGTTTGTTCATGCGACACAGACGACTTCACAAACTGTGCTTGCTTGGGAATACAGTATAAGTTCAAGTATCTTCCAGTTGCTTATTATTCAAATGCATTAGCACCAAAGGCTGCAGCTCTTCCAGCATGCCTTAAAACTGTAGCAGAACACCTGGCCTTACAGGCAGAAGAGACTTTACTGCTTCATTGTGTCACATACCCACTTCACATGCTGGAACTTCTTTTCTCACTAAAGCAGCTACTCAGCACTTAAAAACTTCTAGACTGAACATATATGAATTGTTCATATTGGGTACTACTAATGTTAAACTTTCCGGCCACTGTTTTACCCTCATTGCTCCGTGGAGAACTGAATGAGGAATCCCAATGATGGTGAGCAAGTACCTTGTCACATTGGTGTTTATCATGCTGATATCTGGGACACACCAGTGCAAAATTCTAACTTACTGCATATCCTAACTTCCCAGAGGGTGTTGCACTTTTGGATTACAAAGGAGGATGCAGGGACTGCTGGGAAGATAGCAGGACCCTGAGGAACCGAAAAGACACGGAAAAAAGAAAAGAAAAAGAAAAAATAATGGGGTTAATTGTGGATTACTGTTCTTGTTTGGATATAAAGTCTGTCTCATGCCTACCTGTTCGTGTGAGTTGTGGACTGGAAATGCCTTCATCTGAAGGAGCATTCCCCAATCACCTCTCCTCATACTACGACAGGAAACCAGTAGAACAAACTTTACATTCCCTTCAGCAAACCATTCACAGGATTTTCCACTCTCCAGTCATCATCAGTTGCCTCTACATATGGACTGTGCTTTGGACTTTGTAGTGACTATTTATTGTGTGTGTTGTCTTTTAAGGGTTTTGTTGTACAGTATGTGTGGCTGCTGGCTGGAAATCGGAGGGGGAGGGGATTGTTTTGGTTTTTATTTAGATACATTTTACCTTCTATTTTTCATTTAAAATACCACTTTATTATTGATTTAATCTGTTGTGTAACTATGTCTCTGTGAGTGAGTGTGTGTGTGTTTGTGTTGGGATAAGACTGGGGAGGTTCTTGGGGTCCCCAACAAAAAAATAAATGAATCACCGTCCCTATGACGGTACGAATCTTAGTGGCACTGGACCGCTACATCTTGGTAGGTCCTCCATCCATTCTGTGAATGGGAAATTCCAGTCAAGTAATGCCGTGTGTACAGAAACAGAATGCTGTAAAGTACAAATGAGGAAGCATTAGCCAAATGAAGGATTGGGGATACCAGTCTATTATTAAATATTCCATTTTTTTTAAATATGGAAAACAATATGTGTGGGCTATGCATTAGTTGTTCTGTTTTTACTTCTAGTCACACATTTATTTACGTAAAAATTCTGAACCTCCTTAAAGGACAAGTTTGATATTTTTCAAGTTGAAATTATTTCTTCTATATCATTGTATATATTAATTTCCCACTTACAATTGGGCTGTAATGTAAAGCATTTTCCCCTTATTTGTTCTTGCAGCTTAAAAAGTGAATTAGGGTCCATAGGTAAAGGATATAGACTTAAAACTTACTTAATACATCCACTTTGAAGCAGCAAAGTTGTTTGAGAGGCATCTTTGTGACAATGTAGGGAAACTAGAAATAATTATTTTATTATGTATTCTTGGAACTATTGCTCTTGAGGTAAGAATACATTTCCTTTTTGCTTATCTGCCCATCACTGCCATTGTGGGTGGAATTATGGCAACCCTAACAAGCCCCCAGCACCAAATTTATGTTCTGACTATAATATAACATTTACTTCTGCAATTCTGTTTCTTCAGTGGTCATTTTTCTGCCATGGCTTGTATCAGATGCCTATTCAAATCATATTATTATTGTTTTCCTGAAGGGCACAGACTTTTCATATGTTACAATCTGTGTTGTTATTTTACATTAAGTGAGATTCACGTTAAGTGGAGGAATAGTGAAAAGAAAGGTGAGAGTTTCATTGTACCATGTACAATAGCAATAAATCTGAATAAATCTGAACTGATTATACAGTAATCCCTCGCTATATCGCGCTTCGCCTTTCGCGGCTTCACTCCATCGCAGATTTTATATGTAAGCATATTTAAATATATATCGCGGATTTTTTGCTGCTTCGCGGGTTTCTGCGGACAATGGGTCTTTTAATTTCTGGTACATGCTTCCTCAGTTGGTTTGCCCAGTTGATTTCATACAAGGGACGCTATTGGCAGATGGCTGAGAAGCTACCCAGCTTACTTTTCTCTTTCTCTTGCGCGGACTTTCTCTGATCCTGACGTAGGGGGATTGAGCAGGGGGGCTGTTCGCACACCTAGACGATATGGACGCTCGTCTAAAAATGCTGAAAGATTATCTTCACATTGCTATCTTTTGTGCAGCTGCTTCCTGAAACGACATGCACGGTGCTTCGCATACTTAAAAGTTCGAAGGGCACGTATTGATTTTTGCTTGAAAAACAAACTGTCTCTCTCTCTCTCTCTCTTTGTCTGCTCCTGACAGAGGGGGTGTGAGCTGCCGCCTTCAACAGCTTTGTGCCGCGGTGCTTCGCATACTTAAAAGCAAACAGCCCTATTGATTTGTTTGCTTTCCTCTGTCTTTCTGACAGACTCTGCTCCTGACGTGCACTCCTTTGAAGAGGAAAATATGTTTGCATTCTTTTAATTGTGAGGCGGAACTGTGATCTCTGTCTTGTCATGGAGCACAGTTTAAACTTTTGAAAAAGAGACAGATGTTTGTTTGCAGTGTTTGAATAACGTTCCTGTCTCTCTACAACCTCCTGTGTTTCTGCGCAAATCTGTGACCCAAGCATGACAATATAAAAATAACCATATAAACATATGGTTTCTACTTCGCGGATTTTCTTATTTCGCGGGTGGGTCTGGAACGCAACCCCCGCGATGGAGGAGGGATTATTGTACTGCATTGTATTTTCAATAAAAGTCCTATATTTTGTAAGTGTCAAGCCACCTTTTATTTGGTCTGTTTTGTGCATATACAATAAAAAATACTAAGAAAATGAAAAAGGCACAGTGTGCATGATGATTTGCTCTTGTGCAGTATGTGGTGTGGCGAGCGGCTGGGGGTGGTACCCAGCCGGGACGCCCGGAAGGACAGGAAGAGGGGTTACGCCTCCTCCAGACCACGATGGGGCAGCCACCCTGGTTGGTGTGGGGACCATGGCAACAGAGCATGGAAGCTCAACCCTATAGGGGCCCGTGGTCACCGCCAGGGGGCACCCAGATGCCTGAAGAGCTCTGGACGTCAGCACTTCCGCCACACCCGGAGGTGCTGGCGGAAGGATTACCAGGGACACTCGGAGTGCTTCCAGGTGTGCAGCCGGCACTTCAACCACACCAGGAAGTGATGGCGGATGTTCATCGGAGGCACCTAGAGCACATCCGGGCGAACATAAAAGGGACTGCCTCCCTCCATTCGATAGGTGGAGTCGGGTGGAAGTGGACAGAGCTCTGAGAAGAGGAGTGGAGGCGGTGAAGAGAGGCATTAGTGAGAGAGGCCTGGACGAAAGGTGATTGCTTTAGGGGCACTGGGTTGTGCATACACAGTTGTAAATAGAAAATGTACAATAAATGTGTGTTTGAGTTTGAACCATTGGTGTCTGCCTGTCTGTGACCGGGCTGCTTTCCACAGTGGTAATTAAGGAACCATATATAAAAGAGGAAACATGTAAAGCTCATGCAGAATCTAACACTGTGACACAGGAATGACAGGTTTGTCTTTTCTTAAACGTCTGCACTGAACTTACTAAACTTCACCATGATTGAACTAAGGTAAACTGGTGTTGCTAAACTGGCCCTGGCCTGTGTGTGTGTGTGTGTGTATGTGCAGGGATTGTTCCTTCCTTGCACCTGGTGCTTGCTGAGTTAATTTCCATCTGCTGGCAGGTTGGGATTACCCTGTGATCTTGTCCTCGACAAGTGGTGTTAAGAAGATGAATGCCTAAAAGGTCTGTTCAAGTCTTGAAACGTGCTTTCATGCTACATACAAGCTGAAAATTGTAACACCCTTTGATTCAGATCTGAGAGGGGAACCCTCCACAAATGGCCTAGACCTGTTTGAGAGTGTGGGACTGCCTGGAGAAGCTGGCATAAAAGCAACTATGCAAGTTGTTGCACCGGCACTAGCAGAGATGGTGATAGGTGAGAAGGTTTGCAGATACAGCACACGGAGAGCACTGCAGATGTATTTCCTGGCTGCTACAGTCCACTGGTCATCAGTGAGTCTCTGAAATAGACCCTAGCCTTAGGTTGCCTCATGCCTCTTGGGGAAGTAAGTGAAGTGAAGGGCAGTGAAGTGAAGCGTTGCTGGGTGGGATGCATAAGCGGGCAAAAGGACAAAGCAGCTGGGAGTGCATGTTACCACTGAACATATGGGTGGCATGGTGGAAGCGGCTACTGAAGAAACCAAAAGTTCCGTTTTAGGGCCGCCTCACCAGCGGTCAGTGTAAAGTGGCTAATTCCATTCCTCTGTCTCTTGCACCTCTAGGTTGTCACAGTATTCTCTCTCACTGAAACACATACATGCATTATCAATCCAGCAGCAACAGGTAGTATCTTTGTGAAATAATGACATAAGCTTATGTAAAGTGAAGAATATAAATGATCATAAATATGAGGTTTTCAGATATTATCAAGCTACAGAACAAAAACAGCAATTCACATCTGGGCATCAACACTCAATGTCAATAACAGTGTTTGATGATGACTTTCTGTGGTTATTTAATGTTCCTGGAGCTGAAAAGGTGCTGTGGAGTAAGACGTGTGGCAGAATGCATAGTGCATAGCCTACCTCCTTTTAAAATGATAAATATCACAATAATGGTTTGCTTTCTCAGATTCAGATTCAGGTACTTTATTTGTACCCATAAGAGGATTTGGTTTTTAGTAGACAGGTCATCATCCATCTTCACACACTTTTTACAAACAACACAAATTATTGACAGTACTCATAGTTTCAATAAAATCCACCAAAAACTCAAATAGTTACAACTTGCTAATCTGAATAATGGCTGCTGCAGCAAAACTATTCTTATACTGCTTTTTTCTGAACTTTGTAACAAACACCTTTGTCTGTAGGGAAGAAGCTGAAATTCAGTGTGCAAAGGATGGGAGTCATCATTTAACACCAAGCCAGTCATCCACTTTAACTGTCAGATTTAAAGGAATAGTAAATTAAGTTGTGACTCACTGTCAGTCTGTTAGATTATTTAACAATTTGATTAAAAGAGTTTCTATTTTTTAAAGACAGATTCCCAAACCATGACACTAAAAATAATAAAGTTGATTCAGTAAATGCATCTGGGCGTCAAGGCTGGTGCAGTGGTAGCACTGCTGCCTCACAGTAAGGAGAACTGGGTTCGCTTCCCGCGTCCTCCCTGCATGGAGTTTGCATGTTCTCCCCGTGTCTGCGTGGGTTTCCTCCAGGTGCTCTGGTTTCCTCCCACAGTCCAAAGACATGCAAGTTAGGGGCATTGGTGATCCTAAATTGTCCCTAGTGTGTGCTTGGTGTGTGTGTGTTTGTGCCCTGTGGTGGGCTGGTACCCTGCCTGGGGTTTGTTTCTGCCTTGTGCCCTGTGTTGGATGGGATTTTTCCAATATATTTGTAAGATTGCACACATTCCACTGTCTAACTATTAATGTATGTGACTTCATGTGTGTGGGAATGTCTTTTAAAATCAATAATCATGTATTTAGTCATAGATATGTTTAATTAGATATAGGACTTCTTGCACAAAGTTGTTGATGATTGGGCTGTGGCTGGTGTCATTAACTGGGAGCTGACTGATTAAATAACAGAGTCATCTGCAAACTTCAGGATGGTTCTATTTTATCACCTAATCTGACACATATTTGTGTAGATTGGCTCCAGCAGACCCCCGTGACCCTATGGTTAGGATATAGCGGGTTGGATAATGAATGGATGGATTTGTGTAGAGGATAAATAATATGGGCAAAAGGACTCATCCTTGTGGAGAGCCAGATAAGGAACAAACTTGATCTGACAGAATTCCTTTTACCTTCACTCTTTGTGTCCTATTTATTAAAAGACCTAGAATCCAGACCACTAGATTATTACTCATGTGAAATTGTTCTGATAGCCTGCTGGTTGAAACATGAAGTTGAACTGTGTTAAAGGCAGAAAAAAAATACAAATAAAAGTATAGCATGGGACACATTTCCCTACAAATGTTTAGCAGGTAAATTAAGCAAGGTAACACTGACATCCTCTACTCCTTTGTGTGGCTTATAAGCAAACTGTGTCAAATCAAGTGCATGCTTATTGTAAAGATTTCTGAAGTTACCAATTTTTCAAAGATTTCATTAAAATTGAAAATGAAAAATGAGAGCAACCAGTCTAAAATTATTAATAGTTTTGCCGCAACTAGATTTGCGGACAGGGACAACCACAGCTTCCTTCCAAACCTTAGGTACATATTGTTCCTGTAAAGACTTTAAAAATGTAGTGGAAAGCAGGACTCAAACACCAACAGATGTTATCAGGTCCATAATTCTTAATTTATTCTCACCAAGAGAAAGGCCTTTTCCACATCCTTTTGGTCTAGGTCAATGTGCTGATTATGTAAAAGTTTATAACTCATTTCCTGAAGTTCATTACTAAAAGCAATAGTATCAAAGTTATTATAAAGGCAATTAAGAGCATTAACAAGCTCATTATCTGAATCAAAGTCCTCCAAGGTGACCTGACTTTTTTAGATTCCAGAGGCCTGCTATGGTTTTTATACTAAACCAGGCTGAGCCAAGATTATTTGCGAGGTTGTTCTCTAGTTCAGATTTATAATTCTGTTTAGCTTTAAATTTAAATGTTCAGCATCTTGGTAGCTACTGTATATGAAGATTACAGGATACTCCCTGTGTAAAAAATCACTTTTTTGTTTCTGCATTCTGGGCTTAACAGATCTGATCATCTGTGATTTGTTTTGTGGACAAATTTGAATATCCTTACAAGGAATGATTATGTTTCTGCAAGAAGCAACATATGAGCATGGAACATCAACAAGTTTTCCCAAATCATCACCACAAGACTTCTTAAACATGTTCCTGTCAGTGCAATCATAACTTTACTGCAGGCAGAGCACAGATTCTTCTGTCCAGTGTTTTATGTCCTTCGTCTGTGCTTTCTCTCTCTTTAAATTTGTTTTATATATGGGGAGATAATGCATACAAGTATGATCCACTGAGTCCAGTGTAGGTAGTGGGAGTGATTTATAAGCATTGTTTACTGATCTCTAACAAAGATCTAATGTCTTATTTCACCAGGTTGGGCAGAAGACATATCAGTAAAAATCTGAATGTGTCTTTTTAATGGAGACATGGTTAAAATCACTCAATATAAATTTTAATTGACTGCAGTTTTTGCACTATATCAAAAAAAAAGATACAGAAGCAGCATTAGCCTTCTTGTAAATGTACACATAATAAAAGGTTGTGGTAGATCACAGGGCAGGTAGAAAGGACATAACAATAGTGATAAAAGTTCAACAGCGGGCATATAAATGCATTCCCTAACAGTCACAGAGCTACACTATTGCTTATTATAATATAAACATACCCTACCACCTTGACTTTTCCTCCTCACTTCAGCCCTTTGATCCAACTGAAACAGAGCTTCAAAAACCATCGATAAACAAGTCGGCATCCTGGTTCTCCTCAGTAAACCATATGTCAGTAAAAACCATGATGCAGCAGTCTCTGAAGTCCATCTGAAAATGAACATTACCCTGGAGTTCGCCCACTTTGTTCCTCAGAGACTGGATGTTTCCCATGATCACCAAGGGCAGAGGAATCTGGGTGAACCACTGTTTCTTCAAGCATAGTGAACACTTCATCACTTACCTTGCAGGTTTCATGAGAATCTCTACGAATAAAGTCAGGTAACTGCAGCGTGATATTTGTCATGCAAGCTAAACATGTAAAGTTTAATCGCAGTAGACACTCTCTGGTGTAATGTATCCTATCCTGGTAGACAGCCCCTTTGTCATCACAGGCAAGTACTAGATATAACAGAATCTGCAAAGAGGCAGGATAAAGAAGATCTATTTTAGAGTGCTAGAAGAACTTAGTGATAATGACACTCACACAATTAATTTATAAACCAAAAGGACACATAAGAACCTTTAAAACAAGTAAAAACACCAACACAAGAACACCAAACTCTCACCGCCAGTCTGAATGCTCATACACCTGTCTTCCTTCTTAAAATGACATGGATATGCTGTTTTGCAATACGTATGTAATCTCAAGACATAGATCAATACTCAATAACATTTTTGGTTGAAAAATATGTTTTCTGTAAGTTATAAGATTTTTGTTAGTAATGGTACCCATAAGTTCCATTATAAATCGCAAGAGTGGGCTAGTAATTATTTAAAATGTATAAAATATGATAAGCTTTAGAACTCAAATTCTTATGGCAAATTAATATAACCATGAATGTGAGGAAATAACTTTGAGTACATGCCGAACTTATCCTTTAACATTTTGTTAATGGGGACTATATCCTTCCCCTATAGAATAATGTGCAAAGCAGGAACCAGCTAACAATAATTTGTGGTAGACTTAGACAATTGTAATTGAATTTAACCCAGATTACATCTTGCCTGAAGAAGGGGCCTGAGTTGCCTCGAAAGCTTGCATATTGTAATCTTTCTAGTTAGCCAATAAAAGGTGTCATTTTGCTTGGCTTTTCTCTACATTCATAATGGCTAACACGGTACAGCACCCTAGTACTACCCAGCAGTTAGAATTTCCAAAGATTTGTGGAGCACAAAAATGTCATTATTATAAAATGTGAAAGCTTACAGTATATGCACAGCATCAGTAATAAATGAAAGTAAATTTTGTTCTTTTCACTCAGTCATATTTTTGTTTAAAGTCTGATCTGTTAGAGTATACTTTAATAATAGCAATTTTCCTCACATATGTGTGGAAGAAATGTATTTTTTGCATTAAAAAACTTAGTTTTAGCTCCCCTTGAAACTTTCTATTTTATTTTTTCTGTTTCATTAAAATGCAAGGACATACCATTTTGTCATTAAAGCAATTAGCAAAGTGAAAATCATTAACTTTTATACATTACTTTTAACTATTATACATCACTTTATTCACAGTTCAAATGATGCCTTTATCTATAGTAAATATTTTTATTTGAGGTTGAGTGAAAGTTTTTACAAATAACTGGTAAAATAAGAGAAGTCAGGTGGGTAGACAAAATGATTTACTGACATGGGTTACTTTAGGTGCTAATGTTGATTGATAACGACTATAAAAGTGTCTTAGACAATTGTTAACTTCTGGGCAATTCACAAAACCACCCTGTAAACAAAATGTTCAGTGTTTAAAGGGTAATCCAGGAACCATTTTGAGTCACCTTACTGTGGCAATTTTAGGCAATTATGGAGTTAATTATTAACCTGATCTACACAATGTCAGCCAGTAGGAGGGACTAATGTAATAAAGTATAGAGTAGTCAGCTCAGTGAAAGACAAAGTCTAGCCTGAAGTAAAAGCAAAATAGAAAACAGAATATGATCCTAGTGCATTGAAGTCTTCTCAGGTTACCTGTTTAGGCTGGTCAGACCACAGATGGATGTGGCATGTTTCATATTAATATTTTGTGATAAACAGTAAGCCTCACTCTATTTTATTCTGAAATACGCTATAAGCACAAAAGTCATATTTTTCTTGTAAATACAGTAAATAAAAAGACTTACACACATTGATTACAAACCTAACAATAAAAGTAAAGTATTCAAGGAGGAAACACTACAGACAACACCCTTAAGCCATAGAGTATGCTGTTTAATTTTTTGGAGAAGAATAATATCACTAAATTTACTGGTGGGTACTTATTGTCATGATTTGGGGTGTTTAATATTTACTTTGCGGTTGTCTTTAGCTCCCTTCTCAATTTTGAAGCATCATTATATGTTATGTTTTGTGGAACAAATACATTTTTTGACATTTAATTGTAATGTAAACTTCATGTTCAGTTAGTAAGAAGTATTTTGTATTGTTTTCATTACCCTTTTATTTCTTCCAGGACACTGCCATTTTGTGCCACTGTTGTCAAGATGTGATTATGGTTGCTAAAAAACACAATCCCGGAGGTTGTGCAATTAACATCATCAGAGTGCAGCTACAGTTAGGTCCATAAATATTTGGACAGAGACAACTTTTTTCTAATTTTGGCTCTGTACATTACCACAATGAATTTTAAATGAAACAACTCAGATGCAGTTGAAGTGCAGACTTTCAGCTTTAATTCAGTGGGGTGAACAAAACGATTATATAAAAATGTGAGGCAACTAAAGCATTTTTTTAACACAATCCCTTCATTTCAGGGGCTCAAAAGTAATTGGACAATTGACTCATGGGCAGGTGTGGGCAAGTCCGTCGTTATGTCATTATCAATTAAGCAGATAAAAGGCCTGAAGTTGATTTGAGGTCTGGTGCTTGCATGTGGAAGATTTTGCTGTGAACAGACAACATGCGGTCAAAGGAGCTCTCCATGCAGGTGAAAGAAGCCATCCTTAAGCTGCGAAAACAGAAAAAACCCATCCGAGAAATGGCTACAATATTACGAGTGGCAAAATCTACAGTTTGGTACATCCTGAGAAAGAAAGCAAGCACTGGTGAACTCAGCAACGCAAAAAGACCTGGACGTCCACGGAAGACAACAGTGGTGGATGATCGCAGAATCATTTCCATGGTGAAGAGAAACCCCTTCACAACAGCCAATCAAGTGAACAACACTCTCCAGGGGGTAGGCGCATCGATATCCAAGTCTACCATAAAGAGAAGACTACATGAAAGTAAATACAGAGGGTGCACTGCAAGGTGCAAGCCATTCATAAGCCTCAAGAATAGAAAGGCTAGATTGGACTTTGCTAAAGAACATCTAAAAAAGCCAGCACAATTCTGGAAAAACATTCTTTGGACAGATGAAACCAAGATCAACCTCTACCAGAATGATGGCAAAAAAAACGTATGGAGAAGGCGTGGAACAGCTCATTATCCAAAGCATACCACATCTGTAAAACACGGTGGAGGCAGTGTGATGGCTTGGGCGTGCATGGCTGCCAGTGGCACTGGGACACTAGTGTTTATTGATGATGTGACACAAGACAGAAGCAGCCAAATGAATTCTGAGGTGTTCAGAGACATACTGTCTGCTCAAATCCAGCTAAATGCAGTCAAATTGATTGGGTGGCGTTTCATGATACAGATGGACAATGACCCAAAACATACAGCCAAAGCAACCCAGGAGTTTATTAAAGCAAAGAAGTGGAAAATTCTTGAATGGCCAAGTCAGTCACCTGATCTTAACCCAATTGAGCATGCATTTCACTTGTTGAAGACTAAACTTAAGACAGAAAGGCCCACAAACAAACAGCAACTGAAAGCCGCTGCAGTAAAGGCCTGGCAGAGAATTAAAAAGGAGGAAGCCCAGCATCTGGTGATGTCCATGAGTTCAAGACTTCAGGCTGTCATTGCCAGCAAAGGGTTTTCAACCAAGTATTAGAAATGAACATTTTATTTCCAGTTATTTAATTTGTCCAATTACTTTTGAGCCCCTGAAATGAAGGGATTGTGTTAAAAAAATGCTTTAGTTGCCTCACATTTTTATGCAATCGTTTTGTTCACCCCACTGAATTAAAGCTGAAAGTCTGCACTTCAACTGCATCTGAGTTGTTTCATTTAAAATTCATTGTGGTAATGTACAGAACCAAAATTAGAAAAAACTTGTCTCTGTCCAAATATTTATGGGCCTAACTGTATAAAGATTAGCATACTGGATGCATCAGCATTCAGGTTTCGTGGGTAACTAAGCAAAAACTCCTTTGTGCATGTGCATAGTAGTACTATTTAGCTTTCCTGGTTTCTGACTTTTGGTTTCTATTTATTGCTTTCTTAGTTTATGATTTTTGGTTATGACTTCTGAATTGTTTAACATTTGCTCTCCTGGTCATTTATTAATTCATAATTCATTCTATTAGCCTTTTCTTTTACTAGACATAATATGTGTGAAAAGTGTCACTGTTCTATCCTCCTCCTCCTTATGATGTCTGAGGTGGAAGCACAGGGAAGACCTTTGGAAAAGAGGAGAGGATAGTCCATCTACCTCAAAGAGCGTTCCGTTTTTTTCTTAAGGGAGGAAGAGAAGTTCTCACAAAGAGCCACACCGAATAAGGTAGTCAATTGATTGAGCAATTGCTTTGTTTCCTTATAAATGGATGCCTAATTAGCAATAGTAATAAAAATAATAATAATAATTATACAGAGTATCATTGTGCTGTTACTTTTTGTTACTTGATACAGTCCAAGTATCACCTGTGACACAATACAAAAACAACAAAAACAGTGTAATACTACTACTACTACTAGTAATAATAATAATAATAATAAATACTACTAGTACTAGTACTACTTTTAGTACTTTATAAAATACTACTGATAATATCAATACAATTAAAACTATTAATACTACTACTGAATGTGCTTAATAAACTTTCTTAATGCAGTATATACAGGGCCAAAATGAAGATGAATGTTTAGGTGAATGTATCACCTACACCTTTGAATTTATCTAAACTTCATTATATCCTTCCAATGACAGCTTTTAGCAATAAGTCATTAACTAAATCAGTAATGTCAGCTACCAATAAAATTAACTGACAGTTTAAGTTAACCTTTTTGTATGTCAAATTTGCTTACATGGTGCTTTTCCATGGTTCAGCCAAGGACTAACTAGTAACAGAGCGCATGTGTTGATGAAAATTAAAAATGTGTCCTCAATGCAACTACACTTAGAGCACTTCATACATAAACTAATGTTAGCAGCCTTTAACAATGTGTAGAGGTCCTGAAGTCTAACTAGCAGTAATAAATAATCCTGAACCATGTGTCAGATAGGTACTGTAACATCAGATAATATTCGTTAAACACTTCATATCAAAATTATTATACATAATGCTACTGTTACATCATTGTTACTCCAATAAAACCACTAGCTAGCTTTAGTGTTACACAAATTTAGATTTCTAAGCACACCTGCAAATAGTGCAGCAGGAGTTGCTTCTTCACCGTTTTGTTTTTTTTTTCTTTTTCTGTACTCCTGGCTGGTGTTGAGTTGAAGCCATCTTTCTGCCTGTTAAAGAAAAATTATCACAACAGGTGACTGTGAATAACTTTAATTTAACGATTCGTGAAACAGCAGTAACCTCACCAACAAAGTCAAGCTGTGGTCTTCCAGAGCTCTACTCCATTGAGGAGGCTGTCACTTTGCATTATATGTTGGTGATGTTACAATATAGTTAGGATTGTATGAGAAGTTGTCTTGCTTAAGTCAAATAAGCCAAGTGACACTAGCTGTCCTGTGGAGCTCTTAAATTGCATTGTCCACCAGATCATAAGCCCCACGCATAGTACGTGATCTGCATAAGCTCTGCTTATACCTACCTGGAACACTTTTTCCCATTAATAAAAATTCTTGTGACTGGACTTTGTGTATCTGTGGTTTAATTTAAGTAAATGGTTGGCTAGAGGGAGCCTCTACAAAACAAAGAACTTTCTCAGGCTTTCTCCCAGAAGAGTTCAAGAAACACTTTCTCATCGATTTATATGGCAAAACATTGCAAAATTACACAAGCTCTGTCAGGTTGCATGGGGATCATGAGTTAACACTCTTTTTCAAATCTAACCTTAATCCATATTTTTCAAATGGATTGACATCTGAACTCTGTCTCAGCCTCTTGAGGAAATTAATATTGTTGTTTTTAGGCCATTTCTGTGCAGCTTTGACTTTTGGATGGTTTTCTTTCTGGAAAACAAATTTTCTCCTAAGGTACAGGGTTCTTGCAGACCATATCAGGTTTTCCTCCTGGATTAACCTTTATTTTGCTGCATTAATTTAATCTTCTACCTTCTCATAGCTCCTATGGATTGCTGCAGAGATGCATCCCCACTTTGTGATGCTGCTATCACCATGCTTTTTGGTGGGGTTGTAAGCAATAGTTCATGTTAGGGAGAGTGTTAATAAAGTTGTAAGTTATGTATAATTGAATTTCAAATGAAACATGTAGAACAAACGTTATTGAAAAAGCACCTCTTCTCAGATGTGAGTTATAAGCAGACTGATTAAGATGGCACTACCTTTATTTTCGATTACTTTCAGGTGAAAAAGGTGGGTCCTGGTGAACAGACACCGGAAGTGACATCATCATTTTTAAAGCCTTCTGTCTTCCTGTCTGCCAACCAGACATCCATATGAAAGGAGAGGATTGGAAAATTGATGGTCTGTGAACTTCTTAATATGGTAGATATGTCCACTTCTGCTAGGTAGCATTTGAATATTTTCCTTCCTTGATACATGGGAAAAAAGCAGGACATAATGAATTTAGCTTGTGATTCCCCACTGTAGCTTGGATGATAAGATAGAACAATCTCTGTCCAGTCTCAATGGGGCAATATTAATGGAAAAGCTGAAGCTGAAATGTGGTTGTGAAGTCTTTTGGCTGTTTTATTTCTTTTAGGATATCCCTTTTATGCATGATCTACATAAATAGACAGACCAGCATACTTCTTCCATTATATCAATAGTAAATCCATTTAGTAACCGCTTAATTGAGCCTTAATAAAACTATTACTGATTAATAAAGTCCCTCACTTTGTAAAGCTAAAAAAGCAGTTTACATTGATGAAATACTCCTGTAATGTTTGGAGGGTGTGATGTCTGTGCAGAAGCAGATGTGGGGGGTTGTAGGAGGAAAACAGAAGTATTGGTTGTTGGTGTGGATGTTAAATAAAGAAAAGACAGTTACGCATTACACATGTGTGAACTGCTATTTCTGATACAACATTTTTGCGACGAGGATGGCAGAGTTTGGTTTACCTCCTCCAGCTTCTTTCTTGCCAGTACCTGGTGAACCGCTAGTTCCCTGGAGACGCTGGTATCGTTCGTTCGAGACGTACTTTTTGGCTGCCGGGTTGGATAATGTTGAAGCAGCAAGGAAAAGGGCGCTTCTGTTACACTGTTTGGGAGTGGAAGGACAGCGCATTTTTTCTACCTTGCAACCGACTGACGAGTCTTTTGCAGCCACAGTGGCAGCACTGGATGGCCATTTCTGTCCAAGCCAAAGCGTCCTCCTGAGCCCTTTTCAGTTTCGTCAGCGTGCTCAGCAGCGGGTGAGTCAATCACACAGTTTGTTTCAGCGTTGCATGAGCTTGTGCAACACTGTAAGTTCGGGACACTAATAATAAATAATAGTTCATTACATTTATATAGCGCTTTTCTCAATACTCAAAGCGCTATCCACACAGGGAGGAACCGGGAAGCGAACCCACAATCTTCCACAGTCTCCTTACTGCAAAGCAGCAGCGCTACCACTGCGCCACGGTGGCCTAATATAGACCGTGATGTTGAGATACTGGTAAAGGACTACACTGCCTGTCTTCTCAGTGGCAAATCCCCACCTAGTCCACCAGCTCCTCTTACTCCTGTACAATGGCCACTTGCTCTTTGGAAGCACATTCAAGTCAACATTTGTGGTGAATTGCTTGGTGCTCCACACCACGCTCGCTATCTTTGATGGTGCATGATCTCCATTCCAAATGGCCAGAAGCCCTGCCTCTTGCAACTGTGACTACCCAATCCATTATTAGGAGCCTGGATTACCTCTTCACTCGGTGGGGCTTGCCAGACATGATAACTACTGATAATGGGCCCCAGTTTACTTCTGGTCAATTTCATAACTATTTGGAAGAGAAGGCCATTAAGCACATTAGAACTGCTGTGTATCACCCACAATCAAATGGCGGGGTCAAACGCCTCAACCGCACGATAAAATATGGAATCCGGGTATACCTGACAGAAGGTTGGCAGTTTGAGGTAGCTCTCCTCCAGACCCTGTTATATTTTCGAGCAACAAAACATACCACAACAGGGGTATCACCTGCTTCCTTAATGTTAGATAGAGAGGTGACTCTTCCTTTGGACCATCTTTCTTTGGGTAAATCGTTACCTATACCAACACTCTCACAGACACAGGCCAATGTTACCTCTCAACAGCAGCGTATGCAGCAGCGTTTCAGTCAAGCCAGAAAATCAAAACTGCCATTACTAAAGGAACAAGACTGGGTGCATTTGTGGCTTCCTCGCTGTATCAACAAGTTGAGACCCTGTTGGTCAGATCCATTGAAAATTACTCGGCAGCTTGGACCAGTTACTTTGCTTCTGCAAGATGGTTCTAGGCGTCACGCAAATAGCCTGAAAAAAGTCACATCACCAAGTCAGCTTCATCATGGCCCAAAGATGCATAGCCTGATAGCATGGGAGCCCCAAACAGTGGCTGGAAATGGACTGGGTGCTCCTCAATCACTCCTACGGGTTTCCAATGAGGTTTCACATTCTTTCAGGCACAGAAGACCTCCTTCCTGGCTTAAGGACTATGTTACCAAGTAGGCCTTCATTTTAAAAAATGGGGGGAAAAGTGATGTCTGTGCAGAAGCGGATGTAGGGGGGTTATAGGAGGAAAACAGAAGTATTGGTTGTTGGTGTGGATGTTAAATAAAGAAAAGATAGTTACGCATTACACGTGTGTGAACTGCTATTTCTTATACAACAGAGGGGTCAATGCTACTTCATCATAAGTTCATTTTCATGGGCAAGTGACAATTATGCAATATGCAGTAACAGAATTAATAATATTTAACTGCACTATACTACTATAATGAACTTTTTTTTTCACATGTTTACTTATGGGATCATGTGTTGCCCCATAAAAGACCTTTGGCCTACAAATCACAACATCTTGGCATGTTTTCAGTAAAAAATGGAATCTTAGTAGTTAATTTCTGGGTTCCTGTATTGCCATCTGCTAGATGTTCTCTGGCCTCTCCTAAGATGCTCAGACCTACCTTATTTTGTGCCTCCCTAGGAAGACAACTCAGTAAAAATAATTGAATTACAACCCCTTAATGAAAATCCACACCTTTTGATATGTATTCGTTTTTTGTGGCCAGATTAACATCCTATGGCTTTTTCTAATTTTTGCTCTTCAGGTGAGTTAGGCTTTAATAATATAGTAATTTTAATAATGTACAGTGTTTAGCTTAAGCCAAACATGGTGTTTAGTCTAATGAAAAAAAAATCAATTTGGTCTCATCAGACCATAGCACCTTCTTCAAGCTGACTGGTGAAGCACGAAGGCAACTCTTGCATGCACACTCTCTCCATTCTCAGTACTGTAGCTCGTCACTCCTTTCGAGAAGCCATAAGTCTTCTTCTCTAGTCCTATTTTTGTACAATCACTTACTTTTTGTGGATGGCTTACTTTAGGCAGAATAACAGCTGTACCATACACTTTCTATTTCTTATTGATCAATTTAACTGAACTCATATTCCATGACTTGCATATTTTCTTGTATCAGTCTTTTCACAAAGTTGCTTGGAGTGTTCTTTTGTCGTCATTGTACAGGTTAAGCCACAATACTGACTGGTAGACCTTCCAGATAAGGTGTGTTTATGTTACAATCAATTGAATCCCCAGACGGCTGATCTCCATTTAATTAATTGTTTGACTTCTAAAATTCGGTGACAAAGGGCAGCCCTGGCGGAGTCCAACTCTCACTGGAAACAGGTTCGACTTACTGCCGGCAATGCGGACCAAGCTCTGACACCGATCGTACAGGGACCGAACAGCTCTTATCAGGGAGTCTGGTACCCCATACTCTCGGAGTACCCCCCACAGGATTCCCCGAGGGACACGGTAGAACGCCTTTTCCAAGTCCACAAAACACATGTAGACTGGTTGGGCGAACTCCCATGCATCCTCCAGGACCCTGCTAAGGGTGTAGAGCTGGTCCACTGTTCCACGACCAGGACGAAAACCACACTGTTCCTCCTGAATCCGAGGTTCGACTATTCGACGGACCCTTCTCTCCAGAACCCCTGAACAGACTTTTCCAGGGAGGCTGAGGAGTGTGATTCCTCTGTAGTTGGAACACACCCTCCAGTCCCCCTTCTTAAAGAGTGGGACCACCACCCCGGTCTGCCAATCCAGAGGCACTGTCCCTGATGTCCATGCGATGTTGCAGAGACGTGTCAACCAAGACAGCCCTACAGCATCCAGAGACTTGAGGAACTCCGGGCGTATCTCATCCACCCCCGGGGCCCTGCCACCAAGGAGTTTTTTGACCACCTCGGTGACCTCAGTCCCAGAGATGGGGGAGCCCACCTCTGAGTCCCCAGGCTCTGCTTCCTCATTGGAAGGCATGTTAGTGGGATTGAGGAGGTCTTCGAAGTACTCCCCCCACGACCCACAACGTCCCGAGTCGAGGTCAGCAGCGTACCATCCTCACCATACACAGTGTTGACACTGCACTGCTTCCCCCTCCTGAGACACCGGACGGTGGACCAGAATCTCCTCGAAGCCATCCGCAAGTCATTTTCCATGGCCTCCACAAACTCCTCCCATGCCCGAGTTTTTGCCTCAGCAACCACCGAAGCCGCATTCCGCTTGGCCTGCCGGTACCTATCAGCTGCCTCCAGAGTCCCACAGGACAAAAGGGACCGGTAGGACTCCTTCTTCAGCTTGACGGCATCCCTCACCACCGGTGTCCACCAATGGGTTCAGGGATTGCCGCCACGACAGGCACCGACTACCTTACGGCCACAGCTCCGGTCAGCCGCCTCAACAATAGAGGCACGGAACATGGCCCATTCGGACTCAATGTCCCCCACCTCCCTCGGGACATGGTCGAAGTTCTGCCGGAGGTGGGAGTTGAAGCTACTTCTGACAGGGGGCTCTGCCAGACATTCCCAGCAGACCCTCACAACACGTTTGGGCCTACCAGGCCTGACCGGCATCCTCCCCCACCATCGGAGCCAACCCGTTTCCAGTGAGAGTTGGACTCCGCCAGGGCTGCCCTTTGTCACCGATTCTGTTCATAACTTTTATGGACAGAATTTCTAGGCGCAGCCAGGGTGTTGAGGGGGTCAGGCTTGGTGGACTTAGGATTGGGTCACTGCTTTTTGCAGATGATGTTGTCCTGTTTGCTTCATCTGGCCGTGATCTTCAGCTCTCTCTGGATCGGTTCGCAGCTGAGTGTGAAGCGGCTGGGATGGTAATCAGCACCTCCAAATCCGAGACCATGGTCCTCAGCCAGAAAAGGGTAGAGTGCTCTCTCAGGGTTGGGAGCGAGATCCTGCCCCAAGTGGAGGAGTTCAAGTATCTTGGGGTCTTATTCACGAGTGAGGGAAGAATGGAGCGTGAGATCGACAGGCGGATCGGTGCGGCGTCCGCAGTGATGCGGGCTCTGCATCGGTCTGTCGTGGTGAAAAAGGAGCTGAGCCGTAAGGCAAAGCTCTCAATTTACCAGTCGATCTAGGTTCCTACCCTCACCTATGGTCATGAGCTATAGGTAGTGACCGAAAGAACGAGATCACGAATACAAGCGGCTGAAATGAGTTTTCTCCGCAGGGTGTCTGGGCTCTCCCTTAAAGATAGGGTGAGAAGCTCAGTCATCCGGGAGGGGCTCAGAGTAGAGCCACTGCTCCTCCGCATCGAGAGGAGTCAGATGAGGTGGCTCGGGCATCTGATCAGGATGCCTCCTGGACGCCTCCCTGGCGAGGTGTTCCGGGCACGCCCAACTGGGAGGAGGCCCCAGGGAAGACCCTTGACACGCTGGAGGGACTATGTCTCTCGGCTGGCCTGGGAACGCCTTGGGATTCCCCTGGAAGAGCTAGAAGAAGTGGCCGGGGAGAGGGATGTCTGGGCATCTCTGCTCAAGCTGCTGCCCCCGCGACCCGACCTCGGATAAGCGGAAGAGGATGGATGGATGGATGGATGGATGGATGGATGGATGGATGGATGGATGGATGGATGGATGGACTTCTAAAATTAATTGGCGGCACCAGTGACGATTTAGTTATGAAGGGGTGAATAATTATGTGAGCAATTATTTTGTGTTTTGCATTTGTAATTAATATAGACCACTTTGCAGAGATCTATTTTCACTTTGCAGAGATCACTTTTTCTATTAAAGCAGTGTCAAAAAAGCAAAATTAAATTGACTCAATGTTTTCTAACAATAAAATGTGAAAACTTCCAGGGGCTTGTATACATTTTATAGGTACTGCATCTTTACAACTACTTATTAACAAATGTATTATCTTGTACATGAAAGAAATTGAATTATATGTTTAATTGTTTCATTAAACTAAAAAAACTAGAAAGAACTTTCGCTGCTGCAGTGCTCATATGTTAAATGATCCGGTGACATGTACAATACTATTCATAGGATAACCCATTAGCCCAGGAGCTAAATAGACATTCAGTAATTTGTCAACAGATACAGCGTTTAATGTTGTCTCAAGAGCAAGGGTGTAACTTGAAAATGAAATATGAACACTTTATTATGTAAATGAAAATTAAAATGTATAAAACTCATTTATCATTTTTGCTATTATCATGTATCCAACTTCATACTTTAAACATTCACTAGTAAAATGTAAATATATGAGTGTGAAAAGCCAAGTAAGTACTTTATTAATGTAAGCATCTATACTGAGATCTTTACAGTGGCATCTTACAAACATGTCACAGAATTAAGCAGTGTTTGCTTGCAGGTTAACCATTGCACTAGTCTAAAAAGGAAACCTCCAAAAGGTATAATAAACAAAACATATTTATTATTTTGCTTAATAGGCACCTAAAGCAAAAGTAGGTTATTACATATTTAACAATTTAATGCTGCATCCTTAGTATGATGTTAAACTGCATCTGGACCTGCAAGTGGTTCTCCAACCTGCATTGAAAACTTGAGGGTTAGTGGCAGGATTGGCACTCCAACTACCATAAAAAACATCACACAGCTCCGAAAAGGCAGACAGGACTCCTTTCTGCTGTCCGTGGGAGTAGCTCTGCTGCAGCTGCCCTAAGGAAGGCTGCTCGCATTATGAAGGGGCTCTTGAGAGACTGAGCGAGGAGTCTGATTGTCTGGGCTTGTGAGTGCCCTTGATAAAAACCAAGATACAGGCCTTCAATGGCACCTTAGGCACAACCATCAGCAGTGTTTCTGTCTGTGGAGAGAATGTCAACCTTGTCGAGAGGTTTACTTACCTTGGCAGCGACATTCATGTCTCTGGTTACTCTTCCTATAAAGTCAGTAGTCAGCCGAATGGCTGGACAAGGCAAAGGGGACACCCACTATCGCTTAATTCTGGACGGTGGGACTGGAATGCGTGTCTGCCTTGGGTGTTGCCAGCTGGGACCGTGAGGTGTTACATCATGTGGTGGTTGTGGCAAGGTGCTGTACCAGATCTAACCTGAATACAGCAGAAAGGAAAAAAAATAAACTTTTAAAGAAGGCAGACTTCAAATTAGTGCTTTGTGCAGCAGTAGAAAACCACTGAAATGTTGCACAAATCAGACCAGATTCTTAGTATACCATTTAAAGTGACCTGCACATCTGTCCTGTTTCCTCTGTATGAGCATTTATTGTTTTATTATCCCACTACACACAACATAAATATTTAAACAATAAAATAATCAGTTAGTGATTTTTTTCCACGTTTTGACCGCACTGTAATATGAAACTCTGTTTTACTTGCTTACTCAGAAATGAGTGCCAGTAGTTGCCTAAAGGCTTACTTTGTGTCATATGGGTGGAGTTTTCCAGCAGTGAATATGTAGACGTTATAAAAGGTAAATCTGAAAGGTGTTCACTCAGTTTTTCAACAAACAAGAGAAACAACATGAGCTGTACTCACAACAATCATCAAGGTGAGACTTCTATCTAAATGTATTTGTTTCTAGCAGTGCAGCACTTTCCTTTTATAAAATGTGCTGGGAGTTAATTTATATCTTCTGTAACACTTTCTGTGATGGTTGAGTGAATATATTTACATTCTAAATGTATATCCAGAAGCATTTTATTTTGGGCATAACATTAAGCAAGAAAATGCTTAAAGCTATTTATTTCTTAATTTCTTAAAAACCTTAATAAATTGTTTAGATATTTTGAAACGTATTAGTAAATTAAAAATGTGTTATTATTTAAGGGATTCAGTAAAGGTTGCTGGTTAAACAGTGGTTAGTGCAGCTGCCTCACAGCACCAACTGACATAGTTTTTCAATTTTGGCCTGGTCACTGAATTTGTGCTGTTTGCGTCTTCTCATTATGCCTGTGTGGATTCTCCTACCACATTAAAAAATTGTCTCTGTTAGGCTAATTTGGGACATTCAATTGGCCCATACTAGCAACCTTGGCAGAATTCTGGGGTGTTTAAATGCAGTGAACTCGACCCCCACCAGAGTTCCTTCCTTCCTGCTGTGCACCTAACGCTGGAGGGAAAAGCCTTGGTTGCTCTGTGTGCAAAAACTTGACTAAACAATTCAGTAATAGATGGATGGATTGAAAGAAATACTAGGACACTGACTTATGAAATTTCACTAAAATATTTGAAAAACATGTGAGAGGAAAAATGTGCATTTCTTAGAGCACAACTGAATTCAATTGTAGCAGTAGCTATTGCTGCCGCCCTCACATAACTTTAAACCCTTTTTGATTCCTTGCTTGATGTGCCTTCTTTGTGGTGTATGTGGGTTTTAAGGGAAACATATTGAAATTATGCTGATTGGAGACAACAGATTAGCTCTTTGTGACAGAAAATGGGAGCATTCCCTGTGACAGACTGATGTCCCATCCAGTGTTTGTTGCTGTCCTGGTTCTGATGCTGCTAAGAAACTTCAGCATACTTGCACACACTTTTGGAATGTTTTAGATAGATAGAAAGAACTTTAATTGTCCCCAGGGGGAAATTTGGCTTTTTACAGAAGCTCTTTTAATAAATAAATAAATAAATAGGAAGCTAATAAGTAAATAAATAAATAAAAATACACATACACTTTGGTCTGAACACAGTCCAGAATGACTATAAAGCAAGAAAATTAAAAAGAAAGAAAACTTTTGACTTGGCTGTCACAGTCACAGTGAGACATTATGCAGATGTATTGCTGTTGGTATAAAGGAGCCCCAGTATGTGTTTCTTGACACACCTCTGCTGAATAATTTGTTGGCTGAAAGTAGTCAGTGTTAGAGTGTCAAAAAGAGGATGTGCAGCATTGTTCTTAATGCCACTCAGTTTTGCTTTAATTTCTCTCCTTCGCTGCATACTCCAAGGTGTCCAGAGTGCTTCCTATAACCGAGCTTGCCCTTTTAATTAGCTTGTTTTCGTAGGCCTTTCTTGAAATGATGTTACCAGCCCAACACACCACAGCATAGAAAATCATATTGGCCATGACAGAGTTATAGAAGATGTGAAGGATGTCACTTCCCACATCAAAGGAACACAGTCTACAAAGGAAAAAGAGCCTGTTCTGTTCTTTCTTATATCTGTGTTTTGAGACCAGTCCAACCAGTCGTTATTGTGGTCCACCAAGTACTTGTAGGAGTGGATCACCTCTATATCCACTCCCTGAACAGTGACTGGATATAGGGGATCTTTGGTGCCGCGAAAGTCAATAACCAATTCCTTGGTTTTGCTGAAATTAAGATGCAGACAATTCTCCTTGAACCAAGAAACAAACTCCTCCACCTGACTCCTATACTCTGTCTCCTTGCCTTTATCATTACACCCCATAAATGCAGAATCATCTGAGAATTTCTGCAAATGCCATGACCTGGTGTTATATTTACAGTATATTCTGAGGTGTACAGCAAAAAGAAAAAGGAGACAAGACTGCTCCTTGTGGTGCTTCAGTGCTGTTCACATCCATATCACAAACACAGTCCTTGAGTCTCACAAACTGTGGTCTGCCCAAAAGATAGTCCATTATCCGGCATTTCATTACTGAGTGACAGCACAATGCTTAGTGCTACTGCATCAAAGACTCAGAACGCCAAATTTATACTGTGATGGAGTTTAAAGGTTCTACTCATAATTTATTTTTCCATTTCCTATCCAAAGACATGTCATTTGGTTAAATAGTAGCTCTATATTATTGGTTCAGTGTTAGCAGGAAAAAGCTTTTTACCCTGTTTTGAAGTTGATCTTGGTGGGATAGGTGCCTGAAAATCAGTGCTACAGATGTGTAAATTTGTGTTTGAACAGAGAAGGAAAAGGCAAATAACCATACCTTAAAATAAACGGTTTCAACAATTCTTGCCTCAAAGTGTGCCTTTTATGTGGAACACTTATAATGTATACAGTAATGTGCCTGCATTAATCTCACAATATGCATATGGGTATTCAAATCATTCAAGCCTGCTTCCCTAAAAATGAGCCCATGAGCAAATTGTTATAACATTTTACTAGAAAATATTTAACAAAAAAACAGATTAATTTTAGCTTTGAGGATAATAAATTCTAATTGATTTTGACAACACACTTGTTTACACATGTTACAGAATCAGATTTAATACAAGAGCATTTGTTAAAACTATATATTTATTATACAATTCTTCTTTGATATACATGTATATCTCTAAAAGCCAGATGTAAACAAAATAATATTTATTTAGCATATGTCTATATTCTCAAGTATATAACCAACTTCATTTTAAATGATGGTAACTGGATTAATTAACTTCTGTACTCTAATTTAGTGTTCAGTTAATAGGTTAAAAACCACAAAGTATTATTCTACACTCTTTCTGATTCTCTGAGAATAGTGTGAGGTTGTGCTGCCTCTTGAATCAACTCACCTGTTATAGTGTTTGGCTTCCTTTACATATAATATATCACATATTCTGGATCAGTATTTACTTTCCAAAACGTATGAGAGAATTTGAGCCAACAAATCAAATAATCAGATTAAAAATATCAGGGATCTGAGTAATTGGATTGCATTGTCTATCATTTCTTTCTCATTGCTCTCTGATCAGATATAGAATCAGAATCAGAATTCACTTATTGGCCAGGTACACTTATGTGTACTTGGAATTTGTCTTGGCAGTATTGATGCAACACACAAGGATAACTCAAAATACATAAAAATAAAAATGATACAGCATACAAGGGCAACACAAAATATAAAGTGATGAATAGAATAAATTATTTAATAAAAAATGCCAAAGGTACGCATGTATAATAGATCCTGGGTAGAGACTCAGTCCTAGTTAGTGAGAACAACTGTGTGTGGAAAGAAAAACTGCTTAAGTGATGTATTGTTTTAGTTTTCATTGCATGAAGTCATTTACCAGAGGGAAGTCTTCAGAATAGCCAATGTCCTGGGTGAGCCAGGTCAGCAGTGATCTTTGCAGCATGCTTACTTACCCTGAACTCATACAAGACTTGAATGGGTGGTAAGTTACAAGCTATGATCTTTTCACAGATGTGTCGCAGATTGGCCTTAGCCTGAGCAGAGGCAGCATCAATCTAGACAGCTATAGATGAGGTCTGAATTGACTCAATTATGGCTGCATAGAACTGGTCCAAAATTGTTTGTGGGAGATTGAATTTCCTCCCCTGGTGCAAAAAGAGCATTTTCTGATTGGCTTTCTTCATAATACATGTGATGTTTTTATCCCACTTAAGGTTTTGTGACAACACAGTACTCAGAAACTTAAATGACTCTGCCTCTCCAACAGCCGATGATGTAGTTATTTCCTCAAATCTACAATCATCTCCTGAATTTTTTGAATGCTAAGGTGCAGATTATTATGACTGCACCACACTGTCAGATGTTCCACCTCTCATCTGTATATGGACTCATTGTTATTTGAAATGAGGCCCATTAGTATGATGTCATCCATAAATTTGAAAAGCTTGTCAGACAAATGACCAGAGGTATAGTCATTTGTATATAGTGAGGAGAATAGTGGAAGAAGGACACCAGCACCAGCATTAAAGGTTACAGGGTCAGACGTGTGTTTGCTAAAACTGTTTCCTATTTGTGAGAAAATATATAAACCAATTACAGATTGAAGTGGGAAGGCTGAACTGGGCGAGTTTCTTATCTAGAAGCTCTGGGATGATGATATTGAATAAAGTCCACTGACAAGATCCTTACCTATGCCCCTGTCCTATTAAGGTGTTGTTAGATAAAGCTTAATCCAAAATTTTTAGAGCATTTAGCTCTAAATGCAAACTGAAATGGATCTAGAACATCTTTGCAGCATTTCTGGGGTAAGTTAAATGTGTCTACTATTCATAATTGCATCTATGTCCTTTTGGTATTCTCTGTAATTTCTAAGAAAAAAATCCTTAGAACCCTGCAGATTTTTATTCTCAGTTTGATGTTAGGAAAGCGCCCTAATGTGAGCATTTCATTTCTTAGAAATAGAGAAATGTTACCAGGTTTGTCCATTTAGCTGATTCATCTAGTTGGTAATTGGTTTAAGTGTTTATCCCTTACTGGAACACGCATCATGATTATTTAAAATTATTCCAGCATCACTATAAATATCTAATGTCATCAGTTGTTAAAAAGATATATAAGTATATATGAGGGGCCAAACAGGTCAAAATCATGTATTTTTGCAGACAGTATTTTGGCTTATATGTTCATTAGCTGTGCCACCTGTCTAAGAGGGGTTAAAATCTAAGTAATCAACTTTTTTATTTGATAGATGGGTTGTCCATTTGGTCTGGCATAATAATACATCCCAGATTCCTTTACCTCATGGCAGTCTTATCCTCTTCAGATAGAACAGCCAATTTGCATCACTATTTTTGGTGTAGTTTGTCAAAACTGACCATTCATAGAACTGAAGTGTTTTGCTTGAAAATGCGGTAATGGTCGCTACCGAATTTGTCTGGCTTAGCAGCTCTAGCCTAGTCGTGTCTGAGCTTTGGTTTCCTGAAATGTGTGTTGATCTATTGTTATTTTTCCCCATCCATTGACCTCCATGCAAAACTACATTATCAGTCATTAGCATTACAGCTATAAACTGCATTAATGTGTCCTGAGTGGGCGCAAGAAAATTGATACCACACTGCTGTTGCTGGCATATAATGTCAGACAACAGAATAGGTAGATATGGCCATTTTTTATTTTTAGACCCTTATTTGGTATTTTTATTATCATTTTTGATTTTTTGACCCTTCTTCTGTATGTTTTTTGTATTTTTATATTTTTCCTCCCAACTCTAGTAATTGGATGGACTGATACAGACACTTGTATTTTTATTAATATAGATGTTACTTGGATGGATGGACGTTACAGCAAATACAATTGGTTTTCAGGCACAGAATATTGGTGTGCATGCTTATAATAATATAATATTAGAATAATTTTGGTGAGAACAGGTCATTCAGTTAAACAAGCTTGCTGTTCCTGTTCACCTAGATTCTCCAAAAAAAGACTCAAGATTTGAAGGTGCCTAAAGTCCTGTGTTCTGTCATACTACTTTATGAATTTCCTGTCTAGTGTGAAATGACAGGGGTACAGGAGATGTGAAATTTCTATAAAACATGCCTATGATTGTTTTACATTAGTTTTTATCATTTTTAAATTACCTAGTTTCATTTCTGGATAGTTTCTCAGGGTGACTTGGTTCACACCCTTAGGCCCTGCTTGAACAGGGAATTTCAAATATGTGATGGAATGGAAAAAATGCCTAACAACAGATAAAGTCAAAGTTTTCACCAACAGTACAGACACTCACCGCAGTCCACTATCCAGCACACACCTCTACCCACTTTGAGAATCATGATTACAAAACCACCATAGAGCCCTTGGGGGTCTTTATCCAGTCAAGCCTAGATTTAACTGTGCATGTGATATACAGAAGAAAACAATTACATTACATAATTACAGCTATGAAATGAGCTACCTCACAATTTTAAGGTGGTGGGAATTTCAGGAAAATTAAAATATAACATAAACAACTAATTTAAAAAAAATTAGTTAAAACTCTTTTATTCATTTAATATTATCTGCTAATATAGTAAAAAGAAGAAACTTAGTGGCACAACATAGCTTTGCCTGTGCAAGTGAGTTTCTTCTGTGTGTCTGTCCATGTGTTCGTTCAGTCGCTATGTCTCTGTCATTACAAAAGCTGGTGCACCACAAACATTTTTAGTACTTAAATGTATTGTGTTTGTCATTGCAATAGATGGTACATCACAAACATTTAACACTACTTTTATGGATCCCATACAAAATGGCATATAACAGAGACATATGCATTGCATGTCTCACTACAAATGTTAACACTGAGGTTTACATTAATTACTTAGATTTCAACTCATCTTAGATGGATAGCACAGAATATTCAAAGTTAATAAAAAGCTGCCAACCCAACACAAATAGGACTGGATGCAAATGTAAAATGAATAAAGAATTTTTATTTGTGGGAAACTATTCTTGGTTAAGCAGTTCAAAATATACTGCAGATACCTTAAAATTTAAAGAAACATTTTTTGAGATGTCTTGAATTGAGTTTCATGTATCTGGAAAGTTGAAATGCACTTTAAGAAATTTTGAGATATCTGTAAATATTAATTTAGCTTGTCATAATAAAGGAATCAGCTGGATAATATGTTGTGACTTTGTGAAAGTAAGTGCTTTAGGTTTTAAGTTTAGGTTTTAGGTAGAGCTTTATTATAACAGAAGGAAATGTGTTTGCAGGAGGAAAGTACAAAAATAGAAGATATTGTTACATTGATCCATTAGATAATCAAAGGCACAGCATTTGACAACCAATGTTATTGCATACACACACACTCAGGATCAATACATCCATCCATCTATTATCCAACCAGCTATATCCTAACTACAGGGTCACGGGGGGTCTGCTGGAGTCAATCCCAGCCAACACAGGGTGCAAGGCAGGAAACAAACCCAGGGCAGCATAATTACTATCAACAGTACACAAAATAATAATGCAGAATTTAACATTTAGCAGAATTTAACAGAATTTAAAATGCTTATAGCTCTAGGAATAAAAGAGTTCTTAAATCTGTTGCACTTTACCTTTGGAAAACTAAATCTGCAGCCTGATGGCAACGGCTGGAATTTTGAGTAAAGAGGATGGCTACTGTCTGACAGAATTGAGTTGGCTTTCTTTCTAACCTGTTTGCAATACATTTCAGTAATAGAGGTCTGCTGTGAACCAATAATTTTACTGCAATTTTTATAATGTTGTTAAGATGATTTATATTCTTATTGCTGAGGTTGCTAAATCAACATATAAAAGCAAATGTAACAATAGATTCAATAAAGGACTTTAAAAAGTGCCAGCATGGTTTTGTCCACTTTAGAACAGTTGAGTTTCCTAAGAAAGAAAAATTGTGACTCCCCATTTTTAACAGATTTGTGCTGTGCTAAGATCAGTTTGTTATTAATTATTGTTCCTAGATATTTGTATTGCTCCACCAGAGCACCTGAAATCTACAATCATATCTTTTGTCTTAGAAATATTTAGTCATAAATTGGAGTGATCATGCCATTGTACAAATTCATTGACAACAGGTCCATGGCTGTCTTCCTGCTCTTGTTGAAGACTAACAATGACAGAGTACATTGGCTGTGATGTATGTAAAAAGTGTTCTGAGGCAGGGTGGTCAACATGTTTTGCATGATGAGGTTGCAGTGATCCAAAGAGAAGAAATAAGCCAATATTAATAGAGCTTAGTACTGTATACAATCCAATGTTGAAAAAGAAAAAAGACTTGGCATAGCCTAGTTCCTAATTTATATTTTTACTAATAAGTTTAAAAGGTCTCAGTTGTTCATTCACTTTTTGTGTTTTTGCCAGAAACATATACAATGCCTTCTCCTGGTATATGTCAAAAAATGTTGAAGAATCAACAGATTGAAGATGGACTGGGGACTATTGCCAGCCCCATGAAGTTTTTTGACCAGGATTTTCATGTACTGAGAGATGCATGTCTCTTGCAAAATACAAGATTTGTGGATAAGACTTTCCCTCCTGTAATGGAAACAATTGGGCCTGGTCTGGTCACACCAGAACAAATGACAAGAATAGAGTGGATTAGACCAATCGTAAGTTTATTTCAGACCATTTATCATTTTACAGTGTTTCTTGATTGCTATTTATTTCTGTTCTTTGTCTAAAATAAACACTTTGTTCTGTGTACCACAATTCTTTAATCCCCATTAAATACAACATGCACCATTACAAAGCAAATAAAAATGAAATGTAGTAAATCAAATACAGACTGAGCAGTAAAACTAAAAGCAAAAATGCACTAATTAGAGAAACCAGGAAAAGCTTGGAAAACATCAGACAAGAAATATCAAAAGGATCTACATGAAAATTATTTTTACAGAAGAATATGATTTTAAAAATTTACAAAATGAGGCCTCTGTCATTCAAAAACTTGCAAAAATCAGATCATTGGAAACAATTCCTGAGGATCTTACATGGTAGATTTAGTGGAATCAACATCTCTAATGACAACTCTGATGTGATCTCTGGGAAAAATACAATATGACTTTATTTTTTTTTGTCAGTTGCAAAGGGCATATGTTTGGGCTTGTATGTTTCCCATTGTATGAGTTATGGTAATCTTCCCTAACAGTGACAGGACGATCCATGACTGCATTAGGGTGTTGCATTAGAATTGTGCTGCAAGTGCTGACTGTGGATTATTTTTCAGCATTGCTTTTTGAGTTTCAAAGTCTGTCTCCATTTTTGGATTCATAATTGGTTGTTTAGTGGTAATTGTGAATCCCCTCTAATACCCAACACTCAAGAGTGTCTAATTTATATCCTTGAGGTTCACGAAGGCTATAGTTTTTGTTCCAATCACTTTTTATATTTGTATCCAATTATTGATGCTAATAGAGCATTTACACTTATTACATTATTTTAACTGATGTGCTTTTTAAGATTCAGATTCCCTTAACCATCACTATAACAATAATGAAATGAAAAATAATTTATACCTTTGTGTCCATCATATAAAATATGTTTCATTAAAATATTTGAAAAGCAAAAATTGATTTTTCTTAGAAGTACTGGTCTATGTGGGTATGTTATGATGTTGCACTGAAAATGAAATGAAAATGTGCTATATAAATAAATAAACATTGTTGCCCTCAAAAAAATGAAACAAAAAAAAAGCAAAAATCCGTAATTTTGGAAATGCCCAATGCTGCAGAATGGGCACACTAAAAAGTCAGACAACTAACATGATTCATTCACTAAAAATAGAGACCCCAGAGCCTGAAACACCTAAGTTAGCAGACCATTTGTTACTTCAGTTAGTATCATCAGCTATGAAAGTGGCCCCAGCATGGAATATTACAACATCCTTGGCATAGCCTCAGACAGGTTGTTAGGTGTCTGGGTGTCGGGGATAACAGGCTGCTGTCAATAGTGTGATGGGAGGCCAAACACATAAATTGAGTGTCACACAAATACAGCTATGTCTACTTTCACAAAATTCTGAATTTGCATTATTGTTTACAGTATATAATTTTAAACATAGGCTTTATGGAGTTTCATGAATTTTATTGGGAAATCATAATGATAGGGTCAACATCACAAAAACCACACATTACTCCAAAAACTATTGAGTGTATATATTCATGAATTTTTGCATATTTAGTACAGTTAACCCAACTTAATGGTTAGAAAGTTTATTAAGTGTATTGAGTTTCAACAGATGAAACAACATAAAAATGTAAAGTTTTGCCAGGCTTACTTGATTTATTAATTATTGAATTATTTAACCATATAAGCCATCTAGGTTATTAATGTGGAATTAAGCATCTATTTGTGAAACCACAGTAAACAATGAAATACGAAGAAGTAGCATTCATGGTTCCAACCCAGCAATGAGTTACTGCAATTATGGAGTCCAATCACTAGCAAAAAGAACAAATTCTTGACTCATGAGAGCAGAGAAATTGATAGTTATCAGAGAGGTAGTGTAAGTGATGAATGGGACACTTAAATTTTAGCCATTGGTGACAAAAAAGATTTAACATTTAAAAAACAAATACATTTTTACTTTCTTACTTTAACCTATTTTACAGATATACCCAGGCAATGGCAGGTACTTGGGCTAGTTACATAATAGATAGATAGATAGATAGATAGATAGATAGATAGATAGATAGATAGATAGATAGATAGATAGATAGATAGATAGATAGATAGATAGATAGATAGATAGATAGATAGATAGATAGATAGATAGATACTAAATTAATTTATTGGTCAGAATAAGTGTAATTACTATCACATTTTAAACACCATATTGTATCATGTCAATTCCCAGATTCCATTATCTTGTTTTGGTGACTTGGACCCATTGCTATCATGTGACCTTCAATGACACATGATGGTACATGATATCATCAGGCTTCCACTATAAAACCGATGTGGCAGTCTTCTTCAAAATCTTTTGCTGCATCAAAGAAATGCTAAAAGAAGGTATTTCTAATATTGTTAAGATCAAAAAACACAAGCTACTTAAATTAAGGTTTGCATTTAATTTATAAATCTTTAATTATTTTTACTTTATTTTGATTTATTTTTGTCTCTTTTGGTTTTGATATTTTATTTTCTTTGATCTTCTGATCTGCACACTGACAATGATTTTGTATGTTTTTTTGTATATTTTTTATTTCCTCATCCTTCTCAAAATAATTGATGATATTACAAAGTTGTCTATAATAACAGGCAGTCCATTATGGTCACTCTGAAGCAAAATGTGCAAAAAAAAAAGCAAAAGAGAAAAGTGAATGCAATAACAAATCCAAAAAATAAAAAAAAAACATAAAAGCAAATCGAAAATGTTGGATTAATAGCAGTAAACTAAAAGATTGTAAACTGAAGTGCACATCATTCATATCAAACAATAGGAATATAACATACAAAACTGCCATAAGTACCAAATTAAAAATAAATAGTTTATTCTGAAGTCACTTTTCACTTAATTGCTCAGTAAATAAAAGGTTTTAGGAGTGAATATATTTACTATTTATATTCAACAGGGACTCATACTGGCAAATAGTGTAAAGCATAAAAGTAATTAAATCTAAAAATTGTTTTTGAATTTATGAATATTGTAATGCCACAATATAGGCAACTCCTGAATTATTGGTGATTTGAGGGAATCTTTTAACTGTAACAGAAATAGGTGCACCAAAAGTTAAAAATGGGAAGATAAACCATTTTCTATAGTATAAACCAGAGTATTTGTTTTATTTTTGGGAACTTGAATTAATGTTGGCATGCTCAAATAACAGGTACCATGATGGTACAGTGGGCACTGCTGCTCCCTCATGCTCTGGCATATAAATTCGTACCCATGCTCACAGTGTTCCAACTGAGAGTGTGCATGAATAAAGTTTGAAAAATATTTGTATGAATTTTATTTGTTTTTAATTACTGTTGGTATCATTATGTATTACAGTATTCCTAAACAGCACCATGACCTGAGCTACAACTTCAAAATTTCATTAGCATGTTAAGCATTACTGAATTTATTATCAAACCTGTTTATCTAGTTTATGGTTGCAGAGGCTAAAATCTATCTTGGCATCATCATTTGCTAAGTAGTAACCAACACTGAACATGTGTGACAGTCCATCACAACACTCAATAATACACACATTTACACTCACTAGTACAAAGCCAATTTCTGTCACCAATTAATGCACACATCTTTGGGACTGAACATCACACAGACAATGCCAGAGCTGGGATTCAAAGTCACATCAGTCATTACTGCACAATGTTGCCACAATTCAACAAATTTGAGATAAATAAGATGTAAAGGGTTGACCAGCTAGCTAGGTATTGTGAGGAGAAAGGGCATCATCAAACTTTGAGGCATCTGTGCTAAGAAATATACCAAAATGTCAGCTCCAAACAAATGTTCTATGGATAACATAACAGTCACAAATCTAATTAGTGTAATTCGGGATCACAAGGGGCTGGAGTCTACCTGAGCAGCACAAGGCACCAGACAGGAAACACCTGGGACATATTATTAAAAATACCAAAAAAAAAAAAATCAATACATTGTATCATCAGGAAGAATACTGTCTTATAATATTAAAATTTTGGGATATTTCTATTTCTTCACCAATGTGTAATACTACCTCCTTACAGATCTATCATCATGGGTTTGAATTCCTTACCAAGTCGCTGTCTATCTGGTGTGTACACATTGTCTTCATGTCTTTGTGGGATTTTCTCCAGATGCTTTGGTGTTCCTTCCTGCTTGTTAGGTTATTTGCCAATTTATAACTGGTCTGGTAGGTGTGTGTATGAGTGGGCCCCGAGATGGACTAGGACCCTGTCCAAAGAAATTTCCTGCTTTATGCCCAGAACAGCCAGGATAATATATAGCCTCTCACACCCCCGAGTTGGATTACTTGCTTTTGAGAATGAGATTTCATTGTTATTAGTTTAAAGTTTGACCTGATCCTGGCTGTTAAGACACTTTTGAGAATAAATAATCATTTCAGATGGCAAAGTACAAAGAAAATAACAATAATAATAATAATAATAATAATACATTTTATTTATATAGCGCCTTTCCCATGCTCAAGGCACTGACAGAATATAGGAAGAATGGCAGGGTATATAGTATATAGCGTTGTACAAACCAGATAAATAAATAAAGAAGATTACAACAGTGAATTCAGAGAAAAAAAGCCTAACAGACAACATAATTGATGGTCTCGCACACACACATACAGGTTACATGAGCATCTCGACAGAGAAGTAAACTGAGAGAAGGGTAATAAAGTCAAGTAGTGCTAAAAGCCTTCCTGAACAGATGAGTTTTGAGTTGTTTTTTAAAAGAATTCATGGAGTCAGCTGACCTGATTAATTTTGGTAGGTCATTCCAGAGTCTGGGCGCTATACAGCTGAAGGCCCTGTTACCCATGGAGTGTAGATTAGTGTGGGGCACAACAAGATTGCCAGAATCAGAGGACCTTAGTGGGCAGACAGGCACATAGTGATGGGGAAGGTCACTGATGTAGTTTGGCTCGAGCTTATTTAAGGCTTTGTACGTTATTAGTAGGATTTTATATTCGATTCTGTAAGACACAGGGAGCCAGTGAAAACGGAGCAGGATGGGTGTTATGTGCTCGCTGCTGCTGGTTCGAGTAAGGACTCTGGCAGCTGAGTTTTGAATAAGCTGGAGCTGTGATAGAAGATTAGAAGGGGCACCTGCCAGTAGGGAATTACAATAATCGATGTGGGATGTGATAAAAGCATGGACAAGTTTCTCAGCATTAGAGAAGGAGAGGAAGGAGTGAACACGGGATATGTTACGGAGGTGAAAGTAAGAAAGTTTCTTAATGTGATTTATGTGGGCGGAATAAGAGAGGGAGGAATCAAAAATGACACCAAGATTCTTTACAGTAGAGGCAGGTCTGATGAGATCACCGCCAACTAAAACTATGACAGAAGAATGAGAAACAACACTTCATTATTCATTTAATTCCTTTCATTTTCTATGCCACACTTTTTGCAAAACTCAAGCTGCTAATTTGCATTTTCATACATACAGTAGTTAAAATACAATAAAATTATGGAGTAAATAGTAAATGCTAATATTTAAGAATATTATGATAAGACAATCTGGTAATGGAGAAGAATAATCCAAAACATAAGCAATTTCACAAATTCAAAACAACATGAAACCATAATCATTAGAAAATCTATCATCAAATTCTATGTGTTTTAGCCCCAACCACATCTGCCATTTTTAATCAACAGTACGCTATTGTCAAGGCTAGTGTCCATAATTTTGCTGTGTTATCACTGGTGGTGCTAATGTCTCCGATAAATGCAAGGTTTTGCTCTAAGGCCAGGACTTACACCTGGCTCAAATTTATTGAAACATCAATCACCTGAGCACTACATAAAGATGAGAAACAGAACTGGATGACTCAGTAACAGCTAACCAGAGGGATTGTTACAGCTTTAATAATGCAATACCAGCAACTCCAAAAGGTAAACATGCAGCTGAAATAAATGGTGTAAACATTGTAAACAATGGTGATTAACTATTGCATTTGATAAACGTGTTTCAAAGATTATTTCTCACATTTTTCAAAAGCCATCCGTGGAATGCCCACTTTTCTTGTACTTTAATTTGTTACTGTTTCTTTGCTTGAAATAGTAACAGAAGTTATTTTGGCTAAAATGTATGAATTTTTAAAATATATATCAAACTACATATTTTATTTCAAATTTGTAACTATCAAGTTATATCTGTTATTCCCTTTTTTTATAGATACTGCACCCTGATCCTCAGTTAATAGTGAAAACAACAAGCAGATTTGATATTGCCCAAGGATCAGTTGGTAAGTAATGTATTAGATAGATAGATAGATAGATAGATAGATAGATAGATAGATAGATAGATAGATAGATAGATAGATAGATAGATAGATAGATAGATAGATAGATAGATAGATAGATAGATAGATAGATAGATAGATAGATAGATAGATAGATAGATAGATAGATACTTTATTAATCCCAAGGGGAAATGCACATACTCCAGCAGCAGCATACTGATAAAAAAGAAACAATATTAAAGAGTGATAAAAATGCAGGTAAAACAGACAATAACTTTGTATAATTTTAATGTTTACCCCCCCGGGTCGAATTGAAGAGTCGTATAGTGTGGGGGAGGAACGATCCCCTCAGTCTGTCAGTGGAGCAGGACATTGACAGCAGTCTGTCGCTGAAGCTGCTCCTCTGTCTGGAGATGATACTGTTTAGTGGATGCAGTGGATTCTCCATGATTGACAAGAGCCTGCTCAGCGCTCATCGCTGTGCCACAGATGTCAAACTGTCCAGCTCCGTGCCTACAATAGAGCCTGCTTTCCTCACTAGTTTGTCCAGGTGTGAGGCGTCCTTCTTCTTTATGCTGCCTCCCCAGCACACCACCGCGTAGAAGAGGGCACTCACCACAACCATTTGATAGAACATCTGCAGCATCTTATTGCAGATGTTGAAGGACGCCAGCCTTCTAAGGAAGTATGGCTTAAATCAATGTGTTTGTATTATAACAGGGGCTCACTCAATAAAGGAAATGCACACAGTGTACGGTATTCTGCATGGGATTTATTTGCTATAAGACTGGTCCCAGTACTACATCCCTGGATTCTTCATATGGTTTAATTAAGTCAGTGCAAGCAATAAGCAAGTTTAATATCAGCCTACCAGCCTTCTTACACTGCACTCCAAAAAATTATTATTATTATTATTTTTATAGCTTTTGAAAAATTATTCTAGCCTGTCTGTGTTTTATATTCAGCTCCTCATGTGCTTGATCCCACAAGAGGCAAATAGTACACCCTCTAAGGGAAGAGTTCTTCCATTGGCTGTAGCCAAACATAAACTGACTTCTCCCCTTCTACTTACTTATTTTACTCTAGCTAAAAAAAAAAAAGCTAAGCATTTTTGGGCCTGGGTTGCAGCTGGAAGATGTGGTCTGTGTATGGATCCCAAAGCCCTAGTCCAGTGATGGGGACACTGTGCTGTAAAATTTGGCTCTGTCCTTCAGATGATAAGTAAAGCTGAGGTCCTGATTCTCTGTGGCCATAAAAGATTTCTGTGAAAAGAGTCGAGTGTTCTCCAATGCTGTGACTAAATTACCCACTATGGTCTGGTCATTCTGGCACCCTAATCATTATCTATCCTTTATTGACTAACTATCTCTTACTCACCCCATCATCACCTAGTAGCTAAGGTGAGTGGTGAGTGTACTGGCACATACATGGCTGCCATTGCATCATCCACGTAGATGCTAAATATTGGTGCTAGCTGATGGTGCTCCTCACCATCCATTTTAATCACATTGAGTAGGTTAGAAAAGTGCTATATAAATCTAATAAGTTAATAAGTTAATTCATTAAAGATCAATCTTTATGAAAAATAACTGATGCACTGAACAACCCCCCGATCTTTTTGTCTACTTCTTTTTGTCTATTATACATATTAATTGTATAGATTAATTTTATACAAGTATAAGAATTTGCATTGCACTCAAAGCAGGACCTCACCCCCACTCTTCGATTTTAAAAATGTGTTCAAGCACATGTAAGAAGAGGCTAACATCCTGATACTGTACCTGCAAATCCTAGAAGAAACACACTGGTTTAGAGCTTCCATGCTCAATTCAGAAATAAATTTTATTTTCAGGTAAACACTAACACTGACAAAATAAATGCATGACCAAGCAGTATCATTTGAATATTTAGAAAGTTAATAAACAAAACATTAAACACAGTGTTACATGCAATGTTAAAACAATTTACAATGAAGGTGAAACAATGCCTCAGTAACTGTAACAGTTTCATGCAAATAAAAAAAAAATCTTTAATTAATGTAACACTCTTCTTCACAGAATGAAAATGGCATACTTATGAACTGGAGTGCAAAATTTAAACTCCCAGCTAAATAATTAAGCAGGATCAAGTCAGACATGTGAAGTAATAAACAACAATGCAGGACATACATATATTGATGGGGATAGTTCTGATTTCTTAAGGGAACTTGCTAATGTCATCAGTTTAAGTTACAGAATACAGAAGATAGAAATGAAAAATGCAAAGGAAATCAAAAAGGTGTTATTGTGCATCCAGATAATACAAATAGATTATTGTGGACATGATATGAAACGTTAACTTTCAGTATTGTACGTTGTTGCTTCATGGAAGAGCCCAAAGTTCAGTGGGGGAATACTTCTAAACCCCTGGCTGAGTGTTGTACAATCAGAGTCTCTTCTGGGTTTATGTCAGGGGAGTTTGCCCATCTTTTCTACATGTGCTCTTTGGACTTATGTCAATGTACCCTGTGGTACCTTGTGGGAAATCTTTAAACAGTAAGGTGTTCTTGGGGCACTGTTGTATGCCATTTCTCATAGCAACTATTGTACTTAGATTTTAGTTTAAAGTATTGACTGTCATCATTGGACTCTTTTTCTGTGTATGATTTTTGTGGACAGGGTGCCAAGCCAGAGCCTAAGTGTGGTGGGTATTCAGTTTGGGAGCTTAAGGGTTGCAGGTGTATTGTTTGCAGCTGATATTGTCCGCTGATTCATGAAACATTAATTTTGTTTATTATAACTGACCATATATCCACCTGGAGATTTTTTTTATCTTCAGGAATGATGCTGACTGTGGAGTTTTTGTTTTCCTCTCTTTCACTGTGAACTAGACCTATTTCAACAATTATGTTCATGGACAGATATTATTAGGTTCTATTTATATTAACCAGTTCGAAACTCTTTGCCATCTTGTGTGTTTAAATAAATAAATGTTGCAATTTTGTTTACCTGTGACCTTGTTACAGTGCTCTGAACTTTCTGACCCTGCATTTAGTGAAGCACACTATACAAAAACAAAACAAATACAATTGAATTGAAACTATTTCAAACTGTGATCTCTGCAGAACGCCGGAGTGTTTTGCAGCTCAGTATAACACACTAGATATAAGAGTGAGCAACTACAACTCTGAAATCATATTAATCTCCCAAAAAGAACAGCGTTGTAAGGGGTGAGTATCTGCCCCAAGTGAAAAAGTTCAAGCATCTTGGAGTCTTGCCTTCTTGAATAAATGTACATCAAGAAATTGGTGCATTGGCCACAATTTTATGGATGTTGTACTAGACTGTGGGGTTGAAGCAGGAGCTAGGTTAGTGGTGAAGTGCTAATCATTCTACATCCCCATCATCTTTGGTCATTGACTCTGAAAACAATGGAGGAATTATAGGTATCATTTATCCTGGGAGTTTCAGGGAGGACTGGAGAAAGATCCTGGAGCAGGGAAGCCTGGAAAATTCTCCTCAGCGTGTTGCAACTACAAATTTCAGTAGGAAAAAAAGAAAGAAAATGATGTTGGTAATAATGATTATTCTGCTTATCCAGACATGTTGCTATTAATAATTTTTGTCTTCATAATATTGTTTCAGACTTGCTTTCTTTAATCAAAGAAACCGTTTAATCAGAATATCTTTTTTAATGTTTAGGAAACTGCTGGTTCCTGGCTGCCTTGGGTTCTCTCACATTTCATCCTAATATTTTAACTCAAATCATACCAGGTGAACAAGGATTTAAAAACATGTATGCTGGGATCTTTCATTTTAAGGTATCCAATTTTAAATTATATGTATATACTGTACTTTTAATTTTCTTTTATGTAGTAGGTATTATTATCTTAGCGCTGGAAGTACACTTTCTTCTTAAAATGTATTTCAACATAGATTTATTTTTTTGTATTCACTTTCGAAAGCGGACACCAAGCAGTATTTTAGTTGTGACATCCTACCTCAGTGCTTTAAGTTCAGAAACACTAAGACACATCATTTACTCAATTTATCTGTGAAAACTTATTTTCTGTCATTTTAAAGGCTAATATTTTGTTCAATTTTAATGATGATAAATTGAAATGTACAGATTTTATGCACATAACTTTGACAGATTAAGGTATGTTAATTCTCTGGTCATAATGAGATCACTCTTTCACATGTATTTACAGTAGTTGGCTGTTTATATACTATATTACACATGGTTATATTTCACTTTAATAAATCAGACATTATGTTTCATGCATTCTACATGAACACATCACATTTCATTAACATCAACCTATTTACGTCTGATGTGATGTGATGTGAGGACGAGGTACTCTTTGGAGACTGAGACGTACTGACGTCATGTTTGCAAACGAAGAGGAAGCAGCTGAGTGTTTTTGCTTCTGTGGTGTGAGAGTTAATTAAAAAATGCATTTTGCTCCCAAAAACATTATGTTTTGGTTGCTACTAAGGAACGGTGCAGACATCTTTAAAGCATTTTTTTTTTCTTTAGAAGGTTTTTTTTTTGTTATTTCTTTTTGCTCTCACAGGAACAAAAGCAGCTGAGCATTTGGGGAAGTGTTTAGAAAAGGTACTTGTTAGTTCTACATATACTTGTTATTTGTATTCAAACTAGTGTTGGTGAGGCAGGGCAGTAAGCAGTAGTAGCTGACACTGGCACCTCTGTAAGTACAGTGGTGTGAAAAACTATTTGCCCCCTTCCTGATTTCTCATTCTTTTGCATGTTTGTCACACAAAATGTTTCTGATCATCAAACACATTTAACCATTAGTCAAATATAACACAAGTAAACACAAAATGCAGTTTTTAAATGATGGTGTTTATTATTTAGGGAGAAAAAAAATCCAAACCCACATGGCCCTGTGTGAAAAAGTAATTGCCCCCTTGTTAAAAAATAACCTAACTGTGGTGTATCACACCTGAGTTCAATTTCCGTAGCCACCCCCAGGCCTGATTACTGCCACACCTGTTTCAATCAAGAAATCACTTAAATAGGAGCTGCCTGACACAGAGAAGTAGACCAAAAGCACCTCAAAAGCTAGACATCATGCCAAGATCCAAAGAAATTCAGGAACAAATGAGAACAGAAGTAATTGAGATCTATCAGTCTGGTAAAGGTTATAAAGCCATTTCTAAAGCTTTGGGACTCCAGCGAACCACAGTGAGAGCCATTATCCACAAATGGCAAAAACATGGAACAGTGGTGAACCTTCCCAGGAGTGGCCGGCCGACCAAAATTACCCCAAGAGCGCAGAGACGACTCATCCGAGAGGTCACAAAAGACCCCAGGACAACGTCTAAAGAACTGCAGGCCTCACTTGCCTCAATTAAGGTCAGTGTTCACGACTCCACCATAAGAAAGAGACTGGGCAAAAACGGCCTGCATGGCTGATTTCCAAGACGCAAACCACTGTTAAGCAAAAAGAACATTAGGGCTCGTCTCAATTTTGTTAAGAAACATCTCAATGATTGCCAAGACTTTTGGGAAAATACCTTGTGGACTGATGAGTCAAAAGTTGAACTTTTTGGAAGGCAAATGTCCCGTTACATCTGGCGTAAAAGGAACACAGCATTTCAGAAAAAGAACATCATACCAACAGTAAAATATGGTGGTGGTAGTGTGATGGTCTGGGGTTGTTTTGCTGCTTCAGGACCTGGAAGGCTTGCTGTGATAGATGGAACCATGAATTCTACTGTCTACCAAAAAATCCTGAAGGAGAATGTCCGGCCATCTGTTCGTCAACTCAAGCTGAAGCGATCTTGGGTGCTGCAACAGGACAATGACCCAAAACACACCAGCAAATCCACCTCTGAATGGCTGAAGAAAAACAAAATGAAGACTTTGGAGTGGCCTAGTCAAAGTCCTGACCTGAATCCAATTGAGATGCTATGGCATGACCTTAAAAAGGCGGTTCATGCTAGAAAAACCTCAAATAAAGCTGAATTACAACAATTTTGCAAAGATGAGTGGGCCAAAATTCCTCCAGAGCGCTGTAAAAGACTCATTGCAAGTTATCGCAAACGCTTGATTGCAGTTATTGCTGCTAAGGGTGGCCCAACCAGTTATTAGGTTCAGGGGGCAATTACTTTTTCACACAGGGCCATGTAGGTTTGGATTTTTTTTTCTCCCTAAATAATAAAAACCACCATTTACAAACTGCATTTTGTGTTTACTTGTGTTATATTTGACTAATGGTTAAATGTGTTTGATGATCAGAAACATTTTGTGTGACAAACATGCAAAAGAATAAGAAATCAGGAAGGGGGCAAATAGTTTTTCACACCACTGTAAATAACTGGCATTGAAGTAAGTAAAATAAGCAACAATTCCTTAGTGTTGAAAAAAGGGGCAACTGCTGACTTCAAAGTGGTAAAAAGAAGGGCTCAGCAGTATGTAGGCAGGCAGCAGCTGTTAAGATGCAGGCACAAAAGGGTGTAGGGGCAGACAAATTAACTAACAGTGGATATTCAGTAAGTGACTTTTTCTAGATTGAACAGTTCTTAGTGGTCAGGACAGTAGAGCAGTCAAGAGGGAAGCAGTTTAAGGGTTCATTAATACAAAGCAATACAAATGGTGTGAGTGGAGTGCTTTTACGTAAAGAATAAAAACAGCATAAAGCTAGGAGAGCAGTCAAAGAAAAATAAAGTTGACCTCATTGTAGGATAAACAGCAGGCAGTCGTTGGGGAGAATATTACAGGAGCTTAGGGGGTCAGAAGGTGTAAAATAACTGTAGCAGTTTTTCAATCTCATTTTTGGCTTACATTTTTTTTAGTTTACCATTTAAGTTAAATCTTTTAATTTTAATTAAAAAAAACTTTAAAAGCATGCAGCCTTAGTAATCCAAAGTCAAATTTTAATAACGAGGCCAATGCAATGCAAGTCCTGTTGGATGTTGGAATTTTTAGAGAATGGCTTGGAGGAGCTAGTCTTCAATGAGGGGTACATTTGCAGGAGATGCCAGCTGATCCAGCACCTCAAGCTCACGTTCACTGAACTGGTAGAGGAGTTGGCTGGCCTGTTTTGTTGTAGATAATTGAGGGACTTGCCCCAGGTGTTCTTTAGAGAGATAGTGTGCCACCCCTAAGGTAGCGTGAGAGGAGACTCCAGACTAGACAGGCAGAGATAGGCAAGTCACAGTCATAAGGCACAAGGTAAAGGGTGCACACTGTCTGGGGCATCAACTCCAGAACTGGAAGTGTCAAACTGTTTCCATGTCTTTGTGGAGCTGGACGGTGTCTCTCAAGATTCTAAGGTGGTAGGCAGGCATGAGGACCCCCAACGGGCCACCACAAAACCAGTTCCCTGAAAGAGAGAGAGGTACAGATAGTTGGGGACTCAGTCATTAGGGGGATTTAAGTGCAGTTTTTCTCCAGAGACAAACAGTCTCGCATGGTGTGTTGCCTTCCAGCTACACTGGTGGGGGACCTCCCTGGAAGGGTTGATAGGCTCTTGGCCAGAGTGGGGGTGGATCCAGTGTTAATTATGTGTTAATTATTACCAAATCAGATGTCATGGCAAAATCTACTATCCTTCCCCCTACTCCCCACCCTCCATGTACACTCTCTATCACCTCTCTGCTCTTTCCCACATGCCCATTTAGATCTCCACCAACAATCCATTTATGCCAAGAAAACATCCTCCTTTTCCTCACAACCCACTTGAGAAGTATATGCACAATGGATATTATCTACAGCCTCACCAAGGCCCAGCTTGACAAGCCTATTTTATAGGTGTTCGGATGCTTCTGTACATACACCATTTCTCTCTTGCTCATTTCCTCCATTGTACAATAAGATAAAGCTTTCTCCCAGTTCTCTTGACCTTTCCTCCTTCTATCTAGTTTTCTGCACACAACAGTCCCACTTTCCTCCTTTCTATCAAATCTGCCAACTCTCTTCCTTTCCCAGTAATTGTCCCATCATTCAGTGTCCCCACTCTTACCTTTAGCTTACCCTTTTCTTCACCCCAACCTCCCAAAAGCACCCAGTCTTCTTTTTTTGCTTCTTCTAGCTCTTGCTTACTTCCCACAAGGGTCAGACAAAGACCCTGCATATCGCCAATGGGGTTTGCCCTAGCATTTTCTGAAAACGATTTGCTTGATTCCATCCTTAAGGTTTTAGCTAAAGTTGTACAGCAGATGCCTTTCCTGACACTAACTGCCTCTATTTATCTGGACTTAGGACTGGCATCAACTTGGGCTGGCTTGCCACCCTCCTAATGGTTTGGAAATGCTCTCGTCAGATTTTATTAAATGCAGAACTGAAATTCTCAAACACAGTAAGGTCCTGACATATGTAGCTGCAGAGGGTAAATGCTGCAAGATGTAGTGGAGAGCCAAGTTCACTGCATCCTCAGCTGACCTTTTGACCTTTTTTAAACAAACCAACATGGGTCAAGGTCAGAATTTGTGACAGATTTTCAAATGACTTCATTATTACATACGTCAGTGCACAGGGATGATTGTGGTTTCTTTAAAACAGACAGGGACCTTGCAGTGAGCCAAAGACTAAGTACGAATTTTTGTAAATTCTGGGGCTAACTGATCATAACAATGCTTTAGCGAGAATGGAGGAATGTTATCTGGGTCAGGAGCTTTCCAACATTTCTATCTCTGCTCATAAATGCTGAGAGGGGAAGTGCAGTTGAACTAACAGAGAGGTAAGTCAGGTGGTTTGACATCCTGAGTGGTGGAGGGGTGCTTTTGAAACGTGCAATAAAAAATCTTTAATTGGTCAGGGAGAGAAGGATTAGAATGTGTCAGAGGAGGCTTGCATTTGTAAGCAGTTATCTCTTTTAAAAAATAACAAGCAGATAAACAATTATTTGTGGAAATGCTCTGTTGCAGCTTTGTCTTGTATCCTTAATGGCTCTCACCTTTTGATATTTAACTTCTTTGTAAATATATTTGTCTCTGTTTTTGTAAGACTCCTCTTTAGTTTTATTCTTAATAATAATAAAAATAATACATTTTATTTATATAGCTCCTTTCCCATACTCACAGTGCTTAAAATATTTCAGCATAGTAGAGAGCCAATACTTCTCTGACAGTAGCAGATAACATTTCAGCAGTACAGTGGAGAAGATGAGACAGGTGGGTTGGGGTGGCCTAGAGGAGCGGCAATAGCAAAGCAGCAAAAGTCTAGAAGAAGCATAGTAGAGGATATTACAAGAGGCACATGAAGATAATTACCAGAATTTGAAGGTTTTAACATGCAACCACATATATATAACGATGAGTATTACAGGCATGATCACCCCAGTGCCACAAGCCAGGTGGGTGGAAACATCAGATTATTACTCCAGTTGAAGCATGTATCTCCACCATGAACATAAATCAGGCAATGTCTCATCCAGTGAACCACAAAAATATTTAGATATCTCTGAGGCTGTGAACCCAGTTCAGATAATATCCACAAAAACAAATCCAAATTCATTGCAAAAAGTAATCAATTGCATCCATGAACTATATATACAGTAGCAGAAAAATGAAAAGTGTAAAAAGTGCAAGTTAGCACAAATTTTAATAAATGGGTTGTCATTATTGTATTTGCTGTTTTCAGTGGAATACAGATTTCCTGTTAAAAACCTATTGAAGAAGTAACTGTATTTGTGTTCTCATCTAATCCATCAGAGGCATCTCTGAATACCTTGCAGAGAGTAAGGTCCAGTCCATTCTGTAGTCTCTCCATAGCCTCACTAGTCCACTTATGCACTGTTTTTATATCTGGTTAAATTGATATCAATTACTGTTTATATGAATGGACAAGAAATATCATGACATGGTAAGAATTTCCGAAAGGGACCAGTGAAATAGCCAGTGAAATGACAGAGTAAGCATCAGAAATAGTGCTATAACAGTGATCTAGAGTTTTCTCCTTTCTAATTGCACATTTCACCAGCTGTTTGCATTTGGGAAGCTCAGATACCACAGTAGGATTATTAAAGTCACTAAAGATGCAAACTGTGGAATCTGGGTATTTATTCTCAGCAACTAACACCTGACCAACTAAAAGCTGCATTGCAGTAGTGCTATTTCATTGAGGCAGCATGTAAACTCCAATTAGAATGACAGATGTGAATTCTCTTAGCAGGTGAAATGTTTTGCAATTAATTGTCATAAATTCCACATGAGTTGAGAAGCTTCATCCCAGCACTTTAAAATCTATGCAACACAATTTGTTAATAAAGAAACAAACTACGCCACCTTTACATTTGTTGCATTAGTCATTATTGTGATCGTGTCCAAAAAGATTGTACCCAGGAAGATTGACAGCCTTGCTACAAATTAAAACATCCAAGCAAGTTCCAGTAAAGCAAAACATTGCAGTGAATGAATAGTCAGTTGCTAGAGCTTATAAGTAATCAAAGCTAATCCATTTTATTGCACAGATCAAGGATAACCAGTACTGATGATTGAATGCCATGTTTTCTGAAAACGAGGAGAGTCCCAGTTCAGAGACCCTGCTTCCTTCCACTAGTGCCAGTTGCGGTTTGGCAGTGACTCCCTCTTCTTTCATGTTTAGTTCCCTTGTCACGCTGAGGACATTTGCATGTACCACAGATCCAGTGTCCTGCTGTAGTGATGTCAAATGTTTAGCTAAAAATTCAGAGAGTTTAATAAATCAGCACAGGTATATGTTAAACAACTAACTACATTAATGAAATTAAAGTGACAGAAGAGTAACACAATAAATAGGATAAATAAAATCCCATCTTTGCTAAGCTGGTCCACTTTCCTGCCTCAGAATCTTCTGTAATTTTTCCACCTGTTCTCATCTTCCACCTTCTCTACTTGATCTGGCTTTTCTTCCTACTTCAAGTACATCCCTTACCTTTCACTCCACTACTAATTCCAGGATCACTGAGCCTTTTATTAGCAAAGTTTTCTTTCCCAGCTCCTGATGCTCAATAATCTACAATTCTGGTCCTAACTGGATCTTCCACAACAACATCCTTTTAAATCTTTGTGCCCATTATCAAGATGCTATATTAAAAATAGATACTGTGAAAAAAATCAGTAAATTCTTTCAATGTAATTTATGTAACTTACAGTCCCTCAACACAAATAGTTTGGATGCATTTAATAGACAAGCTCAACAAACAGATAGGGAATTTCTTTATTGGCAACATCAGTGAAATTCCAAATGTTCTTTGAATCTAGAAGCACAAATGTGAAGTAGAGATGTTGTACCCGCTTAATTAATAAGTTGGAACAATAAATAGAAAGTACTGTGGTACACTTGGACCAAGTATGGGAACACAGGATTTATGAATGAATGAAATGGGGGAATGGAGTGAGAAAGAGAGCGAGAGTGAGAGAGAAGCAAAGAAACAAATGCACTGTGTGGAGCTTGGATGCACACATTGACACTAGAATAACTGCTGCATAAGTTGAACTTATTCTGTAGGTGTGAGGGAAAAATCACACACAGATGCTACATCTTCTCATTTGCAATAGTTCTTCAGAGTTCCAAGATTTCTCTACAGATTAAAAAATGAAACTATTAAACCTAGTAAAACTAGTATGATTTAAGAAGTAAACTTAATTTTGCTGCAGGAGTTCCAGAATATAATGTTTTAATTTGCATACTTCATTTTTTTAGAAGAAATGTATAATTAACTTTATATATTTACCTTCACCTATGGGCTACATGCTTCTTTTTCATTTCAGTTTTGGTATTTTGGAAAGTGGGTGGACGTGGTGATCGATGACAAATTGCCTATTCTTGATGGGAAATACCTGTGTGTTTCACCTAAAACGTTAAATGAGTTCTGGCCTCCTTTGCTTGAAAAAGCATATGCTAAGTAAGTAATTGATTTTTTTTTACATATTTAGCTTATTTTCCACTTGTACAAAAAGAGTAAAGTGAAACAAAAGAACATTGCCTGCTCAGAGTTGTTTCACAGATATCTATGCAGATCAATGTAGAGCTTTGCAGGTCTTTTCTACATTCAATAAAATACACAGAGGGAAAGCTTGACAAAACTACATTCACCAAGCCATACTAATTGCTTGGATACATTGCAAAGTACAGCAATCTCTCAACTAACACAAAGCCATGTATTAATATTAATAACATTGCCTTAACAGGTGTCTTAAACAATATCTTCTCAATAGGTTAGCTCTCTGACTTTCCTATTACACTGTGCAGAGAACACATACTCCCTAAAATAATGCTTTTTGCAACTTTTATTGAAAACTACATCATTTATCCTGTATCCTGTCAGGAACATGTAGATTAATGCCTTGGTTGGTTATTTATTATTTTTATAATCTTTGGATATTGTCTTTTTGTTATTATTTTGTATGGTTGATTTTCATGTGTGGTGCATCAGGTGCATTAGTGTATCATGTCACTATGATGCTGTGTGATTAATAGGCACAGAATATATGTGCCACATAACAGGTTATAAAAGATGGGAATTGGTGTGACTTTTCTTTGTTGAAAATAAAGAAAAGACCTTTGTGAGAGATTTTATTTTTCTGCAATTGTATTTCTTTGTTTTTTTGTTTACAACCTTAGTTTCCATTAACATCCTTGAGTCTTATATCCTCTTTTGTAATTTTTCTAATCTCTGACTATTCCTCACTGTTATACTGAGTATAACAATTTGTCCTTTATTTGTCTTTAAACTACATCATAATGGTCATACCCAGCTGGCAAGGAAAGGATACTCCAGTTTCAAAAAAAGACTATTGCACTTTGTGTTGATAAGGACATTTTAAAAGAATGAAGTGTGTTATGTGAATAATTAGAGAGGGACAAACTGGGAGATAAAGGCACAGAATAGGAACAGACAAATCATAAGCAGGGGCCAGGCAAGGGGTCAAAACACATCAAAGCCCAATATAGAAAATGCAAAACCAAGGTTAAGGAAACAAGCAAAGTGCTAATGCAAAGTTTTTGTGGAAGCAACTTTAATATCCCCTGAGATAATGAGAATCAAGAGATAAAGTAAAAGAATCTTCTGTCATGCTACAAGTTATTCTGTTGCTATTAGATAGATAGATAGATAGATAGATAGATAGATAGATAGATAGATAGATAGATAGATAGATAGATAGATAGATAGATAGATAGATAGATAGATAGATAGATACTTTATTAATCCCAATGGGAAATTCACATTCTTCAGCAGCAGCATACTGATACAATAAATAATATTAAATTAAAGAATGATAACAATGCAGGTGAAAAACAGACAATAACTATGTATAATGTTGAATGTTAACGTTTACCCCCCCGGGTGGAATTAAAGAGTCGCATAGTTTGGGGGAGAAACGATCTCCTCAATCTGTCAGTGGAACAGGACAGTGACAGCAGTCTGTCGCTGAAGCTGCTCTTCTGTCTGGAGATGATACTATTAAGTGGATGCAGTGGATTCTCCATAATTGATAGGAGCCTGCTGAGCACCCTTCGCTCTGCCACAGATGTTAAACTGTCCAGCTCCATGCCAACAATAGAGCTTGCCTTCCTCACCAGTTTGTCCAGACGTGAGGCGTCTTTCCTCTTAATGCTGCCTCCCCAGCACACCACTGCGTAGAAGAGGGCGCTCGCCACAACTGTCTGATAGAACATCTGCAGCATCTTATTGCAGATGTTGAAGGACGCCAGCCTTCTAAGGTAGTATAACCGGCTCTGTCCTTTCTTGCACAGCGCATCAGTATTGGCAGTCCAGTCTAATTTATCATCCAGCTGCACTTCCAGATATTTATAGGTCTGCACCATCTGCACACAGTCACCTTTGATGATCACTGGGTCTATGAGGGGTCTGGGCCTCCTAAAATCCACCACCAGCTCTTTGGTTTTGCTGGTGTTCAGTTGTAGGTGGTTTGAGTCGCACCATTTAACAAAGTCATTGATTAGGTCCCTATACTCCTCCTCCAGCCCATTCCTGATGCAGCCCACGATAGCAGTGTCATCAGCGAACTTTTGCACATGGCAGGACTCCGAGTTGTATTGGAAGTCCGATGTATATAGGCTGAACAGGACCGGAGAAAGTACAGTCCCCTGTGGCGCTCCTGTGTTGCTGACCACAATGTCAGACGTGCAGTTCCCAAGACGCACATACTGAGGTCTGTCTTTAAGATAGTCCACGATCCATGCCACTAGGTATGAATCTAATCCCATCTCTGTCAGCTTGTCCCTAAGGAGCAGAGGTTGGATTGTGTTGAAGGCGCTAGAGAAGTCTAGAAACATAATTCTTACAGCACCACTACCTCTGTCCAAGTGAGAGAGGGATCGGTGTAGCATATAGATGATGGCATCCTCTGCTCCCACCTTCTCCTGATATGCAAACTGCAGAGGGTCAAGGGCGTGTTGAACCTGTGCCCTAAGGTGGTGAAGCAGCAGCCTCTCCATGGTCTTCATCACATGTGATGCCAGAGCAACAGGCCGAAAGTCATTCAGCTCACTAGGACGTGATACCTTTGGGATTGGGGTGATACAAGATGTTTTCCAAAGCCTCGGGACTTTCCCCTGTTCCAGGCTCAGGTTGAAGATGCGCTGTAGAGGGCCCCCCAGCTCCGATGCACAGACCTTCAGCAGTCGTGGCGATACTCCATCTGGACCCGCTGCTTTGCTGGCACGAAGTCTCCTCAGCTCTCTGCTCACTTGCGCTGTTGTAATTATGGGTGGGGATGTCTTTCCTATGCTGGTATCAGCAGAAGGATGTGTGGAGGGTGCAATACTCCGAGGTGAGAGTGAGAGTGGGTTAGGGTGGTCAAACCTGTTAAAGAAGTTGTTCATTTGGTTTGCTCTCTTCACGTCTCTCTCAATGGTGGTACCCCGCTTCGAGCTGCAGCCAGTGATGATCTTCATCCCATCCCACACTTCCTTCATGCTGTTATTCTGCAACTTCTGCTCCAGCTTTCTCCTGTACTGCTCCTTCGCCGCCCTGAGCTGGACTTGGAGTTCCTTCTGCACGCGCTTGAGCTCATGCTGATCACCGTTTTTAAAAGCCCTTTTCTTCTGGTTCAAAAGGCCCTTGATGTCACTTGTAATCCATGGCTTGTTGTTAGCATAGCAGCGTACAGTTCTTACTGGAACTACAATGTCCATACAGAAGTTGATGTAGTCAGTAGTGCAGTCAACAACTTCCTCAATGTTCTCATTATGAGATTCCTGCAGGATATCCCAGTCTGTAGTTCCAAAAAGTTCTCTCAGAGTATTCTCAGCCTCCGGGGTCCACTTCCTGAATGATCATCTGGTTACAGGTAGGACTCTCACTTTTGGTTTATAGTGAGGCTGAAGCAGAACCAGGTTATGATCTGCTTTCCCAAGCGCAGGCAGCGGGGTGGCGCTGTATGCGTCTTTAACGTTTGCATACAGTAAATCAATAGTCTTATTTCCCCGGGTGTTACAGTCCACATACTGGGAGAATGCAGGTAATGTTTTGTCCAGCGTCACATGGTTAAAGTCTCCAGCGATTAGCACAAGCGCCTCAGGGTGCTGCGTTTGTAACTTAGCAACAGCAGAATGGATGATGTCACTCGCTGACTCCTCGTCCGCCCGAGGAGGGATATACACGATGACAACAATGACATGTCCAAACTCTCTGGGCAAGTAGTAGGGACGTAAACTTACGGCCAACAGTTCGATATCCCTGCAGCAAGTGGAGATTTTGACATTAATGTGTCCAGAGTTACACCACCGTGTATTAACATAGAGAGCGAGTCCTCCTCCTTTGTGCTTCCTACAGGTACTTGCATCGCTGTCCGCTCTAACTGTGCTAAACCCGGGTAGCTCCACGTTGGCATCTGGGATGGTGTTATTTAGCCAGGTTTTGCAAAAACACAACAAACTGCATTCTCTGTAGGTCCTGACATTTTTCACCAGCGCAGCCAGTTCGTCGATCTTATTTGAGATTGAGTTTACATTCCCCAGAATCACAGAAGGCACCGAAGGCTTGAAACGCCACTTTCTCGCAAGCCGCTTCATTTTTAGCTTAGTGCCGGCTCTGCTGCCACGATACCGCCTTCTTACCTCGTCAGGTAAATATGGAACCACACCGGCACTGGCATTTGTTCTCAGCGCTCGAAGTTGAGTACTTGAATATGCGAGTCTCGGCGTGTAAAAATCCATGCCCACGTTGTAAAAGTAAGTGTGTCCAGGGAACGAATCCACATAAAATAAAGTAATAGGAGTGATCAATAAATAAAAATAGAAAAATAAAAGTAGAAAAGTACACATACATATACAGTCATACACGGAGCTGCTGAAAAGGCTGCCACTCACGGCGGCGCCGGATGTTAATAATGAAACATAAATGAGAATCTCTTCTATGTCTTGAGCAGTAAAATTTTCCTGTGGATAATTATTTTTTACGCAACCATCCTACAATCATTCTTAGGTACTCTTGGTCTCCCTGTATCTTCTAAGCCTCCAGATGCACATAAAAGGAAATTCTCTCATGCAACTTGTTAACTCATATAGGTCAGAGATGTTGTGTTGTTCACTAATGTGCTTGCTCCTACATGTCCTTACTAAACTCACACTTGAATGAATAGTTTAGCTTCAGCTTCCTCTGCTTATGACTATTTGATACCATCTGTTGATCAAGATTTTCTTGCAAACTCTTGACAGTCTTCCTTGGACATACTTACAATTTCCTGAATGGTGACTGAATGGTGATTGATTTCCTTAATATGCTAAAGTGTTTTGTTCTTTTCATATTTCAGCTCAGGGGTTTAATTAATGGGCACATTAATAAAATTCACTTGCTCCATGTCTAGAGGGTCATAGGGAAAAATTAAAGTCGGAAAACAAAGCAGTAATACTATTAAACCACAAAATCAAACATGAAGGCACATACCAAGAGGGAATGTCTCTTATTGAATCTCTGAAACCAGGAAGTATCAGGAGCTGACCTTTATACCCTTGACCCTTGATGACACATGCAGCATGACCCTGGCCATAGAAACACAACAGCAAGCACTAAAACCACACTGCACAGAATGACAGCATCTCTGGGAAACAATATGGCATCACAGGAAAATGTGAAACATTTTTCATACCCTTAAAACAAGAAAATTCCGGAAAAAAAATTCAGAAATGAATACCATGGATAACAAAACCCTCAACAGAAAAAATAAATATAAAAAAGTGAAAATAAAGTAAGAAAAAAATAATTTGAAAGCAGTTCATGACAGTCAAGAGCTAAGAAATTCAAAAATTGTCCTGCACTGAAAATATTGTTAAATAGTGAAGCAGCTGTTGGTGTTCATGGTGGACTATTTGGTCACATCTTTTGGCAAATTTATTTTTCTTAATTTTGAGCAGACAAGACACATTCAGCTTAGGTATCTATGCATGCTCATGTTGAGTTTGTGTTGATTGGTTGAATTGAAAAATTAATTTGAATAGTCAAACAAAAACATTGGAAATACACCAAAAATCTAAATTGCACCTCTTTTACGTGCAGTTTGAGGTAGCTTTTAGCAACATATATACCCAAATGCACTTGATATGGACTTTTTTGTACTCAGTTTTACCAGCTCAACTTTCTTTTAGTATCTCTCTGGGATTTCTGGCATCTACAGGATTTATGGCAGTTGACCTAATCACATCCTATAGATGGCACCTGTATAAACCCAAATCAATGATTATTTTCCCAGAGTCATATTTTGACTGATCACTTGTGGTAAATAATCAAGCCTTGACACAGCAAATAGGTTTGGGGCAGTCTCCCACATACCTGAGAATTGTCTGCAAATGTAAAATGGTTGAGAAAAATGGACTTTACAGACAAGAGTCCAAAACAGAACTGAACAGGTTAGGAAACATGTAGGATATATAGTTGAAAAGCAGGAAGAGGGATCTTGGGACCAAAACTGGAAATGAGGTCATTGGGCTACTACTTTTTGGGATGTGGAAATTATGTCATTAGGAGGTGGACTCTTCTGTTGGTCTGGAAGTGGCATCTTCTAGGGTGGAACCGGAAGTGGCAGCTTGGGAACCAGGCAAAATTTCCCATATTTGGTCTGCGGGGAGATAAGAGAAAAGATTAGCCACCCTCTGGTTTGACTGGGAATTGCTTTCTTTTGAGCCCTTTAGTTGCCTCCCATGTGCATGTGCGTGATACACTTTTACATAATTTATCTTACTTTGAAAGGAATATTTCTAAATAAAATCAATTCAGATATTAACCCTTTAAAGTACACTCAAATTATTCATATAATGATACCTTTTGTGTGATAAAACCAAAACACAAAGTTTTTATTTTTCATTCCACATACCGTATATACTCACGGATAGGTTCTCCCACGGATAAGATGGGACTTGATTTTATAGTATAATTTCTGGTATTTTATAATGTCAGTCATATAAGTCGAATGCGGAAAACTGACGCTATTGGTATAAGGGATTATGATATGCTAACTCACACCTGAAAGAGTAACCACGGAGCACATTGCCTTTTTTTTTCTCTGTGGGTGCGGTAATGCGCTGTATCAGCGCGTACTCCTAACCTCTGTCTTTCTCTCTCTTTCTATTGTGCCTACGTGTCCACACGGTAATGCCCGAACTATTCCGAAGGAATGTTTGCACTGATTTGCGTTTTTTGTATCTCACACCCTCATACACCTTTATCGTAAGAGCATTCTTTATCTATGATGGAGCGTTCAATCAGAAGAAAATATAAAGCTGTTTTTTTTTTTTTTACATTTTATTGTAATCATTCCATACAAATAGATCAATTTTTACAAAAAATAGGATTGAAAACAAATCAACCCCCACCCCTGAGAAAGAGAGCATGGCGAATGGAGTAAAACTTAAAGCTAGTAAAAATAAATAAATTGATGAGTTTAATAGGCGGATAAAGATAAATGAAGAAGAAAAAGAAATGGGAAGAGTATCTGCTTCCTCAGTGCTTTAAGAGCTTATCTCTTATATATATTTCTCTTCTGGTTCATCCTGCTTCCACTTCAAAACCAGTCCCTCCCACACGCAGCCGACACGGCATTTCTCGATTCCTATTCATTCTCTTCCAAACCCTTCCCCATGCTGCCTGCAGCTCCTCTTCAAAACCGGTTCCGCCTACACGCAGCCGACACGGCATTTCTCGATTCCTATTCATTCTCTTCCAAACCCTTCCCCATGCTGCCTGCAGCTCCTCTTCAAAACCGGTTCCGCCTACACGCAGCCGACACGGCATTTCTCGATTCCTATTTGTCCTCTTCCAAACCCTTCCCCACGCTGCCTGCAGCCTCCCATACACCTTGCTGTTTTTGTTATACTGCTCTGTTGATGGGTTTTTGTACAACGTCATCTCTATTCCAGGATCCGGCAACTGCCTATTCCTATCAATGGGTTATTTCTTGACACAAATGGTTGACGAAGGCAATGCACTCTCACTACCGGTAAAGTAGCTTTACCACCTTTGCGGGAGCCACCTGTGTCTTTACAACAGCTTCTTACACAGCAAACATCAGAAGCTAACATTTATCGTGAACACATTCGAGAATGCAACTCTTCTCTAGCGTTTGCTTCCATTGGTGCACAGATAACTCAACCTCCTGGCCACGGACCATGCTATTTTAAAATACATGGGCAAATTTATCATCAAATCTCTCCACTATACGCTAACACTTCTACCTCTCCAGGATATGGACAGTTGTATGTTTTTGACACAGCGCAAGCTACTGAAGTACGGTTACAAAATAAAGCAAACTCTGCATGCAGCGAAAATGTACTTCTCCAGCTAGATTCCATGCTCAGAACCATCAACCCCTTCTCTACATCATACAAACACATGCATGAAATCGCTCAGTCCAATCCAACAGCATCTGTATGAATGGTTTTCAAGGAAAACCATAGGCAGGATTTACGACGATACAATGCCCCGACATGTCACACCGATGTTGCACCGATTTTTGTCAGAAAAGATGGTGAACCGCCTAACAAAAGGGACATTTGCATCTATCCCATAGGCAACTCCTGTAAATAGATTTCCACACTCAATATGAATTGCGATCCTATGGTTTACCCACTTTTATTCCCTTACGGAGACATTGGCTGGCATAAAGATAAAAGAACCGCCAAGCAAATAAGGCTTACTCAATGACAATTTTATGCGTACAGATTAGCAATGAGAAATACATTTAGTATTTTGCACTCCAGCGGCAAACTATTCCAACAGTACGTTGTAGATGTGTATGTTAAAACAGAGGGCGCGCGTCTCAACTATCTCAGATTATGTCAACAAGAACTATCAGAAGCACTGCAAGCAAACACTGAAAATAACAATGTACGTGTAGGCAAAATGATCATATTACCGTCCACATATCCAGGAAGTCCAAGATACATGCAACAAACCTATCAGGATGCCATGGCCATACTACGTAAATTCAGAAAGCCTGATTTATTTATCACTTTCACATGTAATCCTGCTTGGCCGGAAATTCTACATGCACTGTTGGATACCCAAAGACCAGAGCACAGACCTGATACCAGTCTTCAGCCACGATCAGTTGTATGTGGCCTTTTCTAGGGTTAGATCTTTCGACTCATTATCTGTCGTCCCCACCAAAACACCTATTTACAACTGCGTCTTTCAAGAAGTATTTATTTCTTTTTGATTTCTGAACTCCTTTCTCACCGTTTTCCGTTCCTATTCTTACACCGCCGTATGCTACGGTGTGCGTCAGCTAGGGAGTTAAGAAAAACTTGCTGAATGAATATTTGGCCTCAAGAAAACATGCAGTTGTAACCAGTCGATTACATACAGTATGAGTTTGAAATTTTTTTTTTTTACTTTGTGTTTAATCAAATCTGTATTTTTGTATTTCTAAGCTACACTCAACTACCTTCAACATTTCATTGTATATGGTTGAAGCAGTTACATGGTATTTGTGCAGCAGACCTTCCATTCTCTCCCTATATTACCTGTTGTTCCTAAGAGTATCATCTCTGATATTCTTACCTGTATCTGAATCCTTTTTGATGTTATGATTACTTTTCCAAAAGGGTTTAACTGATAGTTTAACTGTATACTTACAGTTGTTTGTTCAAGGACACACAGTGGTGGCTATTTTCTTGCATTTTAATGTCAAGAAAAATATATAGATAAGCTAGCAAATGATTAGTCAAACTGAGTATATGTTGTTTCAGAATTTTACTCTACTTTTTAATTAAGTGTGTCCAGTCAGATTTTAGTCTAATATTTCTATTTTTTGTCTAATATTTTCATTTTCTGAGTAAGTCCTTCTGTCTGTTGTTTGTATGGAAAGAGGAAAGTCCATTGGATTCATGCTGTTTGAGCAAATGCCTGTACATGTCTTCAGGCAAACTGAGGACCTTGAGCACTTTGAATTTCATTTAGAACTCCAAACACTTGAAAGAAATGACTTAGTCCATTAAGTGTAGGCTTTTAAACAGTTGGATGGGTGGATTGATAGATAAGCTTCTAATAATGAAGAGTATCAGCTGCAGTCAAAATCAATTGAATTCTGTTTTCTTTTAGCAGGAGTTCAATGTAATCCACCTGTGAGATACTGTATGCCTCAATCCAGTCTAGTGTGACCCAGTGGCTTTTCCCTGAAGTGTCCTTAACCACAAAACATTCTGTATAATGCTATAGTTGAACACTATTGTAAGAAAGGATATATTTAACATGCTTTAAAATATTTCATATACTCCTATAAACAAAGCAACTGAGAAAACATATAGGACAATACAGTTATTTTGCAACGTTTCAGCAGGATCTTCAAAAATCATATGTCCAATTGAAGCATTGTCTTAGACAGGACTGACATGTGGGGTGAGGCAACAAATCAATCACCTTGAGCAGCATTTTGGTAACGGTGTCAGCTCTATGCCACAGTACAGAAGTTCAAAGTTTTCATTCAGTTATTTCCATATCTAAACACAAGTTTTACCCCTAGCTCAGTTATCCTTGTTGTCATAAGTAGAAGGAGCACAGCCCAGCTGATTACTCACAGGTCTTGCGTATGGTTACATGTTCAAAACACATTGTACCCTAAGTTTAACTAACTGGCTGAAAGCAGAGTATAATCAGTTACCATTGTTAAGTATTGGTAAATGCTTCTGGATACTGAATAGATAGATAGATAGATAGATAGATAGATAGATAGATAGATAGATAGATAGATAGATAGATAGATAGATAGATAGATAGATAGATAGATAGATAGATAGATAGATAGATAGATAGATAGATACTTTATTAATCCCAAGGGGAAATTCACATACTTCCTGACGGATGTCTTTGTTGTAGACCTGTGTATACGCATTCCATGCATAAATAAAAACAATACAAAAAAATGACAGTTAAGTATGAACCATAAGAATTACATACACATACACATCCAGTGTTCTATCTATAGCTGCTTTCAAATATTGTGAAAAATATTTTTGTTTTAAAAGTTTCAAATTTCACAGAATATAATTCACGCTGTAACTACCTAAGAATCAAAGGGAAGATGGGCCTTTCAAAGCCGCATACCAGTACATGACATTGGCACTCATTTTTCTAATTTTGCACATATCATATTGTGTACTTATTGATTATATCATTTTGTAAAAGTTTGTTAATTTCTGGAATGTTACTAAGATATCAGTCATATGTACAGTGTCTGTTATATATTGATTAAGTTTACACCATATTTGTTTAATTAAAAAGTACAAGTATCTTTTAGAGAAGCATAAGTGAAATAACTGAGTTTTATTTCAAATTGAATTTCACAATCACAAAACTCAACAAAAATATTTGAGGTGTGTCAAATGGAAGCAGTGAACAATGTATAGTTTGTGTTCACATATGTTCACATTTTTTTTGAAAAAATTTTCTGTTTACTGTATATATTTTATATTATTTTGTCCATCATTCTAAGGATGCACTGTATTTTGAAGCCTGTATCGCAATATATGGTCAGGTCCATAGAGTACGTATTTGGACAGTACACACAATTTTCATAATTTTGGCTCTGTACACCACCACAATGGATTTAAAATTTAAAAAATCATTATGTGATTGACTTTCAGCCTTAACTTAAGGGGTTCACCAAAAATATCATATGGAATGTTTAGGAATGAAAGACATTTGTATGCATAATCCCCCCCACCCCCCATTTTCCGGGGGTCAAATAGCCAGATGGGAGCAGGTCCCTCATTATTTCATTAATTATTAAGCAGGTCGAAAATCTGGAATTGATTCCAAATTTGAAATTTGTATTTAGACACTGTCACTGTGAACTCTCAATATGAGGTCCAAAGAGCTGTCCATGCAAGTAATAACAATCCTTCATTATTTTGAGAAAGCAAAACAAACCTTTTAGGGAGACAGGTGAAACACAAGGAGTGGTCAAATCCACCATTTGGAACATTCTTAAAAAGAAGGAATACATTGGTGGACTCAGCAACACCAGAAGGTTTGGAAAACCACAGAAGATTACTGATCTTCAAGATTGCAGAATTCTGACCTTGGTGAAGAAGAACCCCTTCACAACATTTAGCCAAACCAACAACATGATGCAGGAGGTAGACCTAGCATTGCAAATGTCTACAATCAAGAGAAAACTTCATGAAATTAAAGACAGAGGGCTTACCACAAGAAAAAATATCACTATGGTGAAAACCCAGCGCTTGGAAAAGGCCATGGGTTCCCGACTTCACACAGTCACTGAGTGCAAACGATTTTCAAAATATTTAATTATATTTATAATTATGTTAATTTGTCCAAATTCTTTTGAGCCCCTGAAAATAGGATACCATTTTAAAAAAATATCTGTCTTTTCTAAACAGCACATATAATATTTTTGTTAAACCCTTTGATTGCTTTTGTCTCCATTGCTTTATTACAAATCCTTTGTGGTGATGCACAGAGCCAAAATTATGAATACTATGTCAATATCCAAATACTTAGAGACTGGACTATACATAGTGTTATGTGTGGATTAAGTATATCGTTTTATGAGTAGTAATGTTTTGGCTGGGGGGTTGTGAGAAGGTGCTTGAATGTCAAAAACGTCCCTTGACTCATGTAGTAGTATTTAATGCACAGTCCCTGGTCCTGGGCACACATAGCCCCAGTCCAGCAAGCACAGGGCACAAGGCAGGAACAAACCCTGGACAGGTTGCCAATCCATCGCACAGCAGTTTTAATAAGTGACTGAGGTACAGTATATGCTAGTTTATACCCTTAGAACAGTGTCATCACTGTTACATTACATCATATTGTTTTAAGACATTTCATGTGATAATTCAAATTAACTATTTACATACTATTTCTGATGACATTGAACATTGGCATTAGCTTAATAAGCATATTGTCCACTAAGTTTTATTAACTATTTACACCAAGTAGTCCATTTACTCTTCTGGCTGACCATCATTAATCCCCATTAACATTTGGAATGCACTTTGTGCTGGCCAACAAAAGGTCAAAAATTCTACAATCCCTAATTGCTTCCTATGGCCACAATCAGTAACTCACTGAGTATTAGGGTAACATGTAATACTGCAAGTAAGATGAAATTGCTTGCATTAAAACTAATAGGCCCACAGAAACAGTAACATCTAGTTATTTTAACCTTTGGGCACACCTTAGTTTTTTGAAAGAAAAAATCTACCTGCTTGTAAGATAGCAAGTATGTATTTATGTATTAAATGACAGTGCATTCCTAAAATATAATTATGTATATTAGAAAGATGGCTTACAGATCACAATAACACATTAGTTACAGATATTTTTTTTTATCCCTGACTACACCATGAATCATCAGAATGGCATTTTTTATCAGGTAATCCAGGCAGTGAGGCCCTGGAACTACCCAACTGTCACTGTTCACCTATATGAAGAACTTTTTATTGTCTGTTGGCAACTTCATTACAGTAATTATTTTATTCATTGTTCAGTGTGGGTCTGGAGAGCTACTACTCTCCAGTCTTTTTTCCTTCCTTTAAGTAAGAAGCTTAATTGGTTTATATTAAAAAAGAATCTTTTTTTTCTCTAGGATAATTTGTAAATACCCTGGTACCACCTTAAATGGTGAAACTTCTAGAGGTGCGATAGTGCACTGATGTCTAATTGAGTGTGCTGTTTCTTGTATAAACCATTTCCATCTTCCTTTCTGTGTTTAAGAGTGACCAGTAACCTGCATGCAGTTGCTTCTTAAGTGATGCACGGGAGATTTATCAATGCTTTAGGTGGAAGTATCAGTGAAAAATAGGTAGATCCTGAAGACTGCAACAGGGAAGACTGTCCTGTGTATTGTGTTCTAACTAAAATCTGATGAGCAGTATATTTTCTTTTAAGTAGGGGTTTGAATTTTTCAAGGAATATTTTCTTAAGGCTACTAAAGGAGTCTCTCAGAGAGCATTGTGTTGCAAAGACTAATATGAGCTACGTAGTGTACAGTACAATTGCTATTTTCAGTACAATGTATTGATTCAACTAGTTGTTACACGTGCCTACCTGGATGGGCTGCCTCAAACTGGGACCTGAGTGTTGCCATACAGCTGGTGACACCTCAGCACCACACCAGTTCTGATCCCCAACAGGCCTGACCCCATTGGCTCTCTGATGGTTATAACTCTTCTGGGGAAGGGGCTCCCAAGGGCTTTCCTCAATTCCCTTGTCCTGTATAAAAACCAAGATTCAAGCCTTTAATGACCTCTTGGGCACAGACATCAGCAGTTTGTCTGTTTACGGAGACCGTGTCAACTTCGTTGAGAGGTTTACTTACCTCAGCAGAGCAATTCTTGTCACTGATGACACTTCCTATGAAGTCTGTAGACAGACTGGGAAAGCATGGGGGGCCATGAGGTTGCTGGAAAGGGGTGTTTGTGCAAAAGGATGAGTGTCCAAGTCTTAGAGTCCTGCAGTTTCCTGTCTTGCTATATAGTTGCGAGACATGGACGCTATCGAGAGACAAAGCCTGGGTTCCTTTTAGAACTGTGTCTCTTCAGAGAATCCTTGAGTACTGCTGGTTTGACTTTGTGCCAAATGAGTCTCAAATGAGGCACATTACCTGCATTGTGAGGGAGAGTCAGTTACAGCACTATGGCCATGTGGCGCGATTCCCCAAGGGTGATCCGGCTCACAGGACCCTCATTGTTGGGGTCCCGAGCAGCTGAAGCAGACCAAGGGGCCATCCTTGTAACACCTGGCTACAGCAGATAGATGGTCATTTCCAAAGGGTGGGACTGGACCGCATGTCTGTCTTAGGGGTTGCCAAACAGGATCCTGAGCTGTTTCGTTGGGTGGTGGGTGCGGCAACACACTGTACTAATGCATGCTCACTAACCTGATCTGACCTGACTTGATGGACAGGTTGACAGATGAGCTTAGACAGGAGTCCCCATGGACTATGATGTTTGTGGATGATGTTGTGATCTGTAGCAAAGTAGGGAGCAGGTCAAGGAGACCCTGGAGAGGTGGAGATATGCTCTAGGGAGGAAAGGAATGAAGGTCAGTAGGAACAAGAAAGAATACATGAGAGTGAATGAGAGGGAGGTCATAGGAATGGTGAGGATGCAGGGAATGCAGTTGGTGAAGGTGGGTGAGTTCAAATATTTGGGATCAACAGTACAGAGTAATGGGGAGTGTGGAAGAGAGGTGAAGAAAACAGTACAGGAAGGGTGGAGTGGGTGGAGATCGATGAGATGAAGTGAATCAGGATCCCGAGCTGTTTCGTCGTGTTGTGGGTGCGGCAACGCACTGTACCAATGCATGCTCCCCAATCTGACCTGACCTAACCTGTATTTTTACATTCATGTGTTTCTGGGCAGTATCTTTGGGAAAAAGAATCCAAATTCAATGATAGTGTTATAGGTATTCATTCTGTAATTTTTAATTGGCTCTAATATTTTATCCATTGTGATATTGCTGCTGTTCTTAATCAGGAAGAATGAGAGATTATATATTATAGTGCTTTCTGTGATGAGTCTGCCTTGTTAGTATTTAATTTAATATAGATAGTCTAAACAGACTGTCTGTGTGTTCAGTTGAAGTGGAGCCAAACAGAGAGATGAACTCTTTCTTGAGGACAGACTTTGTTACAGTTTGCAAAAAGTGAATTTTTCAAGATATCATGTTTGACATATTATATGCAGATAAACTGGAGCAACTGATAGGTAAGGCAATGCCTGTCTTTGAGCAGCATGAGGAGGAGCTGGTGGACCATATTTCTACATTTGGTGAATGGATTGATATATCACCAAAACTTTATCATATAGAGTAAGTCACTATCAGAATCTGGAACCTCTCCATTGCACAACTCCAGATTCAAAAAACTTACAAATAATTGCAGACATGGTTTAGTACAAAACAGGTTGTCACCCTTTCTACATTTGCAATAAATCCCCAGGCAAAGAGGTATGTCTGTGTTCCAAATCATTCACTCTTGTGTTGGTATTTTCAAAATGCATACTCACAACAGAGTGCTTGTTTTTCAATTTAAAATGTGCTTTTCCAGCATAGATATACTGTACATTTCATGCAAAGTACTCTACATAGTCCAGATGATGAAACTCTGCAAACACTAGGATCATAATAAACATTATCTTGCTGATAAGTGCTAGCCTAGAAACATATCCTTACACACCTCACAAAAAGTGAAAAGAACAGGATACTCAAACATGCTCAAAGAGGAAGTGCATTTCAATTTGAAAATCTAATTATCCATCCATCCATTTTCTAACCCGCTGAATCCGAACACAGGGTCACGGGGGTCTGCTTCTTGAAATACAATGTTATAAACATCAACATCATCAGATAAGAATTTCTGGTATAACAATAACAAGGGCAAGTTTATTGTCCCTGGCTCAGGTCTTGGTTTTCCCAATATGTACAGGCAGGTTGACTCAGAGAAAATGCTTTATAGCTGGAAGGCTTGATCTTTTTCAACAAAATAGCAGTAAGATATATAAACTTTTGTGACAGACAGGTAATCAAGGAGTGAGCAGTTTAAAAAAAAATAGCTCAATAAATACTACAATTCCATATATGCCATTTCTTACCTGTCTTTCTCTCTGCGTCCAGAATATGAAATCAAAGTTTGGCCATATGAAACATTTTGCCTGTGCCTTTCAAATCTAATTTTGATTTCTAAATATTTATGATTCCAAATGGCCTTGTGTCAACACAGTCCCTTGCATTAATCTATAGTTAAAAAAACACTTACGTATTTGGACATGGTGAACGTTATGCTATTAGGGTGCGGTTAATTTCATTCTTTTTATGTTACCACAAAACTTGGTCATGTAATTCAATAATCTTAGAGGCAATATCTAACTAATGCTGGATAGTCACTGAATACTAAAAAAAGCAAACCAATAGGAATGAATAATAACTGACTTTTCAGTGATCAGTTTTTAGACTTTAGAATGCAGGTAGTTCCTTCAGGCTATAAGCAGGACTGCGTAGGTTTGGTAAATACAGAAGATGGATGGATTTTAACAGATGCTCATCAGAGTGCTTACACAATTTATGCTTTACATTTAACTAGTCCATTATCTAAATTAAACATTGTGTTAAATTAAGTGAAATGTATAAACATGTGGGGTCAGTTTCAGTGTACCGGAGATAGAACGGTACTGGCAGCGGATGAAGACCAGACTGCGTAGTATGGTATTAAAAGTAAATGATCCTCTGGTCTAAGTGCTGTCTCAGTGAACAACAGAATAAGAGTCTAAAGTTTAGTTAATCTGCAGTTGTCATGTTTTGTGTTAATGGCAGTACCACAGCAGTTAAAGCCTTGCCCTCTCTCAATTAACAACATGCTATTACACATTACTCTAAATTTAAAGGGACAGAGCATGGGGAAATGTATATTGTCATGTAACTTAATAAAAATAAAGGTACACATTAGTAGAACTGTAACTGAAATGCAATTGTCTATCTGTAACTCATTTCCCAGTTACATAGATAATACACAGGAGTTGGCAATTGTCATTTATTATGCACCTGGCTTTTTTTAATAACCAAATTAATCCAACTATCATCAAAGCATATTAAATACCTAGTCAGAGCCAGGACAATATTCATAAAAATGTCTCTTTGCAGCACATACTGTATATCACAATAGAGCACAAGCTGTTTCTATAATACAAACTGAATTACATAGAGATAAATTGTATTATATTGTACAAATTGTGAGAGATGTCTTGTCAGGTTGGGAGTACACTCATAAAGATAGCTCCTCAACACTCCAAAAGAATATAGCATGGAGGAAACTGGCAGAAAATGTACTTTATTTGGACTATCAACTCACCTGTAGATAGTGCAATATAAATATTTCCCTGCCTTGTTTGTCTTTTTCTATCGAATTTATTTAAATAGAGTATATGAGTATCATGCTATACTTATGTTAAAATATGAATATGAAATATGGTTTATATATTTTTAATAGTGTATAAATGTTTTTTCATGTCCATAACAGTCTGTTTGATGTGTGCAGAATTCATTTTGTAACATTACCCAGAGTACTAAGTTAGTATACAACTACCCCTTCTTCTACTCCATGAAGCATACTTCAACTACACTTAGTTTTAGTCTTAGTGCACTGCTAGTTCGCAGCTCTGGGACACACTGCAACAACGCTAAACTCGAAAGTTGTCTTGTTACTAACTTACCAGACCAGATCAGCACAGGATCATCCCAAAATGACAGCACACTGCAACAGACCCATATTGTTTACATTAACTATATTATTTGTCATTGTTTTAAAGGCTGTGTGGATCTTACACTAATATGCAACATGGAAGCATCTCAGAGGCATTATTAGATTTTACTGGAGGAGTGCAGATGACTATCAAGCTGAATAACCCACCAGAAGATCTTTGGTCAATAATGAGGAAGGCCACAGAAATGAACTCCTTAATTGGATGTGGATCATCTCCTGGTGTACGTATGACAACAGAATGTATTGCATGAATCCATTGTAATATCATTAATCCACAAATAAATATTGTAGGTGTTGTGTTGAAAAAAAAAAATTCAATAGTATTCATAATAATTTTCATAGAATGCTTTTCAATAATGATGGATTAAATATTAGATTTATTTATTTATTTATTTTTTAATTATTCATTTACCTTGTTATGTAATGCATGTTTCTGCATATGTTTTGTAGCTATGTACTTTTGCTATATAATAATAATAATAATAATAATACATTTTATTTATATAGCACCCTTCCCATGCTCAAGGTGCTTCACAAAGTCTCAGAAAGAACAGCAGGGTATATGTAACATTCAATACAAATATTTTTTGCATAGAACACTAAAACAGTTAAGTACAGGATATACAAAGCATTAAATAGAATAAAAGGCAATAAAACAAAGTAAATGCTAAATTCAATACTGGAAGAAAGCCTAAACAAAAAACATAATTTGTGATATAACACACAAATTATCCTGAGCATCTGGATAGAGACATAAACTGAAAGGTGGGTCAGAATGTTAGATTAAGTTAAAAGCCTTCCTGAACAGGTGAGTTTTAAGTTGTTTTTTAAAAGAATGAATTGAGTCAGCTGATCTAATTAATTTCGGGAAGTCATTCTAAAGTCTGGGTGCTATACTGCTGAAAGCTCTGTCACCCATACAGTGCAGGTTAGTGTGAGGCACAACAAAATTTCCAGAATCAAAGGACCTTAGTGGGTGAACAAGAGCATAGCGATGGAGAAGGTCACTGATGCAGTCTGGTGCAAGGCCATTTAAAGCTTTGTAGGTTATTAATAGAATTTTATATTCGATCCTGTAAAACACAGGGTTCCAGTGAAAGTATAGCAGGATTGGTGTTATGTGCTCACTATTGCTAGTTCAAGTTAAGGATTCTTGCAGCAAAGATTTGAATCAACTGGAGCTGTGATATAAGCAGCACCTGCCAGTTACAATAATCGATGCGGGATGCGATAAAAGCATGGACAAGTTTCTCAGCATTAGAAAACGTGAGGAATGAACGCACATGGGATATATTATGGAGGTGGAATTAAGAAAGTTTCTTAATGTGGTTTATGTGGGTGGAATGAGAAAAGAAGGAATCAAAAATGACACCAAAATTATTTGCATTAGAAGAAGGTCTGATGAGATCATCATAAAGAGTGATTGAAAAGGAGCTCATTTTATTAAGTTGCTCTTTACTGCCAATTTGCATGAGTTCAGTTTTGTTGCAATATAATTTTAAAGAGTTCTGCTCCATCCAGGTTTTAATTTCACTGAGGCAAGTTATGAACTAAGAAAGCTCAGATGAAGTTTCACTTTTAACACTGAAATAGAGTTGAGTATCATCTGCATAAAAATGATAGCCCAGTCCAAACCTATGAATAATTTGGCCAAGGGGAAGCATATAGTTTCAGAAGAGCAGGGAGCCGAGGACAGAGCCCTGAGGAACTCCTTGTGTGACTGGCACTGAGCTGGACCTGCTGTTGCCAAGACTAACAAACTCTTGCCAATCAGTTAGATAAGACTTCAACCACTGGAGGGCAGTGCCAGAGATACCCATCATGTTTTCCATTCTGGACAGTAGAATGTCATGTCTGACAGTGTCAAATGGTGCACTGAGGTCTAACAGAATTAATATGCTGGCTTGTCCAGAGTCTGCTGCCATAAGCAAATCATTAGTTATCCAAAACACTGTGCTGCGCCCTGAAACCACACTGAAAGGGTTCTATTAATTTATTAGAAGGTAAGTAATTGATGAGTTGGAAGGCAACAACAAGTTCAATAACTTTTGATAGAGAAAGTAAAGCAGAATTAGCCAAAAAATTGTTAAGATATTCAGCATCAACACCAGTCTTTTTTAACATTGTGGTTACAGAAGTGATTTTAAAAGTGGCTGGCACAAACCCAGTGTCAAGGAATGTATTTATTATTGTCGTAACATTTGGGATTATGGCATGAAGGCAGGATTTAAGAAGTGTGGTGGGGATAGGGTCCGGTGCACAAGTAATTGGCCTCATCTTACAAAGCAAGTCATTACCAGATGCAGATGTGACTGGTAAAAAGTTTAAAAAAGGAGCTGGATGGAGTGGGAAAACAGAGAAAGATATAAATGGATGATGGATTTGTATTAGTTGAATTATTTAGATTTTTAACTTTTTTACGGAAAAAGTGGAGGAATTTTTCACAGATTTCAGCAGAGGAGGTAATTGGTCCAGAGAAGTACTTTATTAACTACAGAGAACAAAACCCTCGGTTTTCACGGCCACTTTCTATTATTCCGCCATATTGCATGTTCTTGGCTGCAGTTAGTGCATCCCTGTAAGCCCTTTGATAGTCAGAGAAAGCCTGGAATGAGAACAGTCTTACTTGACTTTCTTTCAAGGCATCGGTCAGCTATTTTCATACACCATAATTCTGAGTTGTACAATGAAGCTGAAAGCTTAAAAGTATATTTGCATGTAATGAGAAGAACACCTACTACTATTGCCATGTCTTTCTGTCTGTTTGAATAAAACAACATTGTTCCCAGGGGACAGATTTTACTGAAATCTGGGACACTTATTCTTCAAGGAAATTTGTCTTGAAAGTTCCATTATTGTTTAAATATCTGTAATACAGTGTGTTGTACAAAGTTATGAATTTTCACAACCTCCTATTAAAAAGCATTAGTTAATTTTCAAACTTACCTGTCTTAAAAAAGCATTCTGTGCAACTTCAATTATTGATTAGTTTACTGTTTCAAATGTATCTTAAGACAGGTTACTTCAGTTTATTTTGTATATTTTCCTATTTTGTTCATCTAAAAGCCACTCCTGGGCTAACATTTATCAAGTGTTTCAGAATTACCCCTAGGAACTTCACAAAAAGTCGAACTATGATAAGAATTTTTCCTATATACCTCAGAGTAGAAGGATTTATGAAGCATCCAACATTTACTCCCAGCTAGGAATAAGAGTTTACCTTTGAGAATGAATGACGTCATGATTTTACAGTAGGTGTACGTGCCACAAAGTGGTGCTCATTATGACGTTTGTTGTTTCCTTGGAAATCATGATGATGTTTGTATTTTTCTAATACTGACGCTACAGCTTCACTACAAAGAAAATAATAATAATAATAATAATAATAATAATAATAATAATAATAATAATAATAGAAAAAGAAGAAGGAAAACATTAGGTAAGATTTTGTGCTAAGCTGCAGTTAATTGTTACCAGTTTGTAACAATATCATAAGTAATATTTTGACAAATACCAAGATGTAAAGACTGAGACATGCACACTGAATGAAAGTAAATACCGTGTGTATTGCATAAATTGTATAAATTGCACAATGCATAAATCACAGTCTAACTTTCAGAGGAATCACCTTCTCGCTTTTATGTCCACGGGAGACGCCTTGTAAAGTAACAGTTATACTGAAATTAACCATGGCTATAAGTCGTGTTCACTCGTCACACGTTTAGTGTTCGCGATCATCCTCCCGATTCGTGTGTTGTGCCTTTATCCGTTCCCCATGACCTTTTGTGAGGCTCAATATTCATTGATCCGGTAGTCTGCGCCAGCCTTTTTGAACCTTCCCTGGCTTGGAACTGTAATGCAGATGTTCCAGGAGTTTGTGGAATGTATGGTTCAGTCTACCTGTGTGATATTTCAGTCTCAGTCACCCATCTTATCTACATGGTAAGATACTGGCTGCTGCAATGTAGTTTGCATCCATGACCCCATGTGTATTGATGCAGCGATATCGCTTGCGATTGACATACTGTACGCATGGTCATCCACACTTGTGGCAATGATCTTTATGTGCGTGCCGATTTACATCCATGCAGCTTACTTCAAGTGGAGAGAGAGGAGAGAGGTTGGGGGCATGCACTTCAAGTGAAGTGTTGGGGAAATTTACTGTATAAATTTGTGTATTACATTGAAGGTTTGGTGCAGAATTAGAGAAATGCTCGTGACATACCCAGATCATTGCTATTGCAAAGCTGCATTTTACACATAAAATTATCAAAAATTTTAATTCAGCAAACAGGCCATGACTTTCAGTAGATGGAGCGATCCAATAACATACGATATTTGTTATGAATATTATCCCATCTCTGTCAAATCGATATCTTACTATGAGTTAATTGTTGTCCAGTGTTTCCGAAACATTACACCTTTCCTATGATGTGTGAGCTGGTCTCTGTTTGTACTTGAGCGCCATCTTATGGCTTAGCGAGTTAGGACCGCTCACAACCTCTCCTAAATCCTGGTGAAGTTTGAAGTAGTTTCCTGAACTATAACTATTGATAAAAATACTTTTACTCCCAAGAGCAAGACCAAATTTGCATTTAGCCAGTTAGAACCGTTTTACTACTCTAAAATGTTTGATAAATACGGGAACTGATGGCAAAACACATCCAGATACAATTTAGCCAAATGCTTCTCCTCAAGAGCAGGGGTGGGCAAAGTCATTCCTGGAGGGCCACAGTGGCTGCAGGTTTTTGTTCCAACTCAGTTGCTTAATAAGAAGCACTTATTGCTCTAGAAACACTTCTGGTTCATTTAGTTATCTCCCTCATTAAGATTTTTGAACCCTTACTGCTTATTTAAGTCTTAAACAGCTGCATTCTCGGTTTTTAATTGCTCCTTATTAGCAATAAGATGCAAATGACAAAAGAAACCAGCAGTTATCCATTTTGCTTGTTACCCTTTACACCTGTGTGTGTTTATTGTGCACTATTTGGTTTAATTAAATACCTGGAAGGAAAGAAGAGAAAAAAGTGAAGGATTGAGAATTACCCATCCGTTTTACACTTCAAAGTATTTAGATGATATCCTTAGAATGGAAAAAAAATCTAAGATATCAGAATGACTTGACATAGCAGAGTTAAAGCACTAACAAGCAATGAAATGTAATTATTGGCAAGGATTGTTTTCTTATTAAGCAACTGGGTTGGAACAAAAACCCGCAGCCACTGTGGCCCTCCAGGAATGACTTTGCCCACCCCTGCTCTAGAGGATTGACCAGCTCATTTCTCCTGCTGCTTGAGGTACGTTAACCGTAAACGTAAAAAAGTCACTTAGCTTGAAAGGAATGTAAGAGGATGTAAGCAAATGTAAGGAGTTATTTAAGTGTCCCACTCAATATTAGTATATAAGAAATAAAATAAATAGTGGATGCAAGCATTTCTGAATTTACTTAACACAACATTCTCAAACTTGCTTAAGCCATATTATAGAGTCACTGATCTAAATTACATTTTTGGTATGTAATGCAGTTCTATTGCAAATAATAATTATAAGTTATATTTACATTATGGGTAGCACTGCTGCCTCGCAGTTAGGAGACCCGGGTTCGCTTCCTGCGTCCTCCCTGCGTGGAGTTTGCATGTTCTCCCCGTGTCTGCGTGGGTTTCCTCCCACAATCCAAAGACATGCAGGTTAGGTGCACTGGTGATTCTAAATTGTCCCTAGTGTGTGCTTGGTGTGTGGGTGTGCGTTTGTGTGTGTGCCCTGCGGTGGACTGGCGCCCTTCCCGGGGTTTGTTTCCTGCCTTGCACCTTGTGTGTTAGCTGGGATTGACTCCAGCAGACCCCCGTGACCCTGTAGTTAGGATATAGCGGGTTGGATGATGGATGGATTTATATTATTTATTTTTATTTATATATTTGGCAAAATCCAGAGTGACATACATGATCATGATAGGGTGCTCAGTGTCACTCGGTGAGATGAAGGCAGGAAATTAACCAGTAGTCTTATTGTTTAAAAGGCAATTCCATAAACGCAGAACCTAAGAACACACACCAAGCACCTGAATAAAAATAACTAGTGCATGAGAATATTACTTAGGCAGCATCTAGCTAGCTAATGCACAAATTACATTTTTATCCATGTCACTTATTTTTTCCCTTAGGCTACTAAAGAAAACACAGTATTGGAGAATGGGTTAGTGGAAGGACATGCCTATTCAGTAACAGGAGTTTATGAGGTAACATATTGAATAAAACATTATTTGGAATATTGCATGCAGTTATGCTTCAAAACATAATTATGTCATTGATTTACAATAGTGGCTATGAGTACATTTTGTTAAAGGAAAATGACAGTATTGTAAAAAATGTACCTTGTATTTGAAAGGACTGCAATGTTAGATGTATGCACTGTAGCTATGTAATAAAATCAAGCAAAAATGTCATTAACTGTAAGCTGAATATGGAATCCCATAGGACACAAAGTTTTAAATGAGACTAGAGTTCAGGAGCTGGGTGCTGAGTCTGCATGTTGTCTCTGTGCCTACATGGGTTTCTTCCAGAAGCTCTGGTTTCCTCCCAGTTCAAAGACATTCAGGTTAAGTGGATTGGTGATGCTAAATTGGACCCTGATGAGTGTGTTTGTGAGTTCACCCTGCAGTGGGTTTCTGGGGATTGTTCCTGCCTTGTGCCCAAAGCTTGCTGGGATAGACTCCAGCTTCTATACAACCTGACTGGATAAATGAGTTTAGATAGATGAATGTTTTCTAATGCCATAGGATTCGACTGTTAATTTTTGATTTTTTTTTTACTGTCAGCATTGTTAGCATTTGTATGTTACTGTATATACGACACTTTTTCAATTACTATTTTTTGTCCTCTGTGAGTAACAGTATGTGTTTTTCTGACAGCTGAAATCATTTGATGTCGATGTAAAGTTAATCAGACTGTGGAATCCATGGGGTAACACAGAATGGAATGGAGCTTGGAGTGATCAGTAAGTTACATGTATTTACAGATAGTTCTAATGATTAGGGCTTTAATATTTTTAGTGATTTAATTTTTCTATTGCACATAAATTGTGTAAGATAACCAACTCCCTGTGACCAAACATTTGGTAAATATTATGTTATGTAATGCATGTAAGAAATTGACACGCAACAATACTACTACAACTAATACTTGCATTACTACATTGTAAAGACTTATTCCATAATTTCTTACCCAAAACCACATGTTAATCAGTAATGGGATTAAAGGCTTGACTTGAAAACCTTTATTAAGTGCTTACTATTAAACTGCAGTATAAGCATCAAAGATAAGCACATACATTGTTGAAGAGTAAACAATAGGTTGCCTATTCTGAATGTGTCCAGCATGCTCAAAATTAATAAAAACAAATTTGTCAGACAGACGTCACCTGTAGTAATAGACCATCATGATCATTAACAGCATGCTGACTACTGCTGTACTTCACATCATTTCTAGTGCAGGATATCTGTGAATCGGTCAGCTTGTGATGAAAAGGAAGAAAAATAGAAAATGAAAAATCACAGCTGTTCCTTTGAGTGAAATTATTACTGCATGATCAGTGCAGAGAAACCAGGAGAGTTGAGAGACTAGTGACAACAAGATATGGAAGGTTTGTTGCAAAATAGTGCTTTGACAATTTAAAAATGTTCAGGGGCAAGTTGACTCAACATCTATATACAAGACTCTCTCTGTTGCATCACTGCTTAAGCTATGCCTTTTCTATCTGCAAGTACATAGTGTGAATAACTGGAGACAAAACAAAATAAAGAATTGGGGATTTGCCCGTATATTGTAGGTGAGTAATCAATAAGACTCATCAGGATGGAATGGTAGTGAGGTCATTAGGACGGGACGGTAGTGAGGTCATCTACAAAGGAAGAGAAGTGACGAGTTTTGATTTAATCTTCCATGGTTCTGAAAGAGGAAAGAGAGAAGGCATTAATGCTCTTTTCCAACCCTTTTCCTGTGTCTTTTACGCCCTGTGTTGGACCCTTTGTCTGTCCCCTAAGTGCGCATGTGTGACAGAAGTGAACTTTGCTGTGTAGGCTGGTGACAGTTACCCCAAATGCTTATTATATCTGCCACGTCATTTTCTTTCCATTGACATACCGATTCTGTGCTACATGTCAAAGATCACGTAAACAATGAAGTACAATAGTGTGAATTTCCAGATAATTCTGATTTAAACATTTATACATGGATCACATTAACATTGCATATGTCTATATTAGATTAGTACCACTTTTCAAAGTGGTCTAAATCCAAACAGAAAAGTTCTGCTTCACATGGGTTTTTGCTGTGCACACTTCTCTAAAAAGATCTGATGTCTTTGATATAAGTGAATAAACTAATAATTGAGCTGCAGTGTGAACCTATCTTGATCCATTTCAGAGATACTGAAAGACTCTGGTACCAATCATATTTTTTTGCCAGAACAGGATTGATAATCCATCACAGAGCACATGCATATACTTCATTATGAGTTGTTATTTATACTAACTGTACACAAGAGACATTATTATTAATTTTTTCAGAACAGTTTTATGGATAAAAGGATGTCAGTAAAAGTACTTTAAGTCTTTCAAGTACATCCTTTAATTGCTCTGCATTATCATTTTGTCATTAGCAACACTCATGGGAGTGAGTGGTTTGCTTCAAAAACCTAACAGTCTGTCATACATTTCTGTCTTCTGGCTTTTAAAGCTCTCTCTGATCTTTAAAGATCTTTAAAATATTGTGTTACCAAGGCTTGTCTCCTGAGATCCAGTCCGAACGGAATATGCATTGCTAGCTGTACAAAAATGTGGACAGATACTTTATTCATAAAGTAAGTCAAAAATTGAGAATCTGTATACTTTAATGCACACTTCAAGTATGAATTTATACAAAATGGGAAAGAAGTACTGTTTTTCCCAGTGATATACTGTACTTGCAGGTAAAAAGGCAAAAACCTATCTACTTTAAATACAAAATGGCTGAACAAAAACTAAATCTAAAACAGAACAAGAAGGAAAATGGAACTAGGGATATATGCAAACATAACAAATTAGGAGAGGCAAACAGGAAGATAACCATGAGCAGTCTAACAATAATATTAACACAAGACACAAATATTAGTTCAAGCAGTTTTGAATTAAAAAATTCTTAAATAATGACATGCTGTTTTGGTGTCTTTTAGTAACTGACAAGTCTATAGTTTATATGATTTTTAAAAAGAATTTCAAGATTTCAGTCTTAGAGATTCTCACATAATTGTTGAGCTCTTCACAATTTACAAAGATGGAGGCAAATTTATTTCTGACTGGGAAATTACATGTCACCCCATGGTGGTCCAAGAACACAGAAATGTTGTTCTGTGAGTAGATCCGGCTGCTTGCTGTGCAGTACACCTTGTTGTTCATAAAGGTCATTACCTTTTCTGTATAATACGTAACATGAAAAATCAATACTGTAATCATCTGAATTGCATCACAGGTTTCTATAATATTTGCAGGGTGTATACATACAGTAGTTGATTATATATAATAATAATAATAATAATAATAATAATAATAATAATAATAATTCATTACATTTATATAGCGCTTTTCTCAGTACTCAAAGCGCTATCCACACAGGGAGGAACCGGGAAGCAAACCCACAATCTTCCACAGTCTCCTTACTGCAAAGCAGCAGCACTACCACTGCGCCACCTGTGAGGACATATAAGCCAAGCTAGACAAGATTTTTGGAAATGGGTGTGGATCTGGATTGACGGAGATTCATTTTTTTAAAATAAGATTTCTTTTGGTTGCAACAAATATCCTTTGAAAAGAGAAAGACAGGTTTATCTTTTTTTCTTGTCTTAAAATTGTGAATTTCTGACATGTGACACGGACCCACACACAGAAACAAGAAAATATACCTTTTAGTTGCAGTAATGATGACTTGAAACATAAAAGAGCCCATTTACAATTATCAAATACAACTGGAGAATTTTGCACGTACATTTCATTATTCAGAAACATAAAAAGTTTAGAACTTCTAGAGTTTGAATGCTCTGCACCACCAAATGTAAGTTTTGCCGTAGTAGTCAGCATTTTTCTGCAAAAGAAAAAAAATGATAAATGCTTTATTATTTCTCTATGCATATCACTGAGTGTAAGAGACTATGGAGTAATATTTTGAACAAAATAAAATGAATAAATAAATATGCAAATAATAAAATGAACTGTAAAATATGACAATATGCAAATAAAAACACAATTTTATGTAAGAATAAGTAATTAGTTGTATCAAAAAATATGTTTTGTTGCCTATTTCATTACATATTTATTTAATAATTTAGTTATTGATTTGTTTATTTCAGTGACACCGCATGCAACCTGTTTTGAAATGAAAACTGTAATTTTCACCTATCAAAGATGAGAAAATGGGTTCTAGCAAGTAGTGTTTTTGAGTCGTAAATCATCGGTAGCGGGCATATACTCAGTTGCAACTTTGCTAATCTGTAAGAACCACAGGAATGCCATGGCAGGCAAAGCACATGATCAGAGTTGTGATTGTGTATATCAATGGTCAGCATGAGTGCAAGAAAAAGTTATGCAGAATAACTGTACATAGTAGCTAATTAATTCAGGAAACCCTGAATTCATCATCCTCTCTGTAGTCCTCATCAGAAGTGGCTGCTTTAAATGTGGCATTTCATGGCCAAAGATTTACATGCAAACTACCAACAATTCATCTAGCAAAAATCAGTACTCACTAGAGCTCAATTTTCAACTTTGATAAGTATATGATATTTGTTATGTTTTCTTTTCTTTTCTTTCTTTTTTTTAACAAAGGGCTAACATTATTAGTTCACTGGAGCGCCTTACTCTTGAATATGATTTGATTTCAATGTTCTGTGGCTGCAAGACCTGGGAGAGTGAGGTCCACATATGCAGTTACAAAGGGTATAAATTGAAGTGGGGGCTAGGTTCCCCTCGGTGTTACTGCTGGCATAGGATTCACTTATATCATCTAATGGGTTGACTGGAACTGTTTAAAGTGTCTATCCTCTTTCTTTTCTGTGCTACACTAGTACTAGTTGCAGCTTATTGTCAAACTCCTCTTGCATTTTTCACTTCTTCCCTTTCAACTGGGAAGCTTTGGTAGGCCTTCCTTCTTTCACTTCAGAGGTCAGTGCACATATCATCCTGTTTCTTTTCCTTTGTTACAACATATATGCTTATTCCACACTTGCCAGTCCATGTTACTAGTGACTGGCGCTATTGTGCTGGCTGGATTCAATTGGAAGCTACACTTGTCAGCGCTGAGTGGAAAAAAGATGAGGTGCCTTAAAATAGCCAATTAGTACAGCATTATTATTGACAAATGTCAACAAATAAAAAACACAGGTTAGCTAATTTTCTTTTTTTCTATAACTAACCAAATTTCAATCAAATCAGTCAAAGTGGTTTTGAGATTTTGGGGTGTTTAGTTTGTCTATTGCAGGATTTTATGCTCACTTAATAGTGATATATCAAAATGTCATTTCTTAGTGGATACCAATTGCCCTAGATGTACCATCCTGAAAAAATTTTAACTTTTTGACTAAATGGGACATAATGTTTTTGTTGGTGAGTAAATGAGTGAACAACTCCTTCAACTTTGCATTATACAAATGCCTAGTTCACTGTAAACAAAACGCTTAAAATTCATTAAATTAACAGAATATGTTAGCAGTAATAAAAATGCAGTACAATTAGAAGTTAAAATACCTTAAAACAAATAAATTAATTTATATTTACATTTAAGCAGTGTTTTAATGTGCAAGAATATTTTATGGATAGTTGTTGCATTGCCATATAGAGTCACAATGATGATTGTATATAATGTGAAAATATTGTAGTTATGTTTTCTCTTAAATTTTTGATTCACCTCATTTAGTTTTTTTCCTCATGTTATATTTCAAAAATGTTTTTGGATATTTTATATTTTGTTAAATTTAATGAAAATAATTATTTTGGCTAAATGCCAGCCATTAAGTGAAAAAGTTCAGACTGTTCTTAATGAGGACATAATTTTAATTGTTTAAAGCATTGTTTTACTGATATAAACAGTACTGTGATCTATGAATGCGTTCACTTTTTTAAAGTTGAACAACTAGCATGAGCTGTAAGTTCATTTTGCCAGTCAATATGAACAATGAATTGCTTTTGCAGTGTAAAACAACATTGTTACATTATAATGTCCTTATCGAGTCTGTTACAATCAATTTTTAAAAAATGTTATATATGTATTTTTGAAAATAAATTGTTATTTTATATGATAATAATTGTTCCGCCCAATGTTTTTTATTGGTTTTCCTCTAATCAATTTGTGGTCTAATCATAATAAAACTGAGAAAAACCTGTAGCAACTTATGATGATGGCTTATAAATAGAGTGGGGTTTCAGGCACAAAACCTTGTAATCCCAAAAGTTCATATTGTTTGCAGTCTGGACTTACATTAATGTAGTTCTTGAGAATGGGACCAAATCCCCTGACAGACGTTTTGCATTACTATTTCTGACAGTAAACATCTAGTCGAACAAAAATGAAAGCATAAATTAATTTCTCAGTATCTTGCATTGTTTAAAGTGGTCTAACTTTTGCAAACTTCTTTAAGTCCTAGTTATATGGTTAATGTGCAATTTAAAGTTTAGGTTAGAGTCCATGATTATACCTAAATTCTTTACCTCTGCCTTTACTTTTAATGCTAAGCAGGGCCGGATTTTCCTATAGGCTAACTAGGCTTCAGCCTAGGGCCTCAAGATCAAGAGGGGCCTACATTCAAATTGTTAGCAAAATTAAAATTACACTATTCTAAAAACAGTGAACACTAAAACACTGAACCGAAAATAAGGAGAAATTCTACACATATGACTAATTTTATTATCTCTCATGTAATTTACAAACTTAAAAATGGAATGTGAAAGGGCCTCATAAGTGGAATAGCCTAGAGCCTCTTTTCATATAAATCCGGCCCTGATGCTAAGGGATCAAGTTTATTTCTAATACCCCCATTATTTCCATCTTTGTCAACCACTGAGATTCCTGTTTTATCCTTATTTAGCATTCAGAAATACAAGTAAGAGAGTTTGGTCTTGTCCGTTATGGGAGATGAATGTCTGAAGTGGAGCTCCGTTAGCAGCAGCTTTATTTTTTCTTTTATTTCTTACTAGTCATTAAGCCCGTTACAATAACGGGCGCTAGAACAGTAGTCCATAAACATTAGTAGGAACAGTCTATATTAAATGGCAATGGACATTTTACCTCTTTAATTTTTTTCAGTAAAATGCCTGTAATTTTCTCTGACAGTAATACTGGCTTTACTGTAAGTAATATGTGTCCCAGCAACTGATGTAATGTGCGCAAAAATAAATCTACTTTTAAAAGTCATCGTATTGTAATATCATGAAAAATCGTATATTTAGGAAAACCCCTTCAACGAGTGACACTTTACACTTTACTGGGCCAAGCTTCTTAATCGCAAATCTGACATCCTCAGAGTGAACACTTGCACAACAACAAACACTAATCCCACCTCTTTGGGGAAGCTTGTCTCCGCATCTCAGTACTCGATTGGATTTTTCGTGTTTTATGTTTTAGGTCTTACCTCATTTACTGAAATCCGATTGGATCGGCCGCTCGATATTTTATAGGTCTCGCCCTCTCTGTCCTGTGTGACGCGTCAGGTGGCCTTTGAAGCATCTGCTTTGAAGCATCGCACCGTGCCCCGTGCATGCGCACTTCACCAGAAGACACACACACACAGACACTGGACGTATACAGGAGTTTTATTAAAGTGGATTATCCTGAAGTATCCTGTATTTACCCAACCCGAGGAATTTCTACTACAGTATATAAACATGAGCAACAAGAAAGGGGGTCAGAAAGAAACAGAAAAGAAACCTAAAGCTACATTCAAGTCTAGACAGGCATCAAGTCCAAGTGCAAGGTACGGCCTTTCAGAGACTGACCTGGAACAGGCAGGCGAAAGTATAGACTTCCCAGGACCCCGCTCCACTGCGTCATCTCCAGTTGAGAGTGAAAATGGGAGTGAAGGTGCAAGTGATGCAGGTCACGATAGCTCGCCGATTCCAGAAGATCACTTGAAACTGGAGATGGCCTTGCAGTCCGTGCTTTCATCTACTCCTCGCGAGCTGTGAAGCATCGGCTGTAACGGGGATTTCCACTTCACCTGCGGAGCATGAAAGCCGAAACGATCTGTCTGAACTGAAGGTAATGATCGCAACAGTGGCCACGGCCATGGCCATAAATGAGCTCAAGAAAGACATTCAGAAAAATATAAAGAAAGAAAGCGAGAAGACAAACAAGAAGCTGCGGCTGGAGCTGCAAGAGCTGCGGCAGGATAATAAAGACCTGGAAAAACGTATATATAATCGCTTTGATGCAGCCTTTAAAGGTATGCTGAGGAAAATTGAGGAACATATTCAGCAAAATGCATCCAAACTGAGGGCACTTGCTGATCAGCTGGAAAACGTTAAGCAGACGTTCACGACTTGAATTGAAACTGAACATTTGGCATCTACCGTCGATGGAAAAGCAACAGCTGTGAATTCCAAATGCAAAAAACTCGGAGACAGACTTGCGGCTCTGGAAGATGGATGCAGAAGGAATAATATTAGAATCGAAGGTCTACCTGAGAATCGTGAAAGTCCAAACCCAGTGAAACTCGTAGCTGAACTATTCTTAAAAATAATTGGAGAGGACTTTAAATCAGATACCGAGATTGCGGCAGCTTATTGCATATATGGATCAAATACCTCTAAATCTAGGACTCTAATTGTTCGCTTCGAGAGATTACAATTTAAGATTAATGTAATGTCACTTCTCAGACAGAAACAAGAGATTATGTTTGAAAAGAACCACATTTGTATTTTCCCTGATTTCTCACCCTCAACATCTGCTAAATGTTGTGCTTTTTACAACATTAAACAGTGGTTACAGAAAGCCAATATCAGATACAGCCTCTTGTATCCTGCCAAACTGAAAGTGGATATTCAAGACAAATATTACATTTTCTCCACCATGGAGGAAGCAGAAAAGGTGTTAAGAAAGCTGATCCCGACACTTTTTTGAAATACGATAGTGAGTCGCATCCTGTCATGGCATGGCAAGAAGATATTACCTGCTGTCTAATCCATTTGCAATGATACAAGTACCATAATTATACATCCTTTTCTCATCTTGGCCACTTTCTGTTTATGTTTAAATTACAATTATACGTGTATGTGTGGAAGAAGTTATTATTATTATTATTATTTTACTACTTTAAAGGGGGCTGTTTAACATCATACCCTTGGTTTATTGTTATTGTTGTTATTGCATTAAGGTTTACTATACTTATCCAGGGCCATCTTTTTAACACCATTCTCCGGGTTTACTATCTTAATATTTCAAGACTGTTGAAGATTATATTTTACGCATATAGTATTTAGACTTAATCAGCAATGGATATCTCTACTCTTTAATCCTTAAACGCCGCTGACTCGCTGTCTCTAGTTATGTCAGAGGACTGGGACTCTGTGAAGTGGGGTCCTGCCTCACATGGGGAGGCAAAATGGAGGGGGGGATAAGGGTAGGAGAGAAAGAGAACAAGCTATATCTAATCTATCCTTTTAATCCTTATAATTATAATTACCAACATAACAATAGGCTGCATGGTAATAACTCGTGGGAAAATTTGGTTAAAGGTTAAAGCTGTCTCACTTCCAGTTAAGACTACAAAATGACATAAAAAAGTCAGAATCAATGTCTTCATGATGGGACAGTTAACTTTGTGAGCTGGAATGTTAAAGGCCTGAATCACGAATTAAAGAGAAAGAAAGTATTCTCTCACCTAACAGGTCTAAACGCTAAAATAGTATTTTTACAGGGGACCCACTTACTAAGCAAGGATCAGTTCCGGCTGCAAAAAGACTGGACTGGCCAAATGTTCCTTTCCAGCTTTACAAAGAAAACTAGAGGTGTGGGAATTCTCATACATAGAAAAGTCTCATTTGTAGCATCAGATGTAGTATCTGATCCTGAAGGGAGATATGTGATTGTCATGGGCAATTTATTTAACTGTAAAGTGATTTTGATAAATGTTTATGCACCCAGTGTTGATAGGTCCCCTGTCACTGGGAACTCAAGAACATATTCCTTCTACTCACCAGTGCATCATTGCTACTCAAGAATTGATTATTTCTTTAAAGATAATAATTTCTTGCCTACGATTAAATCTTGCAAGTACGATGCTATTGTTATTTCCGACCATGCCCCTCTGATCTTGGAGCTAAAATCATTATGCCCCACATACTCATCTCGCAGATGGCATCTTAACCCACTTCTATTAGCAGACAAGAACTGTACTGAATTTATATCAAAACAAATCAGTTTCTTTCTAGAGACAAATACATCATCAGAGGTCTCTGCAGGAATACTCTGGGAAACTCTAAATGCCTTCTTAAGTGGACAGACTATTTCATATCTTTCCCACAGAAATAAATTAGAAACCAAGAAGGTATCAGAGCTAACCAGTGAAATTATTAGAATAGATCAAGAACAGCCAGGTGTCCAAGCGAAGCTATTCATAGGAACAGGCAGGCTCTGCATTCAGAGCTCAACCTCTTAACAATGAAAGAAACTTAACAACTCATTTTTAAATCAAGACATCATTGCTATGAACACGGAGAGAAAGCTAATAAGCTTTTAGCTCAACAAATCCACAAGCAAGAAGTTCTCAATGTAATCCCAGCAATCATCAACACGAACGGAGATAAAATCATTGACCATAAAAATATAATGCATACATTTAGAACTACTATAAATCCTTATATTCTACTGAGTTTAAAGAAGGCAACACACAATCTAATGCATTTCTAGATGCATTACAGATACCACAAATATATACTCTTGTACAGAGGAATTGGATAAACCTCTAGCGCTATCAGAATCACTAGATGCTATAAAGTCACTTCAGAGTGGGAAAACAGCAGGCCCTGATGGCCACCCTGTTGAATTTTATAAGAAATGATCCGCTCAGATAGCTCCTCTCTTATTAGCAACATTTACAGAAGCTAGACACAATCAAATTCTGCCTCAAACTTTTCACCAAAAAAAGATCTCTGGTCTCAGAATTAGTTTGAATAAAAGTGTGCTCTTTCCAGTGAATTTTCAAGCATGCAATATTAGATTGGACACCTTCCCTTTTATCATTGCAGATCAGTTTATATACCATGGGGTAAATATCACAAGTAAACATAAAGCTCTTTATCAACAAAATTTTGCCATCTGTATGATAAAAATTAAGCAAGACTTGCACAGATGGTCAACCCTTCATCTCACTCTAGCTGGAAGAATTAACACTGTTAAGATGAATATCCTTCCTAAGCTTCTCTTTTTATTTCAAAACATTACAATATACATCAATAAATCATTTTTAAAGCAATTAGATTCAACCATAACCTCATTTATTTGGAACTTAAAACATCCACGTATTCAAACAGTGACCCTACAAAGACCTACAGTAAGGCAGAAGGTGGCATGGCTCTACCCAACTTTCAGTTTTATTACTGGGCAGCAAACATACAAGCTATAAAAACCTGGACACAAATAGATGAACATGCACAGGCTTGGTGTGCAATAGAAATAAAATCCTGCAGTACTTTTTGTTTTGTGCCCCTATTAATGCAAGTTATCGCCGATATACTAATAACCCAATTGTGCTTCACTCACTCAGAATATGGAACCAATGTAGAAAGCATTTTAAAATGGGGAATCTTTTATCTGTGGCACCTCTGCATGAGAACCGCCTTTTTCAACCCTCGCAAACATAAGCAGTTTTTAGTATCTGGAAAATATTTGGGATTAAATTACTTAGAGATCTTTATATAGACAACATCTTTGCATCCTATGAACAATTACATTCCAAATTTAACTCTCCAGCAACATATTTCTTTCACTATCTTCAAATTAGAAAATTTGTTAAACAGAAACTTCCCAATTTTCCTCATCTCCCAACTTCCTTGATGCTGGAAAAATATTGCTCAGTTTCGAGGACTCAGACAGCATTTCTGCAATATATAAAATTATTTTACAGTCCCTTCCTTTCAAAGATCCAAGAGGACAATGGGAAAAGGATCTCTCACTCAACATATCAGAAAAGGAGTGGAAGGTAGCAATGCAGAGAATTCACTCGCGCTCCATATACACAAAGCATACAATTATCCATCCATCCATCCATTATCCAACCCGCTATATCCTAACACAGGGTCACGGGGTCTGACATACAATTATTTAAGTCAAAATTATATATTGAGCACATCTGTCTTGCTTAAACTGTCCAAAATGTTTCCAGGGCAAGATCCAACCTATGAATGCTGCAATCAAGTTCCAGCCTCACTGGGTCACATGTTTTGGGCCTGCACCAAATTAACATCATTCTGGACAAAAAAAATTTAAATGCCTTTCAGACAGCCTTGGTGTCACAATCCCTTCTAACCCATTAGCAGCTGAGTTTGGTGTTCTTCCAGATGGGCTTAAACTGGAGAAGGACAAACTACACTATTGGAACGCAGACTTATTTTGCTAAACTGGAAGAATCCTAACTCTCCTCTTTCAAGTCAGTGGGTAACTGATGTTTTATATTATTTGAAGTTGGAAAAAATCTAATTCTTACTTAGAAGATCTCTGCAGAACTTTTTCAAAACTTGGCAGGATCTAATCTATAATAATAAAAGGCAAAGCCCTCACTGACTGACTGACTGACTCACTCACTCACTGACTGACTGACTCATCACTAATTCTCCAACTTCCCGTGTAGGTGGAAGGCTGAAATTTGGCAGGCTCATTCCTTACAGCTTACTTACAAAAGTTAGGCAGGTTTCATTTCGAAATTCAAAGCGTAATGGTCATAACTGGAACATATTTTTTGTCCATACACTGTAATGGAGGAGGCGGAGTCACGTATCGCGTCATCACGCCTCCTACGTAATCACGTGAACTAAAAACAAGGAAGACATTTACAGCACGAGTCACACGCGGGAACGAAGGTAAATGACGTTAATTTTTGACTGTCTTTTAATACTGTGTAAGCATACATATTAACACATGTGCAATTAAACGTGTGCATTTACGGGGTGATTTCTCAGGCTTAAAAGCTCACCTTTTATCAAACGCGGGAACAAAGGTAACTGACGTTGTTCACTGTCTTTTAATACTGTGTAACCATACATATTAACACATGTCCAATTAAACGTGTGCATTTACGGGGTGATTTCTCAGGCTTAAAAGCTCGCCTTTTACTAAAAAGGTAAATGCAAAACTATTTTCAATCAGTTTATTGAAACGCTCCCGTTAAGGATTGCAATAACATATTCGCGAGATAAAAGTTTAATGAGAACACACGAGGTATAAACGAACCACACGCCGTGGCGCAACGTTAGGGGCAACAGTTTCAACCATTCTATGATCTGCTTCTCGCAACTGAAAGACGGCACATGGCGGATGTTAGCCGACTTGCTGACCGCAACGTTAGGGGCTTCAACTATGGCGCTGACGCCACATCTCAGTGCCAACACTTTGCAGACTCTACTTAAAAGACACGCCCTCCTCAGTGGACAGTTAAAAACACCAATCAAACTAACGATGACATCAAGTATTACCCAATCAAAAGTAGGAAAGGAGGCATCTTCATAAAATGCGTGTGGGATGATTTGCATGAGACGCTGCTTTAAAAAAAAAAAGATAAAAAAAATACGGGATAAATCCCGTCCAGTATTGATTCAAAACGGGACGCGCAATTTCATTCTCAAACGCGGCACGATTCCGTATTTTAAAGGACGGGTGGCAACCCTACAGTGCCAGGTAACCACCCATACAATCAGATTGTGATTCAGACTAGGAATGCAATGAATGTAATTACCCCGATCTACATACAAGGCGAAAGTCTTGCAACATTCAAAGATGATGGTTTGGGATAAGTACACCATACAAGCTTATGAAGCCTTGAACCGAAAAAAGCAACATCTCAGAGATCGTAAAAAAAAAAATAGGAGGTAATGTCGTTTTACTCGCTGTAGATTTTAGTCAAACATTACCAGTTATTCCACGAGGGAGACCAGCAGATGAACTCAACGCGTGTTTAAAATCCATGCTTCTCCCACGCTCGGTTATATGTCACGTGTTCTCAGGTAGGTGCACCAAAAAATGTATACATTTAAGCATGTAATGGGCAAACAAAAAATGAGGTATACCCGAAGGCACTGCAGTAGTACTTAATGTAACTTTACTTCTTAAATGTTAATGTTTTACTGTTTAATAATTTATACGCTTCTTATATGTTGTTCAAATTCTTTTATCAAAATACCACTGACAGCGCAATGCACGATAACATGGAGTGAATACACCATACGCATCCGCCCACGGCTGCCCTGCTGTGCGCAGATAGGAGTTGATTCTACAATAAAATAAAATAAACATAAAAAGAGTAAAACAAACATCACCCATAAACCGTGTGTGTGTGTGTGTATATATCTGTATATATATATGTTGATATGTGGATGTGTATATGTATATATATATATATATATATATATATATATGTAGATATGTATATATATGTGTATATGTATATGTATATATATGTTTATATGTGTGTGTGTGTATTTTATATATATAAAACACAGCAACACTCATAACAATGACAACACAATTACATTGACAATCATGTTACGTTATTTTTAAAATGTTTCCTTTTTTTTTCATAACCTCTTTAACACACTACTTCTCCGCTGCGAAGCGCGGGTATTTTGCTAGTCAATAATATTTTAGAATAAGCTCTTAAAGCACTGAGGAAGCAGATTCTCTTCCCATTTCTTTTTCTTCTACATTTATCTTTAACTGCCAATTAAACTCATCAATTTATTTATTTTTACTAGCTTTAAGTTTTACTTCGTTGGCCATGCTCTCTTTCTCAGGGGTGAGGGTTGATTTGTATTCAATTCTCTTTTTTGTAAAAATGTATCTATTTGTATGGAATGATCACAATAAAATCAATAAAATTAAAAAAAAAAAGAACTACAAGTAAGACATTGGATCTGAGAAGACAGAGCATCAGGGTCATCAGGTGTTATACATAAGTAAAGCTGCATTTCATCTCCATAGCTGTGGATGTTCACCTTCTGTTTGAATATAATCTGGCCTCATAGAAGCATGTAAACTGAAAGTGGCAGTAGGCCCTAAATATGTCCCTTTAGTATGCTGTATACAATATCATTGGAAGAATATCAAGTCAAGTGTCTTTCAGCTGCTACACTCCTGCATCATTTAGCAAGAAAGGAATTAACACAACAAACAAGCCCCCATAAGAATGGGTGGGGGTGGGGATTGGAGAGGAAAGAGATTTGAGAGTTTTGCAACAGTTTAGTTAAAATACCAAAACCAATGTACTACAGCAAAACACCATTGAGATATTGTGGCAGGACCATGAACAAGCATTTGATGTCATTGGATTAAAGCAGTTCTGCAGATAGCAGATGAAAGCAGATAAAAGTTCATCATCTGTTACGAAAGACAAATCAAGAATCACAAGAAACATCTGGTTGTAGTATTGCTGCTAAAGTTGGTGTAAGATGTTACTGAGTCTAAAGAAGGAATTACTTTTTACATAGGGCATTCATTTTTTTTGAATATCATTAATTAGTGTTCTAGTGTCTAATAAGAAATTTGTAATGAAATCTAATATCATTCTTTGTGAAAAATGTGCAGTAATACAACATATACAATAACCTTCTAGTGCAGGGATAAGAATAATTGCAATATATGAAGACAAAAATTGTCTTGGAGATGCTAAACACAATACCTAATTTTAATTAAACTAATCTTATTAACAATTATGTCCAAAGTAGTTTATCATGTTTTCTTTTCTGCTAGATCTTCCAAATGGAAAGGAGTACATGAAGAACAGAAACAAAAGTTGTATTTAAAACGAGAAGATGGAGAATTCTGGTATGGCATCTTTAAAATTTTATTCATTTTAATTTCATAACTGTTTAAAATGCAGCAACAAAAATATGTCCAAGCTATTTGTCATAGCAGGAGATCAAATGAGTAACAGCTTGGGAAATATGTAGTTGGGTGGTGCTGAGTAGAAAGTACTTAAGCGGAGGAGTGTTTGGGGTGAGAGGCTCTTTTCTGGGGTGTTCATGGGAAAAGCACCAAAATCAGTAGTGTGCTGTTATAATACTTTGGTAAATAAATCAAATAAATGTTTGGTAACCTTGTGGTGAGGTCATTACATGGTGTCAGAAGTGCTTCATGAAGTAGTAAAAGTGAGAATGGAATGCTAAAGTTCAACCGTACAGAAAACTTCAGTTTAATGTGCCCAGTGAACTGGCCGGCATGGCACCAAAGATTCACAAAGTAAGCTAATTGAAGATTATGGAGATGTTCATGTCAGCACACTAATTTATTAACAAACTCTGAAGCTGCAGATGTATAAAAGTAATATTTTTTAACAATATGGTTCTCATTAGTTGTAGTTAATATTTCTACATTAAATAATTTGAAAAAGTAGTCTGATATACCAAAATCTATGACCTGTTTCACTTCAACTTTCAATCCTTTAACAATTACTAAATCCAGTGTGTGTCCTCCCTTATGTGTGGGCTGGTTGGTGTGCTGGCTGAGATTAAATGAGTGCAGGAGGTTCATGAAATCTTTTGCTTTCATGTCAAACTGATTATCGACATGAGAATTAAAATTGCCAACAATTAGGAATCTGTCAGAATTACCGGTAATTATTATTATAGATACTAAGTGTGAGAATTCCAAATTGGAGGACGCATTATATTTAGGAGGTATGTAAATGGACAATACAAGTGACTGGGACACACTTTGATTAACAATGGCAAAATACTCAAAAGACGCAAACGTACCAAACTCGACATCTTTACACTTTAACTGGCTTCAGTAAATATTTGCTAAATCACTGCCTTTCTTGCCTTGGTGAAGCACTTGAGTAAAGCTGTAATTTGGAGGTGCAGTTTCAATTAAAACTGCGGCACCATCTGAGATAATCCACATTTCACTTAATGTAACAAAGTCAATTTTCCTATCACTAATAAGGTTGTTAATATAAAAAGTCTTGCTGGTTAATGCTCTAACATTTAGCAAAGCCAAATTTAAAGTCTTGGAAGAGCAGAGCTGAATCAAAGTGCTACGACAGCTTGAAATGGTAATTATGTTTTTCGTGTTCATGCAAATTTTTTATATCTATAATCTATAGTTATAGTTTTAATACAATGCACATCTAGAGGTGAAATAGTAATTAAATTATTTTCAATTATACCTTTTTGTCCAAGTTTTTTTCTTAAACTATGGTGGAAAGATAGATTAAATTCAAGATGTTTTCGGAGAGGACCCGGGCTCCAAATTTGTCTGGATGCAGACCGTCTTGCCTGAAAAAATGCAGTCTCTCACTGATGGGATCCTAGTTATCCAGGAAGCCAATGTTTTATCCCTTGCAGAAGCCTCTTGTCCATTTGTTTAATGCCAGCAGAAGAATATAATATTCATCAGATCTTCTAGCTAGAGGGAGAGGACCTGAAAAGAAGATTCTTGCCACCGAGGTCCTCTTCTTCATGTTTTGAATGAGCACTGCAAAATCCGCTTTATCAGCCTCTGACAGTGGATATCGCGTGTTGTTTACTCAAGCATTTATTACGATGGTTCTAACAGCCCTGTCCTTATGCTTCTCAAGCTTGTTGTTGCTCTTCTTGTAATATCTCGTACACGAGCACCAGGAAAAAAACAAGAAACAAATGATTTGTTTTTAGGCAAGAAATATGAAGGTTACAAACAATTGAATCCCTAATAACCCTAATAACAAATACATCTCCAGAGACTGCCGGCACAGTTGAGGAGAAGAGATAGTTGAAACAATTCTAGATGGCAATGCTTGCCTGAGCCAACTAATGATCTAGACTTGATCCCCTGCCTGCACAGCTGAAACAGCCCGATATCCTCATCATTGATTCGGATGGGCATGTGGGTAAAACTCACTTGGCCAAGTGAGAATGTGGCACAGCATACGGTTGAAGTTGTTGAATGCAGGCGACTTGTGACAATCTCAGCTACAGAGTAAGACTGTTTTATCAGGTGAGCCCTCTGCTCCCTCACGTGCAATTGTCTGGCTAAAATTTGCTGGATCTGGTCCTCTAGGGCCCGAAGTTCTTCAACAATATGCTGCATCTCACAGTTGGCCATTATCCACTTTCGCTTCTGCTTCGTGTCCTAAGAAAGAAAGAGAGAAAGAGGGTTAGGAAATCCAAATGTTATATCTTAAGTATTTTTTTCCTAACAATAACTGGGACGAGTGTTTGAATAAATTTGTGATTGCAAAGGATCACACAATGGATGGGCGTCCCAGCTAGGACTGGTTCTTTCCCATCAACCGACCAGGAGGCCAGTGTGACAGAATGACGGAGGGAGGCTTCATTTAAACACTATATGCCTCCCCAAGAGCTACATGGCAGCACCCCTGGGTTTTAGGACCCATTCCAATACCTGTCATGAACCATGGGACTTGTAGTGCAGTAAGGCAGCCCTGCTGTGATCTGTGGGTGCCACCAGAGGGTGCTAAAGGGAGTTGTGGTCCCTGCTTTAGGGAACTTCCAAATGACCTGTGGCTATGCCGTGGCACCAGAAGTACTCCCAGGTGCAAGATAAAAGAGGCCACTTGACCTCATTCAGAAAGTTGGAAGGAAGAGGGCAATACTTGCGGGAGGAAGAGGAGTTTGAGGAAAGAACAGAGAAGAAAAGAATCACTGTTGATCCTGTTTGTCTTGGTCAGAAAGGTATAGGAAAAATAAAAAAACTTTATTTGAACCCACGACTATGTGTGTGTCATTTTTGTCTGGGGTTTGGGGCTCTGTGTATTTCCCCCTGTATTCCACAGTGATACAATGACCAGAGCTATAATTTGTTTACCTATCTGCCACAGTAAGTCAGGTACAATGTGTGGGTTTGTGCATTTTTGATTGTTTTGAATAATAGGCAATCATGAGACTGAGAATAGCAATTTCAATAAGGAACAATGTTTTCCTGACATTTTCCGTGGTGTAAAGGAGGTTTTGATTGAGCATATTTCATGAGTAGCTTCTTCCAGAACAGAAATTTGTGGTAAAAAATATTACATTTTGCACTTTCAGTGCATTTGTGGGCTAGATATTGGTGATTATACATATTAGATATACTACTATAAATTTCATGCACTATGGAGACAACCCAACTTATGTTAAAAGCAGAATGTTATTTGGTTTAGAGACAACAGCAGAAGCTTTTCCAGTCACTCAAAAAAAGTTATTTTGCTATAATTATTGTATTCTTTTCCAATAGTATTGTATTATTTGAATTTTATTTTAAGAATTTACTGAAAAATACATTTTCAGAGTTTAGAAAATGGGAGAAGAGATGACACTTTCAGCATTAGCAAATAACAAGAATAAATACAATATTTGAAATTATTTTTTGCATGAGCATTAAAAAGCACATTAAGTACATCACCAGTTTTCAAGTTTAAATTTAATGTCACACAAGGAATAAAAAGATTATGAACTGTTTGACAATTACAGTTTTATTAATGGTGGCTAGTGCTGCTGGCAAGTGCTGCTGGATCACACCAGAATCCTAGGTTCAAATCCCAACTAAAAATTATTTTTTTACATTTGTTTTTCTTCCCATAAATTTCTGGATTTATAAGCAAACTCCATTACTGTACACCATGTTGCATAATTGCATTGTGTTATTAAAATGTGAGATTTCTTTACATCATAAGCTGAATTACCTGTTCCAATGTTGCTATAATGAATTGCATTTTTAACATGCTTTTTCTCTATGTGCTCCAGTGACACTTCGGTCAGGTTGTGACAGTAGGACATTGCACCTTGGAGGCATGTAATCTGTCTGCGAAACTAAATTCATATTTCAATATACTTGAAAAACAGAAGAAAAAACAGTATAACCTAGTACATTTACAAAAGAAAGCTTTGATCAAAATTATTTTTTTAATTATTTAAATGATTAAAAATGGGTTAGAACATACAGTAATTAGCCTAAGAAAATCACAAAGTCGACTTGTAAAAGTTTCTTTCGTTATATTCCATGTTGCATCTCTAGTCTGACGGGCAGTCTATATTTCTGTAGAAGCAAGCCATTGAAGGCAGGCCAATGGTCTGCAGCAGAAGGTGGGCCATTGGCATGTGATGATGACTCATTGGTAAATGATAATGGGCAACTGGCTGATAACAGGGCTGGATGTGGGGGGAAGGTGCAATGGCTCATGAGCATGTAATACTGGCCTATGAGAGTCAAATTGTAGCGGTGCTACATGATTAATGTCATTGTAAATGTATTTTATGCTGAGTCCCATCTTTTGTCGGGTTGTCCTGTTTACATGATCTGTGTTTATGTAAATTTGCTCCCCTGGAAACAAAAGGGGACAGATAACATTGTGGAACCATGGTCCCTCATGATAATTGGTCCTGTCAATCCCATCACCTGCATCCGGTCATTCGCTGTTTAAATGGAAGGACAGAAATAAAAGAAAACAGCCCATTCTATTAGACCACCAATTCACTACAGAGACAGGAGAAAGAACCGACCCAAATCATTCACACCTTTGTCTACCTGCCACTTTCAATACCCGACAACAACATCTTTGCACCGCAAAACCCCGGGGTTCTGGATTACGCCACGTACTGAGGATAAACTTGGTGAGACTATTTCTAGTTGTATGGGGAGATGGGCAAGCCATCATTTTCATCCATGTAATTTCCTTGGGAAAATTTTTCCAGCTGAACCAGGTTCACAAACTTTACCCATTTTCGGTTAATTCTTCTGGAATTTTATATGCATTTCGTACTTTCTGTGTCTTATTGAGTTAGTGTTCAGTATGGGGTCAAGGGAGGGTTTCTATTGTATATTAACTTTGTGCTGCACCTTTTCTTTTTATTAGTACTTTCCGCCAGACACTTTTGAGGTTGAACATTATGTCGGGTTAGTTGGGGTATGATATATATATATATTGTTTGGAGTTTGTTCATTTCTTTTTTATTAATATATACTTACTTTATTATTTTACATAATGTTTGTTTTTTTTGGCTTATTTTTGATCGTCAATTGGGGAAGTTTATTTGAAAGTGGTATGGCTTGTCGGGTCTAACGTCCTCAGCTTACCAGGCAACGGGTCTTGGTGATGTAGCTGCCGGTTAGAGAGAGTGAGTCAGCCATTATAAAATGAAACAGTAAAGTACTGTACACTCAATACTCGAACCCCTGTTGCTGCTCTGCAACCCCAACATGCTGCAAAAATTTAAAGACAGTTACTTTTTCTGCAGTCTTTAAACACTTTAAACGCTTACCTTTACTCAAGCACAATGTCAAAAAGGGGGAGAAATTGTTGTTAAAGTGTCCCACATGGCCCCTTTACAGCAAAAAAGAAAGTTTTAGGGTACAAATGATGATTTAATTAACTGCCATAGAGTTACAACATGCAACACTTGGCATTACTTACAGTATAATTTAAGCATTGCAAACATTAAGTATTGTTGTGAATGTTGTTTAAATTCAGAAGAAGAAAAAAATTGTGTTATAACATCAATTGCACTTGCATATTAATGCCCCCTGGCAATTGTAATGAGCATCCTCTGCAATTAGGGGACCCATACAACACCTCTGTCTGGCGTGCATGTGGAGTGTGTGAATGCACCTCAGTAACCTGTAATGCAAGGCTAGGCATTGGCCTATAGAACCGAGACATTGCCCCATGAGTGTGCGCTACTGACTCTTGACACTGTGTTGTGTATGCATGCCACTGGCCCATGACACTGTGCTGTGTGTTCATGCCACTGCCCCCTGCCACTATCTCATGTGTGTTTGCCAGTAGCCCGGAAAACTAACAGTACAGTACATTTAATGCTGTAACCCCCTTTCCTTGTTGGAGCCAAGCGGTACACCTGTAAAATTTGAAAATGGATACAGGAGCCAATGTTAGTATTATAAGTGAAAAGACAATCGTAACAAATAAAGGACTAGAAAAGCCTAATGAAACCCTAAATAGGCTGGGAAGAAAATTGCTCTGTATAGGACAATTTAAATGTAGTAGTGTTTACAAAAAGAGAAAATATTCATGACTTATGTATCGTATGTGGTGAAAGGCATAAACATTAGCAGCCTGCTAGACAGAGTGATAGCAACAGAGATGAGGCTTGTTAAAAGAATAGACCAAATTAGCACTATGTCTTCTGTATTTAGTACATTAAAAACAGAGCCGGTAAAGTTAAGTGTCAGACAGGGAGCCGAAGCATTCCATTACCACTTCTTCCAAAAGTTAAGGTCACGTTGGGAGCATGTACTGGTACAGCGTATTGCTGCACTCAACATACAATGAAACAGCTTGAATCCTGGCTGGCAACCCCTCAGGCAGACACATGGTCCAGTTCTAACCTCCAGATATGACTATCTATCTGCCACAGCCAGATGTTATGTGGGTGTCCCCTTAGCCTGGGGTCCTCAACCTGTTGACAACAAAAGAAACAGAACAACTTATTTCTAAATCACAACATCATTACTATGAACAGGAGAGAAGGCTAATAAGATCTTAGCTCAACAAATCCACAATCAAGAAATTCGCAATGCAATATCAGTAATTACTAATACAGACAGAGACAAAATCATTGACCATAAAAATATAATGCACACATTTAGAAACAACTATAAGTCTTTATATTCTGCTCAGTTTAAAGAAGACAAGACACAGCCTAATGCCTTTTGGATGCATTACAGACCACAACTAAATACTCTCATTGCAGAGGAATTGGATAAACCTCTGGCACTCTCAGAATTAATAGATACTATAAAGTCACTTCAGAGTGGGAAACAGCAAGCCTTGATGGCTACTGTGCTGAATTTTACAAAAACATTTTCAACCAAGTTAGCTCCCTTTTTATTAGCAACATTTACAGAAGCTAGAGACAATAAAATTCTACCTCAAACTTTTCGCCAAGCATTAATTACCATCTTTCATAAGAAAAATAAGGACTTATTACAATGTGCATCATACAGACCAATCTCACTTCTGAATAATGATATTAAGACACTCTCCAAAGTTCTATCTAGAAGGATTGAGAAAGTGCGTCCTTCGGTAATATCACAAGACCAAACTGATTTTATTAAAGGCAGACACTTAGTTCCCAATCGACACCTGTTTGACGTAATATATTCACCAACAAAGTCAAACACCCCGGAGATATTATTATTGTAGGATGCAGAAAGAGGATTTGATATGGTTGAATGGGACTAACTTTTCTCTACATTGGAGAAATTTGGGTATGGTTCAAACATATGTGCATGGATCAAACGACTGTATACCAGTCCAGAAGCTTCAATTTGTATTAACAATATTATTTCAAGCTACTTCAAACTAGAACATGATAATTAGAGAAGGATGCCCTCTGTCACCACAGCTATTTGCAATCACCATTGGGATTATCAGAGAAGGACTTGAACAGAAAATATCACTATATGCAGATGATATGGTACTATATATATCAAATCCACAAAATACTGTGCCTGCAGTCCTAACAACACTAGCAGAATTTCAAAAGAATTCTGGACTAAAAATTAATGTTAATAAAAGTGTGCTCTTTCCACTGGACTATCTAGCACACAATACTAGATTAGACACTTTCCCTTTTATCATCGCAGATCAATTTAAATACCTAGGGGTAAACATCACAAGTAAACATAAAGCACTTTATCAACAAAATTTTGCTGTCAGCATGAAAAAACTTAAACAAGACTTGTATAGATGGTCTACCCTTCATCTCACCTTAGCTGGAAGAATCCTTCCTAAGCTTCTTTTCAAAGCATTTCAATATGCATTAACAAATTATTTTTTAAGAAGTTAGATTCAATCATAACCTAATTTATTTGGAATTCAAAACATACATGCGTCTAAAGAGCGACCCTACAGAGACCTAAGGCAGAAGGTGGCATGCCTCTACCTAACTTTCAATTTTATTACTGGGCAGCAAATATACAAGCTATAAAAACCTGGACATTGACACAAATAGATGAACACATACAGGCTTAAAGGATTAAATCACTTAGAGATCTGTACATAGATAACGTCTTTGCATCCTACGAACAATTACACTTCAAATTTAACTTTTCATCAACAATTCTTTCACTACTTCCAAATTCGAAACGTTGCTAAACAATATCTGCCCTATTTTCCTCACCTCCCACCTACTTCTATTCCAGAAGAAATATTGATCAGTCTTGAGGACTCAGAAAGCATTTCTGTAATATATAAAAACATTTTAAAGTCCCTCCCTTTCAAAGATCCCAGAATACAGTGGGAAAAGGATCTCTTACTCAATATTTCAGGAAAGGAGTGGAAGGCAGCCATGAACAGAATTCACTCTAGCACCATATGCACAAAGCATACATTTATTCAACTTAAAATCTTTTATCAAGCACATCTGTCTTGATTAAAATTGTCCAAAATATTTCCAGGGCAAGATCCAACCAACGAATGTTGCAATTGAGCTCCAGCCTCATTGGGCCATATGTTTTGGGTGTGCACAAAATTAACATCATTCTGGACCAAAATCTTTAAATGCCTTTCAGACAGCCTTGGGGTCACAATCTCTCCTAATCCATTAACAGCTGTGTTTTGTGTATTCCCAGATGGCCTTAAAGTGGAGAAGGACAAACAAACTGTAATTGCCTTTACTTCACTATTGGCACGTAGACCTATTTTGCTCAACTGAAAGAATCCTAACCCATGTCTTTTAAGTCAGTGGGCAACTAATGTTACAGTATATACTATTTGAAATTTGAAAAAATCTAATTCTCACTTAGAGGATCTATCAATAACATTTTAGAATAAGCATTTAAATCTGTGAAAAGGATTTTCTCACCCTTTTTTTTCCTACTCAAAGTTTTACTCTGGCTATTGGCCTAGTTCTCTTTCTCATGGGTGGGGGTTGATTTTAACTTAGTTTTAAAAGTTTGACTTGCTTGTCTGGAATGTTACTTGCTTTTAATAAATCCAATAAAATGTTACAAAAAAAACAAAAAAACGATGAGGATCCTGCGAGCAAGATCACCCTCAGGGAATCGTGCCACATGGCCGTAATACTGTTTCTGATGCTCTCTCACAATACAGGTAATGTGCCTCATTCGGGACTCCATGAGCAACTATTCATTCAACACAAAGTCAACAGGACGCACCAGGTCTCTAAAGACTTGGACCTTTGTCCTTTTGCAGACATATCAGGATCACCATACACCCATTTCTAGTAATATCTTCACCCCTCATACTCTCCCAATCCATCTACTTGTTTCATACTGACTGTAGACTGATTGAAGATAATTGGGTGAGTGTGAAAGATACACAGCCCACTGAATGGCGTGCACCAATGGTACTGGTATTAAAACCAAATGGAAAAGTAAAAGTGTGTGCTGACCTAAATAAGCCGAATGTGCAAATAAAAAGAGAATGCTTCATATTGCCAACCACAGAAAAGACATTAGCCAAGCTGGCAGGAGCCACCATGTTTTCATCCCTTAAAGCAGCTAGCAGCTTCTCACAAATTCCGTTGCATGAGGAAAGCAGCTTTCTTATGACTTTTATCACAGTGTTTGTTAGATCATTTTAAATGTATTCCATTTGGAATTTAGCATTGAATCAAGAAATTTTCAGTGTAAAATGAACAAGTTGCTGTAAGCTATGGATGGGGTAGCTGTATATATTCATGACATGATACTTTATGGATGCGATGCAGCACAAAATAATTCTACAGGGAGTACTACACAGAATGGAAAATGTGGAAGTTAAACTAAATAAAGAGAAATGTGCAGTTAGACAAGGCTAACTCTGCTTCCTGGGTCATCTAACTGATGCAACAGGAATAAGTCCCGACCCAGAAAAAAAGTAAAATTACAGAGCTCCTGTGACCTAGAAATTTGCATGAACTAAAAAGAATTTTGGGGATGATAGACTACCTGGGAAAATACAAGATCTGTCAACACTGGGTGGCCACTTTATGACTTATTAAAAGGGAACTCAGTATGGACCTGGGATCAACCGCAAATGCAATCCTTCTAGAGGATGAAAGAGGCTAAGATGATGGCCCTATCTTGGCTCATTATGACCCAAATTAACTACTGCTTTGTTGGCTGATGCAAGTAGCTATAGCTTAGGGGTGTGTTCAAGCAGTGCCACGGGATGTTTGGAATCCAGTAGTGTATTGTTTGAGAAAGTTCACGGATGCAGTAAAGAGATACACACAAATTGAAAAGGAGTTCTGAGCGGCAGTGTGGTCATGTGATAGATTAGAAAAATGCCATGTAGGAATGGATACATTCATATTAATTACACACCACAAACCACTAGTGCCACTAATTAATAGTGAAGTTTTGGATGGGGTGACAGTACTATGCCAATGACTGTTACTACAACTGAAGCGTTTCAGTGCTGTAGAAGAATATGCACCAGGAAAGACATTAGTAGTAGTGGATACATTGTCAAGAAGTCTGCAGAACTCTGGGAAAAGAAATATAGAAATGGAAGTAGCTTATTATGTTAATGTAATAGTGAACTGCATACCAGCATCACAAGGCAAACTCGACTTTTAACTAGAATTAAAAGAAGCCATAAAGAGTGATGAGCAGTTACAGTTAGTGAGAAATTATGTCCAAGAAAGATGGCCAGCGTATTTAAAATGTATACTAGAGGTGGTAAAATACGTTTACCCTGTGAAGGACTCACTATCAAGGCCTGGAGGTTTTATCACCTTTAACAACCATATAGTAGCTCCCGGAAATACTAGCATGTATACACGACAGACATCAAGGCCTGACTAAGTATAAGTGCAGGGAAAATGTTAAGATAGCAGTATGTTGTCTGGGAATATCCACTGATATTAAACGTTGTGTGGAGACATGTACTTTTTTATTAATTTTATTAAAAGCAAGTAACATTTCATACAGTCAGGTCAAGCTTAACAAAAATAAATGTAACCCCCACCCAGGAGAAACAGAGTAAGGCTAAATTCCAGACTAAAACTTTAAAAGATGGAAGTGAACCCTTTCCCCCAATATAAATGCTTATTCTAAAATGTTGATTAGATCTTGCCAGGTTTTTAAAAAATTTTGAACAGATACTTTAAGTGAGAATTTGATTTTTTTAAATTTCAAATAATATATGACATCTGTTACTCACTAAGTTAAAAGAGGTGGGCTAGGATTCTTACAGTTGAGCAAGATAAGTCTACATGCTAGTAGTGAGGTAAAGGCAATCACAATTTTTTGTCCTTCTCCAATTTAAGCCCATCTGGGAGTACATCAAACACTGTTAATGGATTAGGAGTGATTATGAAACCAAGGCTGTCTGAAAGGCAATTAAAGATTTTGGCCCAGTGAGGCTAGAGCTTGATTGCAATGTTCGCAGGTTGGATCTTGCCCTGGAAACATTCTGGACAATTTTAAACAAGATAGATGTGCTCAATAAAAGATTATAACCTTGCGCATATGGAGCTAGAGTGAATTCTATCCATGGCTGCTTTCTACTCCTTTTCTGAAATGTTGAGTAAGAGATCCTTTTCCCACTGTACTCTGGGAACTTTGAAAGGAAGGGACTTTAAAATGTTTTTTTGTATTATAGAAATGCTGTCTGAGTCTTCAAGACTGATCAATATTTCTTCTGGAATAGAAATAGGCGTTAGGTGAGGAAAATTGGGCAGATTTCGTTTAGCAAAGATTCTAATTTGAAAGTAGTGGAAAAACTGTATTGATGGGAAGTTAAATTTGAAGTGTAATTGTTCATAGGAAGCAAAGACATTATCTATATGCAAATCTCTAAGTGATTTAATCCTGTATGTTTTCCAAACATTAAATACTGCGTATGTTTGAGAGGATAGAAAAAGGTGGTTATCGTGCAGAGGTGCCACAGATAAAAGCTTCTCTGTTTTGAAGTACTTCATACATTGGTTCCATATTCTGAGTCAATGAAGCACAATTGGGTTGTTAGTATATTGGCGATAACTCGTATTTACTGGGATACAAAGCAAAGAATATACGGAAGTACTGCAGGATTTTATTTCTACGGTGGACCAAGCCTGTGTGTGTTCATCTATTTGTGTCAATGTCCAGGTTTTTATAGCTTGTATATTTGCTGCCCAATAATAAAATTGAAAGTTAGGTAGTGCCATGCCTCTTTCTGCTTTAGGTCGTTCTAGGGTCGCCCTTTGGATGAGTGGATGTTTCAAAGTCCAAATAAATGACGTTATGATTGAATCTAATTTCTTAAAAGAATGATTTGTTAATGTATATGGGGATGTTTTGAAATAGAAAAAGAAGCTTGGTGCGGATATTCATCTTGACAGTGTTGATTCTCCCTGCTAAAGTAAGATGGAGGGTAGACCATCTATGCATGTCTTGTTTAAGTTTTTCCATACAGACAGCAAAATATTGTTGAAAAAAAGCTTTATATTTACTTGTGATGTTTACCGCTAGGTATTTAAACTGATCTGCGATAATAATTGGGAAGATTTCAGATCTAATATTTTGTGCAGTTGGGGTCTGTGCTGCTGGGTCGCAGGGTAGCGCGGGCCATGCCATGCTCAGTTAGAATTAACTTCCTGGAATTGAGGGGTTCTCCTGGCCTGATTCACTTGCAGTTTCACTTCCACTATTGCTCTTAGATGGAGCTGATACTGCAGTGTCAGTTCCGAGGATATCTGTTCTTTTGCCTATCTGTTCCAAGTCAGTCTCTGGCAGGCTATACCTTGATCTTGAACTTGAGGCTAGTTTAGGCTTTAATGAAGCAGAAGATGTCTTTTCCATTCCTTTCTGAGCCTTTCGAGCAACATCAGCAACATCAATAGGAGTATGCCTCACAGATCTTTTAAAGGGACAGAAAATTAGAACAACATTACCCATCGTTGAAAGTAACCTCAAGCCAAAATGACCTGAAAAGGAATATGTCATTATGAGGGACAAAATCTGCAAACAAGAACAGCCTACTACTTCAATAAAAGACATGGAGAACAAGACCTGCCATTTTGCAAAAGGGAGACCCAATCCTTGTCAAACTGGACAACGAAAACACATGGAAGGGACCCCTTATGGTGATGAAAAAGTGACTCTGCGTTTGTATGTTGTTAGCATGCTGGACCGAGATGAGGAAAGGAGGAACCACCACCCTTTACAGACATTACTGTCTGAAACCTTGAACAATACAAGGGTGGAAATGCAAAGAAGAACATGAGGTGAGGAGAAACTTTACCTTGAAGAGGAAAAGATGCCTTCAGCTACTGCAAAATTGTCTGCAGAAAAACACATCATAAAATGGTCCAGAAGAGCAAGGAAACCCATTTCTAAACTGAGACTGTAAAGAAGAAGAAAAAAAAAGAAAGTATGAACCATGATAAATTAATAAAAAAGGTGAGGAAAAAAATGTACAATGATTCACATTAATTAAAGTGTTAGAGCTGCAACAGAAGTTTGAAAAGTTGTGTGATGTTAGAAATGTTTTTATATTTTGAGAACGGTGCATTGAAATTGCTTAAGTGATGAGTGATTAGATTACTGATTGTTATTGAATTGAATCTAATTGAAATTAAAAAGGGGAGGTGTCATAGAAGAAGTTATAATGAACGACAGCATGAGAATATGTAGTTGGATGGAATTGAGTAGAAAATACTTAAGCAGGGGTGTGTCTGGGGTGATTTCTTGGGTGTTTAGGTGAAGAGCACCAAAATGATTTGTACGCTGTTGTAATACTTTGGTGAATTAATAAAAAAAAACATTTGGAAACCTGTCAATGTGTTACATCTTAAAAGAAAAGCCTTTGACTCAATTTAATCCACTAATATCATTTTTTTTATTGTGGAAAATAATTTCAGTTATCTCTAAAGTCTCCGCGATATTTCTTGAATTGTGCAATTATGAAACAACACAGATATTGGTACCTCATCTAAGCTTAGCTCTGGATGATTCCTCGTGACATGAGCCCTAACTGTATGTTTGTAGTAGGGTTATCTGTCAATAATTGAGAATTTAATATTGCATCTTTAGAAAATATCATTTCAAAATATATATCCCTCCATTATCATATGTGATGCATTTTCACAAAAACTTTATTCAGAATATTTCATATTTGCCAAATTGGAGTTTTCTCTTAAAGGAAATTCTCATGATTATTATGCAGAGACTGCCCCTGTTTTTTGTGGGTTGCGTTACATATTTTGTCGTTGCAGCACTTTGAAAAACAAATGTACTCAATTGGTTAACTTAAATGTGGGCAGAGCAATTTCTGTCAAAATGCATGCAGCATTACTAATACTAGTGCTACATAATTTACAGGAATGTAGAAGTAGTGACTTTTATATCTTTTGTATATTTCCAAGGGTGGTGCAAAAAAAAATTCCTTTTTACTTGTCAGTTTATCGATAATATATTGTGATAAAAAATATTCCAATGTTTTATGGTAGTAACATTTCCCCATCTCTTGTAGCCGTTATTTTTGTATTTGTTTCCTCATTTTTCCATCCAATTCAGAGAGAGACCCCCGTTTCAGGTTGGTTGGGCATGCAATGGGTTTTAAAAAATTGCTTAAATACAATATACAAAACAGACCACAAGTACTCCTCTTCACAGAGTTAGATGGCCAATCTATAATTGACAGCTCAGGAGTACAATACAATAATACAAACTACAAAGAAAACATTATATCACTCACTTAATACAGAACTATCACATATGAGGATGCAGATTTGTTCAGAGTCCTGGAGACCTCGGCCAAATAGCCACAGTCCCCTACTGGCCAATATATAGTTGAGTCAGTGCTGGGACAGCCATTCTGATGAAAGGTCCATACTACCTGATACTACAGTGCTCCTTTATCAGAGATGTTTTTTCCATAGGCAGACAAACAACTTAGTAGTAGAGAAGTGCCACATGAGAATCTGAGATGAGACACAGAATAGGCAAGGGTTAGTAACAGTTTATAAATATCACATTACTTATATCTTAGTAATAATAATTCATTACATTTATATAGCACTTTTCTCAGTACTCAAAGCGCTATCCACACAGGGAGGAACCGGGAAGTAAACCCACAATCTTCCACAGTCTCCTTGCTGCAAAGCAGCAGCACTACCACTGCACCACCTACTACTAATGACTAACAACAGAGATGCACTATGCACAGCTAATCAGCAGCTCTACTCTGGGTATGCTAAACTGAAGTAATGAGTCTTCAGCAAGGATATAAAAGCTGAGACTGAAGGGGAACCTTTTATAGTACCAGGCAGACCATACCACAGCTTTGGGGCCCTTTTACTAAAAGTTCGATCTCCCACTGTTATTTTATTAATCCTTAAAGTCATAGGCAGTCTGGTATCTTGAGATCTTAATGTGTGCTCTGGTTTGTAAGTAATGATAAGTTGAGATGAGTAAGCAGGGCTTTAGCCATTTACCATAAAGCTTTACATGTTAATAGGAAGATTTTGAAATCTGCCCTAAACTCAACTGAGTGACAGTGTAAGGACTCAAGGACTGGAGTTATGGGTTTGTATTTTTTTGTTCATATAATAATTCTTGCAGCAGCATTTTGAATTAACTGAAAGCTATATAAACAGCTTCTTGAGCAGCCAGTGAACACCACATTGCAGTAGTCAAATCTGCTACATATAAATGCATGAATTAATTTCTCAATATTCTGTGTATTTTAAAAATGCCCTACTTTTCCAACATTTTTAAGATGGAAGAAACATGCTTTGGATTGTTTTGTAATGTGCACTTTACATGACATTCTAGTGTCAAAGATAATCCTTAGATTGCAGGCTGATTCAGTAAAAGTAATGGTGATTCCAGCTGAGTTAAATAATTACAAACTATTGATGCAATCAGCATCATTCCTTCCAATAATTAACATTTCTGTTTTGTCTGTGTTCACAAACAAGTAGTTTTCATCTATCCACTCCTTTAATTCACTAACACATCTAATTTAGGACAATTAAGAGACACATCACTTGGTTTAAAAGAAAGGTATACAGTAACTGGGTGTCAAATTAAATTAATGTTTTCTAATGATCGATCCCAGTGGAAGCATGTAAAATGAAAACAGTAAAGGTTCTAGTAGTGTGCCCTTTGGGAACCATATCTTATTTCTGTGTATAATGATGGAGTATGATTTAATTATGTTCACTTTGCTGACTCACAGTTGTATGGCTGTATACATTTCAAACACCATCATTAAGTCTGCAGTTGACACAACGGTGGTGGATCTAATAAGCAGTGGGGATGAGCGATTTTAAAAAATGGAGATATGATAATTGGTGAACTAGTGAAAGTGCAACAGTCTTTCTCTTATTGGGGACAAGACAAAAGAGATCATTGTTGATTTCAGGAATGGGTGGATCTACTATGAAATTAATGAATCTTAAGCTTCAGAGTCCCTAATCCCAGAGAGGCCCCAGAAGGGACTTTAATTTCCATTCCCCCATAACTCAAACTATAAGGTATAGGAAATTTTATTCACACCAGTGATTTTGACATGTAAATTAATCCCATACAGTAATTTGAATCAAAATCTGAGATGTAGTGGTTAAATTAAAAGAATTTGCTGATCTGTCATGGAACAACCACATTGAAGAAGGTAATGGTGGTTATCCAGACCTCATTGCTGCTTGCAAAGTTTCCCCCATAGTAGCTCAAGTTTAAGGGCCCAAAAATGTAGATTCACCACTGAGGCCTATACTGTCCCCTCCCCACCGTAGATTGAGGGTTCTGTGATTGAATTGGTAGAGTACCAAATTCCTTGGTTTGCCTCTGGAAGCTAACAATTAACACCATCTCCATAAGCAAGAAGGCTCAGCAACATCCCCACTTCCTTCAGAAGCTAAATAAGGCAAACCTGCCTTCCCCCATTTTCACCACATTTCAGGGATGTGCGGTCAGGGGAGGCAGTCATTATGAAAAGTAAAAAAACTAGTAATGATAACATAAAATAAATTTGCCCACTGGTCTGTGCTATAAATTTGTTTTCTGTATGATTCTAATCATTTTGATCATTTTTATAGTCAAAATCACTGAATTTGTGCATTTCCTGTTCAAATACAGGGGAGAAACGTGAGGTGCAGGAGCAACAAGCCAAGCCTCTCCTCAGACTGTGCTGTCCCTTACACACTGGGTTGATGTATGCAATTGGCGCTGCCTGTTGCTGTCTCTCTGTATGTTGGCAATATAATGTTTGCAGACACGTTTATTATACACCCTGACTTTCCAAAGACTGGCTAATATCTTTAATGAATGTGTGTGACATATTTAGTCTTGCTAATCGGACATAAAACCACAGTGCAAAGGTGCAAGGGGGTGCATGTGAGCCCATCAGGTGCTTGCTGCTGCTGCTGTTCTACGCAGAGGATCTAGGCGCCAATAAGTTAGCGATATCAGAAAGTCAAATGTACTGCAGTGGTCCGTTTATTTTAATTTCTTGTTCCGACTGACTGCCAAAATGAATGACTAAGACTTTTAAAACTAAAGGAAAATAAGGAGGACTTTTACAAGAAAGTGACGGAGGTTTTCGTGGAGGATGGGCGCATGGACTTCATTTACAAATAAAGGTAAGACCATAAACGGTTTTCAGTTTTATAAAAAATGGGATCAGACTAGGAAAAAAAACCAATCCAATATTTAAAAACTAAATTTTGACCTTAAATAAAATATTCTTTCATGTTATCCAGTCTGTATTAAAATTGATTAAAACATTAAAATTAAAAGCTTTTAAAAACAACTAAATATGTCAATAAAGGTCAAACTGAAATCCATTTTTTTACACCACTCTATACTTTCATTTGTATTGAATGAGTATGAATTGTGGAATTGCAACAGCAAATTTAGAACACATGGAGGGTGCGGAGCAAATGCGCTCTCTCCGCTCTCTCTCGCCACTATAAATATAACGCTCTTTCTTAACCAAATATGTACCTTACCTATATGTGTGTAAAGAATGCTGATGAAATATGAAACATAACCAGTAGTCAGTGTGCATGCTGCCAACTGAATAGTGAATAAGCAACCCTTTTGGGTTCATATATTTGTAAATCTGACTCTGAAGGAGTCTGTGCCTCACCAGCCATGAACCTCATCACTTTTCACTGCTACATTTCACAGGTGCACCATCAAAAGCATTCTGACCAGCTGCATCACGGTTTAGGAACTGCAGTGTCCCTGGACATAAGTTCATACAATGGATAGTGCATGCAGCAGAAAAGATAATTGGGACCTCTCTGCCCTCCATTAAAGAGTTGCATCCACAAAGCCTATAGCATTGTGAAGGGCCACTCTGTGTCCACGTTTCATCTGGCAGAAGATACTGTAGCATTTGAAGTAGTTCTATCAGGTTCTGCAACCCTTGGCTGTCAGGACTCGGAACTCTGTGCTGCCGCTTACCCTTAGATCTGCTCCTAGTAGCTTATTTATAACTTTTTTTGGAATGTGTTGCAGGCCTGAAATGCAGGAATGGAGCTGACCAGACAAAACATTAAATATCTTGGGCTCATAATGTCTGAAATGAAATAAAAGTCAAAGTATATTTAAGAATTACTGCATTTTTTATTTGCGTTTTCTGTACTGTCCAAACTTTTTCTGATTTGGGGTTGTATATGCAGTACATTTGTTACACTTGTTACTAGTGTTGTTTTTTTATGAGCTGTTTTTAAGTATTTATTACTATCTATTCACTTACATATTATTTATTTATCTATTTATAATACAGTGGAACCTCTAGATACGAGTTTAATTCATTCCAGCACTGAGCTTGTATAGCGAATTTCTCGTATCTAGAACAAACTTCCCCATTGAAAATAATGGAAATCCAGTTAATCCGTTCCGCACCCCAAATATATTAACATAAAAATCAATTTTCCTAACAAATAACACTGATAAATTATATATACTGTAGTCTACCTTTAATAAATAACACTGGTAAATAATATAACTGATTATTAAAAGAATCAAAACAGGTGTCCAAAGTGCAGTTGTGAAGTGGAGGTTTAAAATACACAAGAATAACAATCCTTTAACACGAGGTTAAAACGTCAAAAGGATGCAGTCTTTAAAAAACAGATGACAATCCCCGGTGCTTCTTCTCTTTTAGCGTCTCACCTGCGGGCTCTGCAACAGGCGAGACACTCTTAATGCAGCTGACCTTCTCTACACCGCCCTGCTTCAGCTGTTTGGCTCGCCTGTTCAGCTCACTGTTCAGTTACACGCGAGCCAGCCTGCCTGCTTTTTTTCTCTCTCTCTCTCTCTCTCTCTCTCTCCCTCTCTCTCTCAATCTCTCTCTCTCTCTCTCTCTCTCTCTCTCTCTCTCTTTTATTTTACTTCTTCTCCCCCTTAACCGGCTCGCGCTTCTCTATATATGCGGGGAGGACATGGCAGCTGCAGCCCATCAGCCACAGGAACAATCATGGATGTGGGCAGTTTCCCACCTGTGCACTTAAGTGAGAAACGCAGACACTGCAGATTGCGGCTCGCAACTGCTACCACGCCCCCTCGCTAAGCCGCGAGCTATACCCACAGCCTGGCTCGTGGCTCGTTACGCGAGCCAATGCTCGCATTTAGATCTGAATTTTTCGCTCATACTTTCCTCGTATTTTGAATTTCCCGTATACAGAGGTGATCGTATCTCGAGGTTCCACTGTATAGTATATTTTTTTACTTGTCTTGCACTTGTCCTGTGTTTATGTGTATGTTGCACATTCCTGTGAGATGTTACTTAGTGCCAATCTATATTGCAATACTGTGTGTATGGATGGGATGATCTTAAAGCCACTTGACTTACCTTGGTGCCTAAAGAGATTTTTCTTTCTGGGCAGTATTAGCATGTGCAGGATAAGTGTATGGCAGCACCTACTGACATTACAATTTACTGGTCCTCTACATTTACTACGGTGTGATTTCATCACGAGTGACACTAAGTATGACAAAGCTTATCTGGGGAGAAATTGTAGGCTATGGTATTCCATTTCAGTCGCACAGTTTGGAGTTATAGCATGCATCCTCACTTAAAGCATCTTCAGTGTTGCATTCACTATTGTGGACTTTTCTTGGGTTTGTCAATTTCTTATTCTTTTCTCGTCTTGTGGTAATTCAATGTCTCACTTAATATTTTAAGATACCTTTAAATCATTTAACAATATCTCTAAATGATAATCTGGCATACCCCACCTTTTGCTCATAGCAAACCCTTGCCAGCCAGCCATCTTGTCATAAAACCAGAAAGTGCAGAGCACATTTATTTTATATTATTTTTGTTGGCTAACGTTATACCAAATTTTGGAAAAAATACCTAAAATATATTTTAATCTTTAGTGAAACTTTTACAGATTTATTTACTCACATACATCAATATGCCAAATTCAACATTTAAAATTTTGCAATATATTTGTAATTAAAAGTATATGCAAGCACATTTTGTAAACAAATTGTCTATCCATCCATCCATCCATTTTCCAACCCGCTGAATCCGAACACAGGGTCACGGGGGTCTGCTGGAGCCAATCCCAGCCAACACAGGGCACAAAGCAGGAACCAATCCCGGGCAGGGTGCCAACCCACCGCAGATATATATATATATATATATATATATATATATATATATATATATATATATATATATATATATATATATATATATTCTATAAATTATACTTAATATATATATTGTATATTTAGAGAGAGTGTGAGTTAGGTCCATACATATTTGGGCAGTGACACAATTTTCATCATTTTGGCTCTGTCTGCCACCACAATGGATATGACATAAAGCAATCATTATGTAATTTAACTGTAGCCTTTCAGCTTTAATTTAAGGGGTTTACCAAAGCTATTGTATTAGCCATTTAGGAATGACAGTCATGTATCTGCATAGCCCTCCCATTTCCAGAGACTCAAAAATATTTGGGCATTTCACTGACAAGCTGTTCCATAGCCAGGTGGGAACAGGTCCCTCATTATTTCATTAACTATTAAGCAGGAATTGATTCCATGTGTCGAATTTGCATTTGGAGGTTGTGTCTGTGATCTCTCAATATGAGATCCAAAGAGCTGTCTGTGCAATAAAAACAAGTCATCATTAGGGTAAGAAAACAAAACAAACCCTTTAGAGAGATAGCAGAAACATAAGGAGTGGTCAAATCAACCATTTGATACATTCTTAAAATGAAGGAAGAAATTGATGACCAGAAGGTCTGGAAAACCACAGAAGACAACTGTGCTGGATGATCGCAGTCCTTGGTGAAGAATAATCACTTCAAAACATTTAGCAAAACAAGTAACACACTCCAGGAGGCAGACCTATTATTGCCAAAGTCTAAAATCAAGAAAAGACTTCATGAAAAGAATGACAGTTGATTTACCACAAGGTGCAAACCATTGGTAAACCTCAAGAATAAGAATGACAGATTAGACTTTACAAGAAAACATTTTTTAAAAGCCTGTCCACCTCTGGAACAATTTTCTTTGGACAAAGGAAAGTAACATCAATATGTACCAGAACTGTAGAAAGAGATGAGTATGGAGAAGAGAAGAAACAGCTCCTGATCCCTGAATACCACATCATTTGTGAAACATGGTGGAGGCAGTTTTATGGCATGATCATGCATTGCTGTAAATGGAAGTCAGCTACTAGTGTTTATTGATGATATGATTGCTGGCAGAAGTAGCAGGGTGAATTCTGTAGTGCATAGGGGCTATAATATCTGCTCAGATTCAGACAAATGATGCAAAACTAATAGAATGACGCTTCACAGTATACATGGACAATGATCCAAAACATACTGTAAAAGCAAACCAAGTGCTTTTCAATGCAAAGTAGTGGAATATTCTTCCTTGACCAAATCAGTCATTAGACTTCAACCCAATTGAACATGTATTTTACTTGCTGAAGACAAAATTGATGGCAGAAAGTCCAACGAACAAGCAGCAACTGAAGACAGCTGCAGTAAAGGCCTGATAAAGTATCACTAGGATGGAAACCCAGCACTCGGAGATAGCTATGGGTTCCAGACTTCAGGAAATCATTGTCTATAAAGGATTTTCAACCAAATATAGAAAATGATTGTTATATGAATTATTATAATATGCCTCGCAGTTAGGAGACCCGGGTTCGCTTCCCGGGTCCTCCCTGCGTGGAGTTTGCATGTTCTCCCCGTGTCTGTGTAGGTTTCCTCCGGGTGCTCCGGTTTCCTCCCACAGTCCAAAGACACGCAGGTTAGGTGGATTGGCGATTCTAAATTGGCCCTAGTGTGTGCTTGGTGTGTGGGTGTGTTTGTGTGTGTCCTGCGGTGGGTTGGCACCCTGCCCGGGATTGGTTCCTGCCTTGTGCCCTGTGTTGGTTGGGATTGGTTCCAGAAGACCCCCGTGACCCTGTGTTCGGATTCAGCGGGTTAGAAAATGGATGGATGGATTATTATAATAGTTTGTCCAAACACATCGGGGGGTAATGCAGAAAAATGGCTGTTGTTCCTAAAAGGCTTATACAATAGTTTTGGTAAACCCCTTAAATTAAAGTTGAAAGTCTATAGTTCAATCATGTAATGATTGCTTTATTTCAAATCCATTGTGGTGGCAGACAGAGCCAAATTTATGAAAATGATGCCATATATATGTGTATATATATATATATATACTAGCAAAATACCCGCGCTTCGCAGCGGAGAAGTAGTGTGTTAAAGAATTTATGTAAACATATATATACATATACATATATACATATATATACATATCTACATATACACATATCTACATATACATATATATACATACATATACACAGCCACATATACATATATATACATATACAAATTTACATATCTACATATATATATATACATATGTACATATATACATATAAATATATACATATCTATATATATATATACACATATATATACATATGCACATATATATATATATAAATATAGACATACATTTATACATACATACATACATACATTGACATATATATATATATATATATATATATGTATATATATATATATATATATATATATATATATATATATATATATATATATATATATATATATATACATATCTACTTCTATATATATATATATATATATATATATCTGCGGTGGGTTGGCACCCTGCCCAGGATTGTTTCCTGCCTTGTGCCCTGTGTTGGCTGGGATTGGCTCCAGCAGACCCCCGTGACCCTGTGTTCGGATTCAGCGGGTTGGAAAATGGATGGATGGATGGATATATATATATATATATATATATATATATATATATATATATATATATTCAAGGCGTTCGTAGTCTGAATCACAAACTGAATGTATGGGTGGTTACCTCCCAGGTAACGCTTATGGTTGGCCAACAAGTCAGCTAACATTCGCCACGGTGCCTTCAGTTGTGAGAAGCAGATCATAGAATGGTTGAAAATAGTTTACTGTCAAATAATGCAAAGAGTACGCGACACGTGTTTCGCCCTAATTCTTGGCTCATCAGGCGTACACACTCACTGCACTCCCTTACGGGAATCGAACCTCGGACGTCAGCGCTAGAGGCGAAGCCCCTAACATTGTGCCACGTCGTGTGGTTCGTTTATTTAACAGCATGTAGATCGGGGTAATTACATTCACGGCATTCGTAGTCTGAATCACAATCTGATTGTATGGGTGGTTACCTACCAGGTAACGCTTGTGGTTGGCCAGCAAGTCAGCTAACATCCGCCACGGTGCCTTCATTTGTGAGAAGCAGATCATAGAATGGTTGAAAATAGTTTACTGTCAAATAATGAAAAGTGTACGCGACACGTGTTTCGCCCTAATTCTGGGCTCATCAGGCGTACACACTCACTGCATATAGCCAAATTCCCGTGCTTCGCAGCGGTGAAGTATTGCTTTTAAATTTTAATTAAGAAGAAAAGAAAACCTTTTTAAATTGAGGGAAAATATACCAATAACAATTTGTTAAGGATCTGTTTTTTTGTAAAGCTGCCTTTACACAGCCTGTCCGCTGTTTTATAAACAAACCCCATATAAGGCAGTCCTTTCTCCTTGCTTAGCGGTTCTGTATTGTTTTATTGTTCATTTATTACGATTGTTATAGTTATTGTGTAGCTATTTGAGACTCACTTTTCTGTTCAGGTACCCATTTCCTTTATGTAATCCGCGGATTCTCCGCTATTTTTTGTTCGTTTATTACAATTATAGTTATTTATTGATTCCCTTCTTTAGCTGACTGCCTGCTCATACAAGGCGCTCTGCTGTTTTTTTGTGAAGCAGTCTTTACACAGCTTCTCCGCTGTCTTATAAACAAACGCCATATAAGGCCATCCTTTTTCCTTGCTTCACCAAGGAAGCAGCCTTTTCATTTAATCCACGGGTTCCCCGCTGTTTTATTGTTCGTTTATTACGATTGTTATAGTTCTCTTTGTATACCACGTTGTCAGTTCAGCACTCCGGTTGTAATATGACCAAGTCGTGCAAGCTTACTGTTGAGAATGCAACGTATAGTTGTACAGGAGAAAAGCAATCTTGCCAAACTTAATTTAAACTTACGGTTTACACCGTGCTTTGTTTCCGCCTTAGCTGCACTTATGAATATGCTTGTATGCGTCACTCGCTCGCTTCTTATTGTTTCGCTGCCTTCTCAATTGTGTAATGAATGTTTTCTTCAGCGCTTTTTGGGGCTCTTCCTTGTTTTCTACGTACTGCATTCACAGTCAGTTCACGTGATTACGTGGGAGGCATGATAACGTGATACGCAACTCCGCCTCCCACGGCCAGCGAGCTGCAGTCCATTACACTATATGGACAAAAAAGAGGTTCCAGTTATGACCGTTACGCTTTGAATTTCGAAATGAAACCCGCCTAACTTTTGTAAGTAAGCTGTAAGGAATGAGCCTGCCAAATTTCAGCCTTCCACCTACACGGGAAGTTGGAGAATTAGTGATGAGTCAGTCAGTCAGTCAGTCAGTGAGGGCTTTGCCTTTTGTCCAAGCCTTTGCGTCAGGTGTTTTGGGAGCTAGAGCATACCCTGGTGGCCACTATATATAAACAGTGGGGGAAATGAGTATTTGGTCCCTTGCTGAATTTGTAAGTTTGCTCACTTACAAAGAAATGAACAGTCTCTAATTTTTATGGTAGTTTCATTTTAATGGAAAGAGACAGAATTTCAACCAAAAATAAAAAAAAACAGATTACATAAAAGTTATAAATTGATTTGCATATCATTGAGAGAAATAAGTATTTGATTCCTTACAACTCAGCCAAAATTCTGGCTCCCACAGATTGGCTGTGTGCCCACTTGACATACAGATTACAATCAATCAATAAATAAATTACAGATATTCCTGATTTCGACTCATTATGTGTATAAAGCACACCTGTCCACAGAATCAATTTCTTCCATTCCAACCTCTCCACCACCACGGGCAAGACCAAAGAGCTGTGTAACTTGAATAACAAAATAACAAAATGAAATTCTTCGTTATATATGTAAATAAAATTGAGCAAAAGATCTATGACAGTGATAGTCAAGTTAATTTGTGGGGCTCACTGTGGCTTCAGGGTTTTGTTCCAGATGGTTTCATGGGCAGTGAGTCATTTTACCTCTGATTGATTGCATTTTTTATTGGCCATTTTTGCTATTGTTATTGGTCTTTTTACTTCTTCTGTTATACTGTGTTCTGAAAAGCACATAAGTTTGTGATTTTAATTTATAATAAATTTAGAAACGTTTGTATTTTTGCAGTATTTTTAAATGATTACATCTCTTTTGTAATTTCCCTGTTAATTTACCATTTTTGTCAGGGCCCCCTGTGACGATGCAGGTTCTGCTTCACGCTCCCATCAGCTATTAGGGAGCCCTTGACCCCAACACCGTCGGTAATGTCACCATTAGCCACAGGAACAATCACGGATGCGGGCAGTCTCTCACCTTTTCACTTAGGTGAGAAACGCCCACACCGCAGATCGCCCTGCGGCTTGCTACAGTCGCTAAGCTGCGAGCGCGGTGATTATTTATTTAAAAACAAGCTGGCTTTTGCTGGAAGAGCTGTGGACCCATAACACCATACCCCCAAAACTGAACGTGATTACTACTATAGCCACTGTCTCCCATCGTTTTTTAATAAATACTACAGGACATTAAGGATGATTAAAGGTGGATCTGACACTATAGATGTTATTTTTTACAAAGTATAGGTTGCAAGTTGTAAAGAAGACAGTAAAAGTTATAAAAACAATGAACATTTAATTCATATAAGATGTAGTTACTGTGAATTATACTTTTTTCTTCCAATTTTTGGTTCTTTCCTTGATTTTTGAATGCTTAATAGCTAAACCAATAAGTCTTTTTTCAATGCAGTACATCCCCATCCCCTACTTTTACGTTTTGAGTACTTAACCTTCTTTGGTAGACAGCACTGACATTTTCCTAGAAGAAGAGTTTAATGTTACAATGATAATTGTAATTTATAATTTTATTGTTAAAGAATAGCCCACTCTACCCAGTAGTTAAGACCTTAGGCTAAATAAAAGCTCTAAATTGTCTCATGAGTGAATGAGAATGTGTTGCTTGCATGATTTTCCCTGCTTCCTGGCTTGTGCAAACTGTTGCTGCTCCTTGGAATTTTGACTAGAAGTCAGAAACAAAAAAACATGTATTTTTCTTTTTGTTATACTTCTTGAAGTATGAGACATGTCATTCATTACAGGCACATATATATATATATTTTTTTTTTTTTTTTGTTACAGGATGGACATTGAGGACTTTAAAAATTATTTTGACACTGTTAATATTTGCAATGAGTCTCCTGGCTTTTTGGACTCTAATGCCAACAGCATCTGGACTGAATCTACTGGCAGTGGAAAATGGATCAGAGGAATTTCAGCCAGTGGATGCTTAACTAACTCAGGTGTGGAAACAATAAAATTTCAAAAATGTTCAAAAGTTCTGGAATGATCCTTTAAAATTATATTAAAACCAGCATTATCATTTATTATATATGAAATGTGTTTTTTGGTTAATTTCAATTAGTGGTCTCAGAAAATGAATAGACGAGTGGAAGAATTAAATATGTAAGTTTGTAGAAAAATAAGATGTGAGGTACTGAAGTGAGCAAATAATAACAAGTTCAATCCAAAATTTCTTGAGGACATTATTGAAAAGAACAGATGTCATTGCAATATAAAAAACAATGACAGTACTAAACATTCACACTTTAAAACACTGTATTTCACAGCCATTTTACAATATACAGTACATTCAGCTTAGTATTAAGTTCTGTTTATCAGGTATGTCTGGCTGTTTAGCCATATGTATACCTCTCAGATTGTTTTCAAAAAATGTGCTTTTGTTAATCTAAAGGAGTATAAGGGTCAGATCTTTAATGTTCTCACAAAGCTATAAAGAGAAAGTACACGGGTATAAAAGAAAAAGTCTGATGTCATTCCTGAAATGATAATGCCCAAACTTTTGTTATCAGGCTTGTCCATAAAAAGATCCTACCCCAGTCACTCGGTAATAGTGTTTTAGTGCCTTTGTAATATTTGTATGAGGCTGTACCTGAAGTTATATCACTTAGGGTTGTTTATCAATGGGTTTGAGTTAAAGGTGTCAACTGCACTATTAGGATTAGACCTAACTAAAGAACATTGTTCAATAGAGAATAGCATGTGTTTAAGTTTACTGTGGAATTCAGTGTTAACTAGTTATTTGGTTACATATTTACTCACCATGTATTTGTTTTTGAGTGGCATGTTGGCACAGTAGTAAGCACACACAATCCATATTAAATTAAGAGTTCCATTTCAGATTAAGTTTAGCACCTTGCTTGTATACAGTAACATGATATCTGTTAAAATTTAAGTGATGAAATAACAGAACTACTGAAATGGAAGGGTACCACTGTTGGTAGTAAAATGAATGAGGAACATTTTTCAGCTTAATGTAGGAATGTTAAAAATGGCAGGAATTTTATAATGCATAGTTATATTAAATCAACAACAATTAACAATCAACTAATTTTATAATTTAGACTCATTCTGGATGAATCCTCAATACAGAATATCACTTGAAGATGCCTCAGATTTAGAATCATCATACAATGTAGTTATATCGCTTATTCAGAAACCACTACACAGAAAACGATGTCTGTCTTCTTTTCTTCATATTGGCTTTTATATTTTTAGGGTAAGTATTTTTCATTTTTGACTGTGTCTTTATTTACTTTGTTTTTTAAGACACAAATCTTTAATACAGAGCACAGGCAAAGTGAATTCATAAATAAATACATAGGAGATTTACCTCATCTTTAGTTGCAGACAAAATTTACATGATGTTAACTAATAAAAGAGGCATAAAAATGTGGTTTATATTTTCTTTTCTTCTCTTGTCATGCTCATATAGTTGAAATATCTTTGTAAAAAAAGGCTGAGGTCCAGATGACTTTTGTGAGATGCTACTTTTAAGAATCACCCTTTAGATACACTATAAAAACTTTACAAAGAAATACAGGAGATAGTTTCAAAAAAGAACAAATGCAATTTTATAGTTGTTGTCTGCAGGAAGGCGGTGTTCTTGAAACTTTTGAACTCCTGTTGTAGCTCTTGTTATGTTCCATTTTACAATGAAATCCTTGTTTAATGCAAACTTTTTACTTTTTATTTATTGAATCTCTTAGAAAATTAATGCGTGCAACAGAAAAATTATTAAGTTTAATCTGAATGAGAGATAGTATAATATGTCTTATTGATGTGTGATGTACACATTGTAATATAACCCTGAACTCAATATATTAATTAAAAAATTTTTAAATAAGAATAAAGGCTGCAATATTCCGTAGATAAATAGGACTTGATTTTCTTTATATGTACGCAAATTATTTACAAAAGCATCACTCTTTGAAACATGTCTGCATTTTATTTTTCAAGCATTTTTAATTATCTTAGAGACATATAAAATTACAAGTAATTCTCAATGTAGCCTCCCTGCTTCTCAGTGCACATACAGTATGCTAACAGTCTAAGAGCTTCTGAATGTATTCACATTTTTTTTTTGCCAAGCCAGTAACACACTGGTTCTTTTAATTTTTCATCACCTGTAAATTGACGATCTTCTAGTTTTAATGCAATTTCCTCTAATGCCACTCTTCTCTCAGTGGAAATGATGGCTCTATCATTGACCTGCTTCTTATCCGTGGTTGATGCTGATGGTTGTCTCAAGTGCTTTTAATTCACTTTATCTGTCCAACCACTTCTGAATATCCCTATATTACTCAAGGTACAGTATTGGCCTCATCCTTAGAGTATAGAGAGCTGAAATTTTCAGCTTATTTAACATGTTCTATCAACAAAAATTGCACAACTCTTCTCTCTTCTTTGGTGCTAACTGAAAGACATACAGTCATGTTCAAAAGCAAATCAAAAACACTGACTGCAAGGTAACAGTAACTACCACAATACTGAACCTTGACTTTGAGGAAATCTTGTTCATTTTATCACAATAAACTGCTTCAGCTGCTCAAGATTTGTCAACTGTCGTACAAAAACAGACAGTTGTGAGTCTTGCCACAACCTTATTATTTGGTTAACTTCTGGATATTACCTAACAGAAATTCTGATTTTCTCCTCCAGAATAGTAATGATGTATAATTCTTAGTAGCCTTGTTGTTAATAATAATCACCCACATTCACAGAAAAACAACTCAGGAAGCAATATACATCCACAATAATTGACAGTGGTGGTCCATGTGAGGTTTTCTCCAAACTTGGTATTTTTCTGGTTGCTGTCAAAAAGATAACTTTAAGGCATATATTTCCAGATAAAAGTCATCCAAAAATATATATGGTCACCCAGATTTTCTTCTTTTCAAACTTAATTTGACCATTATTTTTTTTCTTTGGCTACTTCCCATGAGTACAATTGCTAGTCAGCTTATGTCATGTTGTTGAGGTATGAATATGGGCATTCAGACAAAAGAGTACATAAGAAATTTGATAAACGAGAAGAGACCATTAAGTCCGTCAAGCTCATATGTTCAGGTAATTGCTAAGATGTCCTCATATCTCATCCAGAGACTTCTTGAAGTTTATCAAGGTTTCTGCTTCAATTATATGGCTCAGCAGTCTGCTCCAAATTCCCAAAACTTTGTGTAAAGAAGTGCTTTCTGGCTTCAATCCTAAATGTTCTTCCCCTTAATTTCCAATGATGTCCTTGATTACATAATTTATTATCAGGTTGAAAGAATTCTGCTGGATCTATTTAATCAATGCCTTTAAGAATTCTGAAAACTGAGATTAAGTCTCCTCTGTTTAAGACTGAACAGGTTTGATATTCTGAGTCTGTCAGAGAATGACATATCCTTAAGTTCTGGGACGTACTTAGTTGCTCCTCTCTGCCCAGCTTTACATGCTGAAAGAGGTCTGTAAATTCCCAAAAGTTATCCGGGGAGTTCATTTGCTTATGGTGCTGAATTTTCTCTCTATATATGTTAATGACAGTGCAATGAAAAGCATAATTCTGTATTGTTTCCTGTTTGTGAAGGTGAATGTCATCTTATTACAAAGAACAAAATGTATTATTAGATTATGAATAAAAATGACGTAACATATATGTATACAATATCCACTTTCCGCTGTGATAATTGTTCTCTTAGACATGATAAATGTTTTTTTCAGTCTTTGGCCATAATATCTGCTACCAGATGTTCCCCTCTTTTTGGGATATAAAGAATTTGTTTTTGCCATTTAATTTTAGGTTGGAAATTCTTTTAAGATAGTTGAAAATATTTTGTATTTTTATCAATGCCATTGATAAAGTAGTCGTATTGTATGTGTAGTATTATCCACTTTTAATATATATAATTTCGTCTATTTTGGGGATTTACAGGTGAGGATTTTGACCTTTGATTTTCATGATCATGACTATTTTCTACTTAATTGTCTACTGGCTTCTAGTGCTGACAGTAATCCTTGGACACTTTCCTTGTCCTCAACAAGTGGTTTTTGATACTTTACTATGGAGGACCAGTCTGAGACGTATGGTGCATAACATCACTGTCATGATGGGATAAAATATCAGCACCATGCACTTCTTGGTCAACCAAATTTGCATATAATGACAGATGTCTGATTTAGTGTGTGCCTCACATTTCACAATAAAAGAATTTAGGGCTTCTTCCAATATAGTGTTTTTATTACTCGCTTGGAGGCAGATGTTACCCAATGATGACCAGCTTAACAGCATCTCTTCTCCTGGTCATTTCCATACAATTACCTGTTTCAGTCTCAGACAACAATTCAATGGACTTTATATTGTTATTATTTGTTTTTGTTAGCTATTAAGATCACTTTGTGTTTAACATCCATCCATCCATCCATCCATCCATTTTCCAACCCGCTGAATCCGAACACAGGGTCACGGGGGTCTGCTAGAGCCAATCCCAGCCAACATAGGGCACAAGGCAGGAACCAATCCCGGACAGGGTGCCAACCCACCGCAGGACACACACACACACACGCACACACACACACACACCAAGCACACACTAGGGCCAATTTAGAATCGGCAATCCACCTAACCTGCATGTCTTTGGACTGTGGGAGGAAACCGGAGCTATATACAGTATGTAAATGCAATTTACTGTTAATACATTAGAGATATCAATCTGTACAGGTGCTCTGAATCTGTACTCAGTGAAGAGTCCACTTTAACAAAAGCATAAGTGCCTGTGTATTTGTCTGGTTGTTATGTCTTTGTCACTCCAAAAAGAAGGCGCATGACAAACATTTTTAGTCATAACATGCATTGCTTTTAATATTCCAATAGATGGTGCATTAAATTCATTACATTAATTACATTTGTTACATTAAAAACAGTACAAAAGCACTGCTTTTTACGAATCCCGTACCAAATGACATGTAACAGAGACACACACAATGCATTTTAACCTGTCTTAGATGGGTAGCACAGCTAGTCTTATATATAAACGTCTACGTGTGGAAGTGTGTGTGTCTGTCGAGGAGGCCCGGAGGTACGAGGCTACAGCATACAGCTCAAAGGGCCGGCAAGGCGGCCCCAAGTTAATGAGCCGGAGACAAACTTGCTTAGCCGGTAATACACAAGCGAGGCGAGCACATCTGCAAAACGAAACCTCAGAGAAGAGAGAAACTCACTTACCCGCTGATAGACAAAGGGGGCGAGCACGTCTACAAAATGAAACCGCTGACTCTACGTTTGAATTTTTTTTCTGATGACTTCAATAGTTTCTAGGAGCCCGGGCTGTTTACAGCATGGGCTTACACAGCTAGTACTATATAAAATAATATAAAATATATTTATGTTAAAGTTAAAACTAGTTTAACTTAAGAATATGTTTGTATTAAACAAAAAATGTATTGTAAATATAAAATGGAAAACATAAAACTAAAGATCCAAAAACTTTCAAACAGTACTGTAAATAAATTGGCATTGTTATTTTGCATATATTAATATTGTTTGAAAATTACTTGAGTGAAGTTCAATTGCCTATTCATTTTCTGTTGCAACATATGGCTTAATTCAAAATGGACATAATGCATGCTGGAAAGAAAACTTGGTCAAACAGATCTGTGCAGGATACTTGTTCTGGAATTGCTATAATGGTGTGCTACATGTCTGTTTTAGAGCAAATCCTGTTCCAAAAGTGCAAATGAATAGATTGAAACTGTTAAAATTTTACATAAAGCACAACTTGTATGTTTAAGTATGTTTTAAAAGTTATATTTACCTCTCTACATGTTTAAATTTAATTATGTTAATCTCAGTTAACATAAAATCAATTTATTGCAGTAGTTTATAATTCTCCTGTTATTTGTCAGAAGAAGATGGTGCAAATCATACGTTTAGGCATATGTTCCAACACATTTTCAAAAGAGAAGGCTACAGTATATTGTTAATTTTTCTCTACCTTCCCTGCAGTTTAGCATTTTGCAAACTTTGTTGGTATTTTAGGTACAGAATCTATATCAAAACAAATTTGATTTGGATAAGATATATTATAGAAGGCTTTCCTTTAGTTAAATAATATAAAGTCCAACTGTGTCATTTTCAAAGGTAATTTCTTTTCAATATATGTTATGTAAAGATTTCTTTGTAGCTACAGACTCTGGGTCTGTCACAAAGTACTGTATCAATTTTGAAAAGAACCTATATTAAAAAAAAAATATTGGAAGCAACTTCAGAACATAAAGACACAGAAAGGCACCAAAGTAACTTACTGGAGATAAACAATTATGAGTGAAGGAGCAAAGTTTAAATTTGCAAAATTCAATAGATCACTTAGTAAAAATTTCTTTTGAGGTATCAGGGATACATTGAAAGTATATTTGTATTCTACAAAATATTGTGTGAGTTGTTATCCAAAAAAGAATGTATTAAATATACCAATATAGTATTTATACTAGTAGTTATTATAGCTTCTATGAAGCGTGGTGGGGGAGCAGTGTTAGAAATTGAGTCAACTAAATAAATCTAAACAGTAGATATTTTTGTATTTTTGTGGTGTAACTGAAATAAAATGACAGCCTTCTTTTCCCTCTCTCCAAACAGGTCCCCAGTCAGGTTTGTTCATTTTTTTTAATATATATATAATTTTTTTAAATATATATATATATATATATAGTATATTGGATTTATAATGAAATGTATTTAGATGTTTTAAATGTTTTTACTATGTTTATGATTCAAAAAGTTTCACTGATTCAGCAAAACATTACAATTATTTTTTACAATATAAGATAGATAATTTATTAAAATGTTTTATTTCTGTTTTTGCAAATTTTTACCATCTTTTAATGCTATGGACTGACACTCTATCAGGATATGATTTCTCCCTTTCATCTAATGCTAGGGTAGGTTTCAGTCCCCTGAAACCCTGAACTGGATTAAACAGGCGTAAAAATGTTTTATTTTGTTATTGTTGTATTTATGTCCTTTACTCAATAAGTAATTAATTGTATTTTGTTTTTTTTGTACTTGACAGTTTAATAGTGGTAGGCTGCCTCAGGAATTCTTTACCTCTTTTAATCATCATGTGAGCACCTTTGGCTTCTTGAATGCACGAAATATTAGTGAGAGGTATACATTACCTCCTGGGAACTATGTAGTAGTTCCTTCAACCTATAACAAAGGCCAAGAGGGAAAATTTGTTTTATCTGTCTTCTCCAAGACAAAGAACAACATTCAGTAAGGATTATTTTATTTGTCTAAAACACATTTCAATCAGTTGTATCAACAAACAGGACCTTTCTGCGACTTGATTTTTTCTGTGGTAATGCCATTTCTTTTTAATGTAACAGTTTTTCCATGGGTAACTTTAAAAGAAATGCTTGCAAACTCAATGCTAATCTTGTTTGTCCAATATAGCATATGGGATGAATTCTACAGTATGTTGAAAATCAAAGCCAATCAACTTTTTCCAAGTGTTCTAGGACTGGTGTTTTGTATATATCATATGGCATATTATTCCTAGATTTTTCCACTGATATTAAACATTGCCTTGAATTGTTTAACTCATACGAGTTTGATGGGAAGCTTGACATGAGTTTCAATTTGTACAGCTTTTGGACAAACTGAAAATTTCACTGACTCCATTTACTTAAATCACTTGGGTATTTCTGATTTTACTCAGTCCTTCCAGCCATTCCTGTATTAAATGACTGATCGAATGCAGCGGCCACATCAATTCAACCACATATTGAATGGCTTACAGTTTGAAGATGTTTTGAGAACTCAGAATTAAACATTCTATATACATTCCACCAATTTGAACCCTAAATCAATATTTTGAACTCAGCAGCAAATCTGTTTATTATAATAAATACTATGTAGAGGCATCTCAAATTATTTCTAGCTGCGACTTCAAAACCAATTACAAATAAAGATTGTAGCCACCACATACTCACCATAATTCAATCCTGAATTAAAATCAGATATAAGTGACCATGTAAGTAATTTGTTACATAGTATATCATCATATAAAAAATGTTTCTTCACATCAAGACATTCGAAAGTTTTTAGTATTAAATGTTTATTCATTAGAAAATAAGCCTGTTCAAATTATTATTGTTTTACTTCAAGCATAAAGTCTGATATCTTTTGCTCTTAATTAAACATGACTTACATATATAGAAGCTGTTTGCTTAGTTCAGGTTTCTCTTGATTATTTTTACCTGTCTCCATATATCATGCATTATGTAGGCCTGCACTGAGGCTGGCTTGCATTGTTTGTTAATGCTGTACTTTCACTAGATCATATTACATCTTATAAAGTCCTAATAGTAGATGTATATATATTACTAATGTACAGAGCACTTGGCATTTATTTCACATTTTAAAGTTTCTTCAGCAAAACATTGTTTAAGTTACTCATTATAATAAAATAAAAGTGTTCTCCCTAGGGCCACTCATATCACAATGTGCAATGTACATTCTACTGGAACTGCTCCATCCAGACAAACCATTATTAAGTGCGTATGGCTCATTTTAGTAGTCAGTCACTGTATCATTCACATTTAATTCTGCATTTCTATATGGAAGTTCCATTTCATTTAGAAACTGTTTATTGCTTCTAGTGTATACTCGTATATATTGCATGGCAACAGTAGAATATATTTAATTTTATATACTGTATATTTTCAAAAAAATATAGAGGACTCAAATGAAAGAAAAGAATCTCAAAAAGGAGAAAAGGAAAGGTCAGATGATCATAGTCTGCCTGCTAAACAACCTTCAAAGGTTTATTAAAAGGAACTGGAATCAAATCCTGTCTTCAGAGAATGACTGAGATGTGTTCTAGGATGCCTGATACAGGGAGCATGCTGTTATTGTAATATTCATATAATATCATAAATTAATCTGCTCAAGACCCATGTCAAGGAGCACACACACACACACACAAAACTGTTGTGCTTTATTGATTACATATGTAATGATAAGCAAGGACTTTTTTCATTAATTCAGCATGTATGGAATTGGCCATGTTAAGTAACTCAGCACTGAAAATTATTATTTTTTATTTGGCTGCCATTAACATAACTTTCTCTTTGTTTTTTTTTTTTGTAGGTTTTGAACTATGCTAAATTCAGTTTCACATTCATTTCATCGTTTGATTTTGCTTCATTATTTATACAGTAGTTGTAGTTATTCATTATGTTTTTGTTTTTTTTACCATGATGGCATCTTGTTTTTAGTGGTCACTGCCATTCTGAGATTTCCTTCCTAAGATGCAGTCGTCAGTTGTTAGGGACATGTTCCTAGAAGTTGAATAGTGTGATTTTATCAGCTGTAACTTGTAGGGGGCACCATTGAGCCCCAAACCCAATAATAATAATAATAATTCATTACATTTATATAGCGCTTTTCTCAGTACTCAAAGCGCTATCCTCACAGGGAGGAACCGGGAAGCGAACCCACAATCTTCCACAGTTTCCTTACTGCAAAGCAGCAGCACTACCACTGCACCACCTGTGAGGACATAGTAATGCCCAGCACAATTTCAAGTTCAAATAAAGACGATTTATTCAAACAACCACACTGCTTCATGATCCTCCTGTAATGAGCCACAGTAACAATACAAATAATTTCAACCAAATCCTTACTTTCCTGATCCATTTAGAACTGACCTGCTATTTCTTAGTCAGCAATTACTCTTTGCACATGGTGAACAGAGTTATTTTGATTTTGATATACTTTATTAATCCCAGAGGGGAAATTGTCTTTTCGCATGACCTTTGGAGGTCAGAGCACAGGGTCAGCCATTGTATAGCACCCCTAGAGCAGTTTTGAGGTAAAGGCCTTCTTCAAAGTCCCAATGGACTAGAATCACTTCTGGCAGTAACGGGATTTGAACCAGCAATGGTTGAATCATCTATAGTTCCAGTGTCTGGAACCATAGCTCCAGATACTTGGGCAGATCCTTAGCCTCAGAGTCACCACCATTGAGTTGATATAAGCTCAACAATTACATGAAAACTTCAGTCACAAAAAGTACTGTTGTTTTCGGTAATTTCAATTACTAAAAGATACAAACACAGAACTTTATTTTTAGTACGCTTTTTTGAACTTGGAACTGGGATCCTCTGTTCTATGGGGACGTACTTCTACGACTGCTTGGTGTACCTATGAATCTGGCTCTAATCTCAAAGATTAACAGAAACAAATATGATAATATAAAAACCATATACATTATGATTTGTGATATAGTCAGTTGAGAACAAAAAATAAATTAGGGAGTAAACTGATTAAGAACAGTGCCAGAAATCCAACTCAATTCTAAAACCCATATACTTCAATTCTATTACCTATAACATTAATAACAGTACTTGAATCTAAATTTGATAGATAATAAATACATTTAGATTGCACATATTTCTTAGTTAATGCTTTTACATGCAAATTTTGTAATGCTTTACTTTTGTTTCAGAGAGGTGGATTCCAACCTTAACTTGAATTTGAAATTTCCCAAGGTAAGTGAACTATCTCCAAACATATTCAAATTTTCTAATGTGAACAGCACACCTTGCTAATTCTTATTTACACACTACTAACAAAACATTTATTCATTTTTATTTAAATAATAAAACACAATAACAAATTACAACCCACACAAAAAAGAAAAAACATAGCAAGTACAATAATATGTTGTTCTAAATTCATTCTGTAAAACAGCACACAGCACTCAACCTCCCTGACTCTGAGAGTTATGCAACAAGAGAACCCCTTCTATACTGATTCTTCATTAAGGATAAAACAACAAATAAAATATAAAATGTTCCTCCAGTGCTAACTTTAAAATTATATTCTTGCTTAACAAAATAATATTTTGAGACATCATCATAAAGAAAACTTGATTTTAGATCACTTTTGCACCAGGTTACAGAGGGTGGATTATAATTCTCCAAGACAAGCAAAATAACTCTCTGTGCAAGTAGTGTGGTACAGGATGTTACAACTGATTATTTCATAGCACAATGTTATCCTATCCTATCTGATATAACTGTAAATATTGCTCTTACAGCACTGAGTGTAATTTGAAATCCAAGCCAGAGAGAAAAATAAAAAACTGTCGAAGAGCTTTTGAGATCAGAATGCATATTTCCAAGGTCTATTGCCATGTGCACTTGATGACATCACTCACAGCTTGAATGTTGCCCTGGGTACATTTTAGAAAATTTTGAGGAGATGTACTGTATATGAACAATTTTCTGAAATTTCAATCTAAAGATCACTTTCCCATCAGTCCCTAAGATTTTTGTTGATATACACTGAAGATGTTGTCTAGATCTTTTTCCAAACTAGCCATAATCATTTCAAGGACAGATACTGTATATAGTAGGTGAAAGATTATAGAAGCTGGGCTGATTGCTTCTGATTAAGTTGCTAATTTATAGAAGAATTAATGTGTCACTCAGAGATTAATATCACAGCTTATTCAAAACTCGGCTGCAAGAGTCCTTACATGGACCAGCAGCAGCGAGCACATAACACCCATCCTGCTTCGCCGTCACTGGCTCCCTGCGTCTTACAGAATTGAATATAAAATTCTACTAATAACCTACAAAGCCTTAAATGACCTTGCGCCAAACTACATTAGTGATCTTCTCCATCACTATGTGCCTGCCTGCCCACTAAGGTCCTCTGATTCTGGCAATCTTGTTGTGCCGCACACTAAGCTACACTCCATGGGTGACAGGGCCTTTGGCTGTATAGAGCCCAGACTCTGGAATGACCTACCGAAATTAACTAGATCAGCTGACTCCATGAATTCTTTTAAAAAACAACTCAAAACTCATCTGTTCAGGAAGGCTTTTAGCTCTACCTGACTTTATTACCCTTCTTTCAGTTTACCTCTATGTCAAGATGCTCATGTAACCTGTGTGTGTGTGCTAGACCATCAATTATGTTGTCTGTTAGGCTTTTTCTCTGAATTTACTATCTTACTCTTCTTTATTTATTTATCTGGTTTAGTAGAATGCTATATACTGTATAACCTGCCATTCTTTCTTAAACTCTATGAAGTGCCTTGAGCATGGGAAAGGCGCTATATAAATAAAATGTATTATTATTATCATTATTAAATGTGGAGCATGACTGTTCAAAGGGTATAAATTCATTATCAATACAGGGAACTCTATAATTATATAATAAAAAACAATCACTTAAATAAGCCATTGTCATATGTAAAGCAGATGATAAGAGCGTCTCTGTCTTAAAATATGTCCTACATTGGTTCAATATCTTTAATAAATGGTGAACCAATTGACTTATGGTAAATTTATAGTACTTGACTGGAGTACAGAGTAAAGCATATAGGCAGGATTTTGAATAAACTTTACTTTTCATAGCTAACCAAGTATGTGTAGTTTCATGGTCATCTAACAATTTTTCATATTTTATTATACAAATATCTCTAGTCCAATAATAGTAGTAGTGCCACGCTACATTCAGGTTAAGAGTCATCTGTTCAATGCGTAGTCATTTTGAATTGTCAATAAATGATGTATGTTTCACATGAAAATAAAATGCAGCTTAGAATGGCATCAGAGCTGATTACTTTAATTCCCTTTAGCTGCAATTCAGAATGTAATCTTTTGACTACAAGAGAAACAAAGCCATTTATCCTAAAGTTGGGTCATCATCATTATAAATGAAGGTCAGTAAGTTTTATATACACAAAGAGGAAGTTTAGAATGCTATTAAAGAAGTTTTGTTATGCTTTACATGGAGGGTTAAAGGGATGACTGGGCGAAAAATGTAATATGAGCAGAGAATCAAAACCAGAAAAGTAGTCTTATTTTCATCTAAGCCAAATGATGAAGCAGGTCTTAAAAAGAAAATTCAAAGCAAAAGTCAAGAACCAGGAATCCTAATAGCAGAACTAATACACACGTTAAGGCAATTTGTTGTTTATTAGAGTATTCACAAACTCAGATAAGAAAAGGTTAAGTAGTTGTATCCTTGACATCAGGTGCTGCAGCCTGTAATGACATGCCACTGGAAACCATGAGCATGTCTTAGCAAAGGAACCGGTTCAATTACCTTGTAATTATTACAACAAGAGAGATGAAAACATCTTTTTAAACATCATTTTGGCAATATAATAGATAACATTAAACAAGATGTTAATAGTTGTCCCTCTCTTTTTCTTACTTTAGGTGGAAAAATGAATAACATCAAAATGAATGTCCAAAGGTCTTTTTTATGAGCACCCCTACATATATATTATCACAAATATTCTTTAAGAAGTTAGACTCAACTGTAACAAAACAATGTTTTTAAATCTCAATTGGATTTCAAGGTAGATACAGTGATTCACCTTATTGAATAGATGGAAACATGTACAAGACTAAAATCACTCCCACCAATGTCATTTAGCTTCAGTTTTATTATACTAATACAGACCTTCGGGGAATTGCCGACATACATCTTCACTGGATGTATAGGGGAAATGAGAACTTTAGAACAAAAACAAGAAAATGAAAATTCTATACCACCAGGCTCCTAATATGTACAGTAGTTCCATTGCACTGGATCCATACTCCATCCCTGAAAATAGTGAGAACTTTATATTCATTGGAAATCATTTGATCCTGAAGACTGATGTAGGGAAAGAAATACATCTGTCTCATGATGCATGTGTCTTTCATCTACATAAGTTTATATTTATTTGTTTATATTGTATTTGCACACCTTACATTTCATCTTTATAGTTTAACAGCTAATCACTCTAGATGCAAATTACAGTATGCATAGAAAACAAGAAATAAATATCATAATTATTATATTTTGTTAGTAGATTTTTTTTTTCCTTATACAATCTCATTTTACATGTTGTAAAAGTTAATTGGTTTATAAATCACATGTAGTTTATTAGATAATGATAGTAATGTGCAGCCTATAATCCTTTGGCTCAATATGCCGTCTATCACTAGTTTCACAGTAGTCTGGTATTAGACACCTTTAGATCACTTCACTTACAGGCAAAAACCTCAAATCACTTTTAAGTTCAGGGCTTCATGGATTGGCATCAGGGACACAATATTAATGCATCCTCACTAATCCTTAGTGTGTGTGCACCCAAATATATGTGTAACCATTAAAAAGTTGGGTTTCCATGGCAGCCTCCAGATGCTTGCATTATTTAAAGGGAAACACAGTCCATTCCACTCACTTTTTTAGAAGTTGTGTAAATCCTCTATAGTAGCTAGGTGGGGGATTACAGGAATCCTGGCAGACCTCCCTGCCTTCATCTTTAAATGGATAACATGGCCCAGTTTCCCCAGCTTGGGTTATGTGCAGCCTCATAAGAAGTAAGTGTTCTGATAAACCTGCATTCCTGGTGTCTACACTTCTAGGTTAGTGTGTGATGTCCCTGCTATCCCATACTACTGTGCTGGTCCGCCATCCTAATTAGTGAGTTTTATCCTTCATTTAGAGATTGTCTTCAGGATTGTACTTTTTGCTGTGTTAGTATGGTGTTGGCACTACAGGCAGTTGCCCCTACAGTGTGAATTATATGCAAACACATCTAAAAACAAGTAGAATGACAAATGTTCTTTTAATTTATACAAATTTCATTTTTGTTCACTTCTTTACAGTGTGTTGTTGTAGTGCTTTTTGCAGATTGCACAGTACCCTGCAAACCCTTATTGTCACTTTAACATATATTTTTTAATCATAATAAACCAGTGAAAGCTGGTATGTAAAGGGTTATGTAGGATATAGAAGTATATCTCCAATATAAAAAAAATTGCTACAGTATACCAATGTACCAAATGTTTTGACCATAATTCAATGTATTATATTGGTATCTTTATAGTTGTGCTTTAAAGAATTATATGTGTATTCATTATAAATTTAACAAAATCTCTTATTTAAAATTTGTATATTTTTTCCTGCTATAGCAAGTTGCAAACATATCTGAAGTCAGTACTTATGAGAAGCTATTTGCGAAATATTCTCAGGTAATAATAAAGACTTTCTTTTATGTAGCTACTGCATTTTATTTGCAACATTGGATAACAAAGAACTTTTACATTTTTTGTTTGTTGTAATGTAATTGGTTATTATTATTATATTTTAATTGAATACACATTGCATTTTTAATAAAATAAAAATCCCGATTGGACAACTTACATGAACATTAATTTTTTAGGATAAGTAATATATAAATTGTAAAATACTCTATTTTTCTCATTTTTAGTTTTTGTTTTGTGTTATCTTTTCTTGACTGTGTAGACTAAATGTATATTTCCAGATGTTAACAGTGACATTAATAATTACAATTATTTTGCATCAAAGACAAATACTGTTGCCTGTGGAAAAAGTGGAATGATCAAGTGGAAAAAGATTTTGCTAACTTACTTTCAACAACAATTACAGTATATTTAATAAATATAGCTACATATATATAACTGAGACAAAACTAACTCTACCAAATTTATAGAAGCCATGTCTCAGTAGGCAGCACGGTGGTGCAGTGGGTAGTGCTGCTGCCTCGCAGTTAGGAGACCCGGGTTTGCTTCCCAGGTCCTCCCTGTGTGGAGTTAGCATGTTCTCCCTGTGTCTGCGTGGGTTTCCTCCGGGTACTCTGGTTTCCTCTCACAGTCCAAAGACATGCAGGTTAGGTTCTAAATTGTCCCTAGTGTGTGCTTGGTGTGTGTGTGTGTGTGCGCCCTGTGGTGGGCTGGCGCCCTGCCCGGGGTTTGTTTCCTGCCTTGCGGGGATTGGCTCCAGCAGACCCCCGTGACTCTGTAGTTAGGATATAGCAGGTTGGATAATGGATGGATGGATGTCTTAGTAACAAGTGGTTTCAAATATTACCAAGAATTCATTGCAGAGAGCAAGCTACAGAATAATCCCATACTGGCTTTATGAAATGTTTGTATGGATTGTATACATTCTATTCATGTCAACTAAAGTTCTTCTCTGTGAACTTCAGTTTTCTTTCCACATTAACTATAGTGTCTCAGGTCATTGTAAAATTATGTTAAAGATTTTAAGGGTTTACTTCTTTCATTCAATCATTCTGTTGCTGCAGTCATCCAGATGAATTTTTTAAATATTTTTTTTTCACTCCAGCTGAGCTGTGACAAAGAGCTCGTCTACAAAAATACAATTCAAGCCATTAGAACTTTTCTAAAATTCAGTCATTGTGTTCATAAGAGTTTCTAATGTACACTTTGAAATCGCTCAAGTTTTTCTTTGTCTGACACCTTCTGACTCACCTGTAAAAAAAAAAACAAACAAAAAACAAACACATAAGGTATACCACATGTTTTGAAATCTAGTTATACAAGAGGTCAAGTGTTTTGGGGTTCCCTGTTATTTTTGGCCATTTAAACTCGAAAACCATCATTTTTAGGCCATATTCTGTGCAGGAAATTACACCCTTATGATACAGTGTAAACCAATAGGTGTCTGCAGAAGAAATTATCAGTGCGACTTGAAATTGTACATTCACAGCAACTGACTCTTCGGGTTTACTTTCTAATTGGATACAAGGGGTCAAAGTTACTTCAACTCAAATGTCAGTCCCAAAAGGTTAACAATGACAAATTTCAAGCATAAGTACGCAGGGTATTGTTTTCAGTGTTGCAGGGTCAATTATTATAAATATGAAGTCATTTTTGATTTCTTCAATTACAACTGAGAATATCTAGACTTTAAACATTTAGATTGAAGCACATTTTAATATTTCAAATGATTGATGCAACTATATTTATTTATTATGTACTACTAGCTCATGAAGTAAATCACTATATAACTTATGAACACCCTGAATTAGGGAGACTCACACTAATTCAGACTTTTTCATTAACCTTACTATCAATATCCGTTTTTTAGCTTTTTTTGAGTCTCCATTTTATTTGATGATATTGTGCATGTGATGCAGAAAGAGAAGGACATTCTTGCCTGCTTCCTTAGCAAAAAACAGGAGTCAGGCATAAATGGTAGGGAAAGTGAGAGGCATGAGAATATTTCTTTGTAGATGAAAACAGAAGGCTGCAAAACAAGGTCTCAATTTGTTTCTGAGATCAACTACTTGCAGAGTAAAAAAGTTGGCATTATTTGTTTTTATAACACATTTTTATTACAGAAATAAGAAACCTCAATTCTATTTGTGTCATGTTATACCATTTATATTGCCATAGGTTGGACTTTAACATTTGCTATTGCAAATAATATTTTTTGTCATTTGCAAAGAGCTGTATACACTTTTATTGAATGAAATTCCTGTCAGAGTGACTTGTGTATGGCATGTTGTTAGCATATTATTGCAGCACAATTTTAGGCTTTTCATCTTGTTACTCGTTCATTGTGAATGCAACTCTAAAAGTGAAAAATTCAGACTTTTTAGTCATTATGTTAATATATTTGAAATTAGAAACTTTGCAAAAAGTATGGTTTAAATATATTCTTTGAACTTAACAGTTACATAAATGTTCACTCAGATACTAAAGAACATTTATGGAATTATTGCACTAAACATTTTACAGTGCATCCAGGACATATTAGAGTTACTGCATATGGTATGAATCATTTGCAGTGGGCTACTGCTACAAGGGTGAAAACAGCACACAATTTTGCATTTTTTCCTTTATGTCTTGTAATTTTTGTGAGCTGTACCCATAACTCGTTATGCAATATTATGAACTGATTAATCAATGAAATTATTCAATTTTAGTAAAGGTAAAATAGTTTGATTATTAAGAAAATGTTAAAAATCATTAGCCAAATGTTATAACACATATGTAAAATTAACATTTAAATTTAATTTTTAAGGATGAAGAAATAGATGCAGTTCATTTACAGTCCCTGCTTAATGATGTATTCCTCAGAGGTAAGATTAAATTTATGAAATAGTGCCACCAAGCAGCTATCTTTGAAAACTCAAGAGGGAACAGAAAACATTTTGATATTGCTGCATACATTATTCAAGAATTAAATATATTTTTCAATAAAATAAATTATTGTCAGTAAAAGTTCAAATATACAGGATACCACAAGGAAACACGCTTTGCAGGTCCATAAAACTTCCATAAACATAACCCTTCAAATATCTGTGACTTGGTCTAAACATATCAACACCTTGGTGAAGAAGGCACGACAAAATCTTGACCTCCTCAGATTCCTCAGGGATTTCAGGCTGTCTTCCAAATTACTAAAGAACTTCTACACATTCACCATTGACAGTATTCTAACAGGAGGTATTATTGCTTAGTCTGGAAAAAGCACACAGCATGACTGCAGTGAATCACTGGGTGTACACTCCCTAATTTCCAGAACATTTACAATAAATGATGGTGGACCAGGGCAAAGATAATTATCAGTGATGCCAGAAATCTCAACAACCTCTTTTTTGTGCTCCCAATTGGCCAGTTCAATCAGATTAAGGAGAAGTTTTTTTCCCCAGAGTCCATCTGCATCTTAATTAAGGAAAGTTTCTAGAACTACATGATGCCCTCTTACATTTGGTTATTTAAGTTATGAAGTTATTTATTTAATTACTCATTAATTTTCAAATATTTTATATTTTTGTTAATGTATTTTATTAATATTTATAAAGTTATGCAATATTGTAATTGTCCTTTAAATGCACAGTAATTGGAGATTAGCAACTACATCTTTAGCTGACTTTAAAAAATGTGTGAACCACTGCCTTAAAATATAAATAAACACCAAGAATATGAACTAAGAATACATCAAGGCTTAGGAAATGTTAAATATTGAATAACTCCTTTACATTAAACCCAAATTAGCTATGGGAATTTAGTGGAGAAATCTAGCATAACAAACAGCTGGTAATAAACTAAACATAAAATGTAAAAGAACACAGAATGGCTCATAACACAATAATGTGCTGAACAAAACATTAATATGCTGGATGTTAAATTATTTCAAGAGAAAAAATATGGTGTGGTATTTTTAATTTTTATGTCTTTTTCAGGGAAAACTTCAACAGGTGGTTTCAGTTTTGAAACTTGTAAAAGTATGATAGCTGTTATGGATGTATCCTTCACTGAATACTCGAACACAATATGTGATATTTTTCTAATTTTACTTTTTTTTATATTGTATTTTTTGACAAAATCATATGAAATGAGTTTTGTGACTTAAAAATAGAATCAATAAATGTAGTATTATTTCAAATACAGAATCAAATTAAACTCTCCATTATTGCACTGCTATCTATGTAATGTGGTGGTGCACCAGAACCACTAAGCAAGTATCACCTACCACCACTAATCCTCCACCCACCCCCCCCCCCCCCCCCCCCTCTCAATCCTTGCAAGTGATTTTTTGCTCTAATCACTAATCCATATGTAGTGCTGCCTCTGATTCAAGTTGACATGGCACCTTACAACTTCTGGATTAAAAGGTAGTCCTACCGGTGCTACAGGGAGACAGGACTAAGATGCTGGTGTCTCCATACCATTGAGCCCTCAGTAGCCCTTAAACAAATGGCTATTTCTTTGCTATCTTTTCTTGTAAAGTAGTAGCATAGTCCCATTCCATTAAATCAGGTAATGTGTGTTGCTTTCTAGTGATTAGGCAGGAGGAGAATTGACCTCCAACCAGTCCTTTATGACCATTTATTTACAGTAAATGGGAAACCTGACTCCTAAGCTTTCCAATGTAGTTTCCACGTGCTAACTTGGAGATTTTGTGGCTAATGCTATGAATCAACTCTCAACCGCCCCAACCCCCCCCCCCCCCCCCCCCCCCCCCCGCGCCCCAGCACAACCATCAAAGCATATTTCCATGCTCTATCGTGCTTGACAAGGTTTATTGCCTCTTTTTGGTAACTGCTTCTCCACACTGAAATACCTAATTACTATATCCCTGTCCCTAACAGTGAAGACTCATCTCTTGACTGGAGATTTCCACTGGTATGTGAATGGGATATGTCTCTCCTATGTAGTTAAGTGGGCACAGGGGTGGAGCAATACCCAGGCAATACTCTTAAAAATATTTTAAAAATAAGCCCCCACATAGCTCTCCCATTTCTATACAAAAAAAAAAATCTCAGACTATTTCATCCCCACCATTATACCAATGGCCACCTCTATCAAAACCTTCTGGCTCTGTCCCAAAGAATATCTTCAAAGAGGAACCTCAATCTAACAATTTAAGGACCAATAAAGAAGTCTATAATTAATTAGTTTATTAAGCTTTTATATTCTTTCTTCCAGTTTTTCAGCTCAATTAAAGCATAAATCCCTAACTACATTTTCAGCATAGTTCCACTGGTAGATTAAATTTGTATGAATTTAAGTGTCTGTGGAAGCGACTCATCATATTACAAGTAAGTAACATTGATCCTGTGAGCCTTTCCTAATGTTTCCTAATTTTTAGATGCTGCTTTACAGTAAAATAACTTTCTTGTCATTATTTCTGCAGAATATCTTTAATGAAAAAGACATAACCCTTACTGGGTTTCTGTCTTTGTCTGAACTGTGGCAAGCAATCCAGAGTACAGGTAAACTAATATTAAATGATTGTTTTTAAAATAAATACAATACACTTTGACCTGATATTCTAGTAATAAAACTAAATTATTTCACACAAGGATTGTTAAAAATTTAATAGCTGCTGGGATTGCTGTAGGAATGCTACCATAACCTTAGACAAGGAATCACTCTATATTTATGCAATATATTCAAGAGTAACTTAACAGAACTGATTATTTTAAAGATGAGAACCCATCATGTCAAAACATAATAAGAATGAGAGGTTTTTGCTCATTATTATGTACTATAAGTGTTAGTTAAGTTCATCAAAAATATAAACAGTTTTGCAAGTCAAAGGAGAAATTTTGAAGTTTTAAATCTTACCTGCAGCCTACAGAGTAATTAAAACTTAAAAATTTAATAGTTAATGTTATCATCCTTTCCCTATTTTTTAGATTAAGTAGAGATAGGAAAGAGGTCAAGCTGAACTGCCTATCACATTTGTAATCATACATAAATAAATACAAATGACAGAATTTTCTTATTGTTGTCCACTTTTCATTGTCCTAAATAGTAAGAACTAATTTTTGTAATGCTTTTAAGCTATAAAAAGAAAAATTGTAAAAATGATTTAAAAGACCGAAATCAAAGATTTTGATCATTCCTGTTGGGTTTTAATAGGAGGCCAAAAGAATGCTCCACCCAAAAATAATACCTTTTTTATTTGCTACTTACCCCATGTGTTTCATAGTGATGACTAAGCAAAAATTCTTAAATTCAATCTTAATCTCAGTTTTCGCAAGACATGTGTTCACAATATGCAAAAAATGCATACAATTTTTAAAAATGTTGTTAAATAAATGTTTCTAGAGAAATCAGTACTAGGCATAAACAGGAAATGCAGTTTGCATGGGATTGACCTTTTGAAATGAAGATCTATCTCTTCCCCCCTTTTTTTTCCCCTTGTGGACATTTTTGATATTATTTGCTGCGATCAGTGTTGGTCAGCATATAGACTAATTCTATTGTTAAGTTTATCTCTGTTCTCCATGAGGACATGAAATTACATTTTTTTCTTGGTCACCACTACAAGACACATGGGGTAAGTAACATATTAAATATATATATATATATATATATATATATATATATATATATATATAGATATATATATATATATATATATATATATATATATATATATATATATATATATATATATATATATCATTATTGGGTAATTCTTGGCTGCATTTTTCTCTTTCTGACAGGAAATATGAAACTTACCAAAACTATACATATGTATATTGTAAACCATTAGTCTGTATTGGTGAATTTACTCTGTAGTGACTGCACTAGTATTTTATTTTTATACTTATTCTGAACTGCAGTCTTTTTGTATTTAAGAGGCTCGGGCACAGTTAACAAAGAATATGCAGCTGTTCTACAGCTACAATTTATTGAAATTTAACCCAGTATTTAAAAATTATTTAGACAGAGCATAATAGGCACATCAAAGAGACTAAAAAAAGTTCTAAAAAGTAACATTCTTAAATAAAACTCAGGCCACATATATGATAAAAAAAACATCATACTGTCACCTTTTTCAATATCCCCACTATGATTCCAAAACTGAGAAACACAAATTATAATTAATGATTTAAATTAGGCATATAAAATAGCCTATAATTATGAGACTGGCCACAATGAAAACCTTCACTCACACGCTTTGTTTTCAACATGTGCCGCATGTCACCAATTCACTGTTTTGATCAGTTAACTAAGTATACACCAAGACAAAAATAATTGCAGTTTTTTTTTAATATAAAAAGAGCTCACCCTCAAATTTAGAACTGAAAATTATGAGAAATTATTTGTGTCTGAATGGTCCTTCCAAATAGTGACATTTGTGGATAAAGTATGTTAATATCAATGTCAATATATATCAATATATCAATCATCAGTTCTAAAAAATTTGTTCAATAGTTAACCTACACTTTGTGAGCAAAACACAAACAAAAATAATTTTATATCCTTAATAAACTTGTTAAAATCATTACACATCCATGCTTTTTCTTCAGCTACTCCCACCGATGTTGCCTTCTTAGCTTGTTGAGACCTCTTTAAAAAGTCAGGGACCCTCATACTAACTATATGAAAGACATCTCTTATCACCGGGACCAGAATAGATTCAAGATATGCCACCATGACATGATACAACCTGTTTATGAACATGGTATCTTATGGTAAATCTTAAAGTAGATTCAAGCTACATAGAAAACTACCAACAGGAATTTAAAAATTTCATGATAAATAGGTGAGGAGTGCTATCATAAGAACATATATGTATTAATTTTCCTCAAATTATGGGACTGCTTTTGCAAAATGTTTGTTTTTAGTAGTTTTTTTTTATTCTAATATCTAATGTTATTTTTTTGCATAGCTCCCTACAAATGTACCTAGTATTGAGGTGTTGAACAAAGCTATTTTAGACTCTGATAGCACAGAAATTCATTCAGTTGGATTTTGCTGATCACATATAATGTATTATTTCCTAATAATAGTTTAATTTGCTATACTATCTTCTGCTATTCTTACTAAAAGTATGTTCGTCCATTTAGGGATCAAAATAAGCAACGAACTACTAATCCTCATTTCCTTAAGATATGGAAATCCAGATGACAAGATTGCATTGGAAAACTTTATTTCCCTTATGCTTCGTCTAGAGTGCATGGCTGGTAAGTTTGACAAAAAGAAAAAAAAATGTTATTCTATACAAAAGAATATTTTTTCTCTGTCATGAAAAAATCTTGGTTTGGAGTTATATTAGCAACCCTTTTATAATTTGACAATAAAATATATGATTTAATTTTTTAATCCACCCATAAAACTTTTCAGGTATTGTTAAAAAAATCCTGAAAGAAATTGATTATCAGTTTATTGTTAATCTTTGGTTTTGAACATTCTACTTCATCTTCATATTTAAAAGTCTAATGACAATCAAAATACAAATACAGTAGTTTATCTTTATTTTGTTGACATAAAGAATGTAATAATTCTTTAGTATTATTCAAAAATACCTGTACTTTTTGTAATCTCTATAATGCACTGTATAACAAAATAGTTAATATTAACATTTTTATTAATACAATTCCTTCTGTTTATTTGCTATTGTTTCAAAGGATTTTATAAAACAAAACAAACAACAAAAGCATGGAGAGTGTGAACACTAGTAAAAAACTAAACCTGCTGATGTGTTTTTTTATTTTTTGAAATGTATTTTTATTCATTTTTTTTTAACTTTGTTTTATCTTTGCAGTGATTGTGTTATGTTTAAGTGACATAATGCATAATGTACATAACTCCAGAGATAATTGCGGTCTTTAATTTAGTGTTACACTCACATATATTTAATTGTGCATTTGTCTCTAAGCACCTGTTTAAGATACAGCATAGTTTGACATTACTTTGGTTTTATTGTATTAAATGAAGGTATCTGTGTTTTTACATTTACTGCATTTATGTAGTGCATTTATTTATTTTTTTGCAACAAGGCTGAAACTTGCCTACCACTCCATATGGGCTTCAACCAGCACTGATAGATATAGTAGTCACAATTCAGCCAGCCAAAAGCTGTCCCTATATTTAAAGATAACAGTGCAGCAGTAAATTCAAAATTAGGTGCAGACTCAATAATAACAATCAATCCGCGTAAATTATCTGGGAACATTTACGATTAAATGGTCCGAGTTAACTATCTCATGAATGACCTTTTCAAGATAAATAGCTAAAATGTTAGCTGATAATATAAAGTCTGTGTGGGGTCTATAATTCTAACATAATATGGAGTCCTTGCGAAATTTAAATAATAAGGTAATTACTGCCATTTTCACCGTAGGGCAAAACTATAACTTGAAACAGAATCCCATTAATACCAGGGGCTTTGCCCTTATTCATGACAAACAGTGCTAAGTATAACCACTTAAGAGAATCCAGGAAATCAAGTTAAGGAAGTCTCTTGTTCTGATATATTGGGTTCTTTATGGGTGGAAATATATTGAGGAAAATAATTTACAGTAGTAGGGCCAAAATTCTGAGTTGATTTCTTTAGGGCACTGTGAAATATTCCCTTTATTTATTTATGTTCAGTTTTGCCTTTTAACAATTATAATTTTCTTAACCAACAAATATAGCTAAACAACTTAGCTCTCAAGTCATATAGACTATGTACTGTACTTGGCATACAGCAGACAACAGTTGCACACCTCAGACCAATAATGAGAATTAAAAAAGTAACAAACTAATTCATAGGTTGCCAACCTCTAAGTACAAGCTCTAAAACTTTATATGAAAATCAGGACATCTGAATCGGCAGATATTTTCTTTTTTCAATAGAACTGAAGTGATTGTTGATTTAACATGCTGCACTGATTGACCTAGAAGAATGCTGTGTGCAACAAGGTTTAGTACAATACCTGAATATGTTTTTCCACTAAGAACTTGGTCACAGTACAGATAAAATACTGCAAATGGTCTGTATCCGCTGGAAAAATAAAGATTTGTTAAGAATATGTTTGGACACCCACATTGGTGCTGACAGGCAAAAACTCTGCCTGTCGAGACTGAATGTTTTTTTGAACAAATCATTTCTCAATTTATATACCTTAACAACATTAAATCTTTGTAAAATATAGATAGATAGATAGATAGATAGATAGATAGATAGATAGATAGATAGATAGATAGATAGATAGATAGATAGATAGATAGATAGATAGGGCGGCGCCGGATGCAATAAATATGCACAGCTTTGTACATTTGAAACAGTTTTGAGTTATGCAGACAAATAAAGAAAGTGAGAATATAATATAAAGATAGTATAAAATACTGTACTGACACTTGATAAATATCTAATGCGAATGACAAGGATTCTCTAGGTATATGTATGTGTATTTCTATGTACATGTGATGTAGCACTTTGAGCTACATCATTTGTATGATAATGTTCTATATACAAATGTTGTTGTTGTTGGAAAACAGCATGTAAACTGCATCAAGTGGATATTGTCTTTTAAAATTGCACTTTAAAGTAAATACTGTATTATATGAGGCAAAGCAGCTACTGCAACTAAGGAGTTTATACAATTAAATGCTTTGTTGAAGCCTCAGTATTCCTATCCAAACCAACTGTTATCATTTAAATGTCTTCAGATTATGAAATGTGTATGTTTGTAAGGTAAATGAAGACATTAGAGCACTGAAGTGCAGCAGGGAGCATTAATATATTCTAGACATCCTAGGTGAAGGCAGATTATTCTAAAAGTATAAAATTGTTTCTCTGATGTTGTACACACAGGTATTATGATTACAGAACTGCATCCATTCTTTAACTATTGCTTATACCATTAAAAATAATGCTTGCAATAATAAATGGGTGGGATGGGTTATATATTGTACCCAAGACAATCCTATATACATAATTGTTTAGGCTTGTATCTTATCTCAAAATATACTTTGGGTAGAATATGCCACCAAATCAAAATGCAATAAAATATCTTTAGAAAATGAATACCCTTAGAAAATAATTTGGTTTAGATATTTGATTAAAATTGCTGTTTTAACAATAACTATTTTATTATTTTACTAGCCAAGTTACCTTTCAAAGACAGGTAATAGAATAAATTTTAAAATATTTGCTATAGCTTGCCATATGTGTACCTTCAGCATCTTTTCTCTTTGTGTCTGAACCTCTCTTGACTGGTGCTCGCTCTTTCGAGTGCATGCCCATAATGTCTGCTCATTAAGGATTTATTAATTTTTCTCTAAACATTTGCAGATATATTTAAAAAACTTTCAAGAGGAAATGTCATGTCTCTCCAACAAAGTGAGGTAATTCAGCTTTATTTTATGATGATTTAATTTCATTCGGAGACTTTTGGTATCCAAGTACGGCTTTCTCAAGGCTACCTTTCTTAATAGTTTTGCTTTATGTTGGATTACAGTTTACAGCTAATCTGCTCAATATTAGCTATGCTAACAACCCAGTGCCTTAATACATTGCCATTATTGCTTAACAGTCATTTCATTTGAAATGTCATAATTTTCAATTATCATCATAAATATTATGCAATTCAATGCTATTATATCTAAGCTGCTGTTTCAGGAAGAATGCGGAGTTTCACTTTTGTATTTGGGGTGGCATAGTGGTGCTGTGGTAGTGTTGCTGCTTAACAGTAAGGAGATCAGGGTTTATATTCTGGATTTTCCCTGTGTGGAGTCTGCATGCTCCCCCCATGTCTGTGTGGGTTTCCTCTGTGTGCTCCAGTTTCCTTCCACTGTCCAAAGACATGCAGGTTAAGTGAATTGGTGATGCTAAATTGGCTGTGATCATATTTGTGAGTTTGCCCTGCGATGGACAGGTGTCCTGTTCACGATTTTGTTTCTGTCTTGTGCCCTGTGCAAGCTGGAATAGGCTTCTGTGACCCTGGTCTGGATTAAGCAGGTTGCAAAAATGACAGGATATGACTTTTGTATGTCTACAAATATCTCTCCTCATTTACAGAATGATTACACTGGTCTACAAAAAAATATTTTTTGTTTGCTACTGGGAGCTTCAGAGCAGCTCTTAAGTTTTTTTACACTGATTTCATATATGAAATCGGAGTTAAGCTAGCACGTCAGGTTTTTGAAATACACATCATTGACGTTTTGACTATCAATATATCAACATAACAATATATATCAACATGATATCTGGAGTTTGGACTATGTCCCACCAAAATTGTTTTGATGTGTTTATTCTGAAAACATATTTATGTCAATGAATTTATGAAAGCATATTTATGTCAATTTACCTCAATATAAAAGTGGGGTCAGCGTGCCCAAAAATGTTGGAGGCACTCACTTTTGCGCTTGTACTGCACATCTTTCTCTCTTTGCAAGAACCAACAGTAGTCACCCATCATGCTCAGAGTGAATGTTCCCCGATATCAGTGTTCCATCACCTTTATATCTTGATGAAATCTTTCCATATACTCATCGCTGACATCACCCAGATTTGGTGGAAAAAAGTCGAGATGAGAATGTAAAAAGTGCATCTTCAGTGATATTCTGGCTCCCATAAGCTGATACGCTTTCAGCAGGTTCTCCACAAGCTCAGCATTATACTCTGCTCTGTGACTGCCAAGAAAATTCTGGACAACCTGCACGAATGCTTCCCATGCTGCTGATTCAGTGGGCTTCAGTTTCTTTTTCAACTCATCGTCAAGCATCAGTTCACAGATTACAGGAACAACAAAAACACCTTCCTTAATTTTGGCTTCACTTTTCTTGAGACCAAACTTATTTCTTAAATGCTGAAAAGCATTGCCGTTTCTGTGTATCTCCTTGACAAAAGTTTCAAAGTAATGGTGAATCTAACAAACAAAATGTCCTGAAATGCAATGTAATGTTTAACAGTAGGGGCGGCACGGTGGCGCAGCGGGTAGCGCTGCTGCCTCGCAGTTGGGAGATCTGGGGACCTGGGTTCGATTCCCGGGTCCTCCCTGCGTGGAGTTTGCATGTTCTCCCCGTGTCTGCGTGGGTTTCCTCCGGGCGCTCCGGTTTCCTCCCACATTCCAAAGACATGCAGGTTAGGTGGATTGGCGATTCTAAATTGGCCCTAGTGTGTGCTTGGTGTGTGGGTGTGTTTGTGTGTGTCCTGTGGTGGGTTGGCACCCTGCCCGGGATTGTTTCCTGCCTTGTGCCCTGTGTTGGCTGGGATTGGCTCCAGCAGACCCCCGTGACCCTGTGTTCGGATTCAGCGGGTTGGAAAATGGATGGATGGATGGATGTTTAACAGTAAAACCTCTACATACTACACTGTCATGTCTGAGTTGTGTCATTATGCTTATCATATAAGACCTGGTAATCAGTAACAAATATTTTTTCTGCTAATTAAAAATGAATAATTTTAAAATAAAATTAATAATGACAAGGTAAAAAACTCACAGCTGTTAGTAACATGTGGCGAATTGTTTTAGCTCAATGGCATCCCCAATGGAATTACCGGTATTTATCAAAATGGTTATCTGCCTTTACTGTCCAGTCACCCTTGTTGTCCAAGACCTGGAACATCATAACTAAAAAGGACGTGCTGGACGAAAACGGTTTTCAGATTTTGAGTCATCAAGTGAAACCTGCTAAAGTAAAGGTGAAAGACTCCCAGTAGCAAAATGCTTATTGACCAGTTATTGATTTGAATCTGAAACTAAGTAAGGAAAATACATAAATATCATATCACTCAAAAATCAAAATAGTATACATGGTTGAAATTGATACTACAGCCACTCTTTTTTGTAATTAAATTTTAAGTGGGTTGAACAGATACCAAAAATATATTTACAACTAGTTAGAGCTATGTTGTCTGAAAACACTGGCTCCCGATTATTTTAACACATATTCTGTTAAAATCTTTCAGGCTATTTTATTTTAGATAGATAGATAGATAGATAGATAGATAGATAGATAGATAGATAGATAGATAGATAGATAGATAGATAGATAGATAGATAGATAGATCTTTATTGTCATTGTCACTTTTACAAAGGAACAACGAAATTGAAGGTGCAATCGACTCAGTGTGAGGAATAAGAGTTAAAAAGACAAGAAGAGAGAAAATAATAACAAACCGAATAGTAATAAATATACAAATTGCACTTGTTGACTTAAGGTCTATATTGCACATTGGTAGAATAATATGGAGCAGTTTTATTCTGAGTTCAGGGCCATGATTGCTTTCGGATAAAAGCTGTTTTTAAGGCGGTTTGTCCTAGTTTTCATAGCTCTGTATCTCTTGCCCGATGGCAAAAGCTGGAAGAGGCAATGACCGGGATGTGATGAGTCCTGTGAAATGTCCATTGCTTTTTTGTGGCATCGGGATGTGTAGATTTGTTCCAGAGTGGGGAGGGTACAACCAATTGTTCTCTCCGCTGTCCTGACGACCCTGTGGAGCGCTTTCTTTTCTGAGGAAGTGCAGCTGCCGTACCACACACACAGTCCGTACGTGAGCACACTCTCGATGGAACAGTGATAAAAAGCAGGGAGCAGATTTTTTGGGAGATGGTTCTTTCTGAGAATTCTCAGAAAATACAGTCTCTGCTGCGCCTTCTTTAGCAGCTCCTTGGTGTTGGCGCTCCAGGTCAGGTCATCCTCCAGCTCCATACCCAGAAACTTGAACACCGGGACCCTCTCCACACAGGCCCCGCCAATGATGAGTGGCTGGATGTCAGTTTTGTTTTTCCTAAAGTCAATAACAAGCTCCTTTGTTTTTTTGGTGTTGAGGAGCAGGTTATTGACTGTGCACCACTCTGACAGTCGCTCCACCTCGTCCCTGTATGCCAGCTCACCCTCCTTGCCCGAGATGAGTCCGATCACCATCGTGTCATCCGCGAACTTTATAATCTTGTTGCTATGGTGAGTGGGGACACAGTCATATGTGTAGAGGAACGGGCTGAGCACACAACCCTGAAAGAGCAACATGGGCTTCCTGGACAGATCTGGAAGGCCCAAATAGGTAGTGAGTGTGTGCCGGGAACAACAAGTAGATGGAAATGGTTCTTCTGTATCTCAATTTATGTGAGGGTTATAAGAGTCCTTCAGTAATGGAAGCAGCTATAAGGAGTTGAGGCCTTAAAAAGGTTGTTGGTCCCTGTTGTGGCATTAACCCTAAGACTTAATGGTGAAAACATGTGGTAAAAGAAGCTATCAAGTTGAAAAAAGAGGCCCTCCATGCAAGATTGGCAGGAGGGTTTCTAGATTTGAGACATAGGTACCAACAATTAATAAGGTGACACCTGTAGCAGTGGTCAAAGTGAATGGCATTTTGAAGATGGTGTGACATCTTATGTCTCTTCTCCTCTCTTGTACATGATATTCTTGGACAGAATATTAAGGTGCAATGGAGGTTTGGAAGATAACCAGTTTGGGAACCTAGGGGTGCACACCTCAGCTGTTTGTAGATGATGGTGTCCTCTAGGCCCCATTAGACTATGACCTCTGCTGCAGAGCTGAGTGTTTTATGGCAGAGAATAAAATTAGCATGGCCAAGAATGAGTCATAGGCCTCTCCCAGAAAAGGATGGCGTATTTCCTGTAGGTAAGAGGTAAGCAGCTGCCCTAAACAAAATCAAATTAAGTACACTGTAGTCTTGTGTGAGAGTAGAGATGATTGTGAGACTAACATACAAGTCAGTGTAGTTGCACTAGTTTTTGTACTACTGCATCTTACGATGGTGATGAAATGTAATCTACATACGTAGAAAAAACTGTTAAATTTACAAGTTAGTCAATATCTCCATTGTCCCCTATGATCACATGCTCTAGTTAGTGACTGAAAGAATGAGAAGTCAAGCAGCTGAAATGGTGTTCGTACGCAGGGCTTACTCCCTGTGACTGGATGAGGAGCTCAACAATAAGAAAGGACCTTGAAGTAGATGTATCACTTCTCTGGAACAACAATAGCCACTTGACATGCTTTAGGAATGTCCATCCATCCATCCTCTTCCGCTTATCCGAGGTCGGGTCGCGGGGGCAGCAGCTTGAGCAGAGATGCCCAGACTTCCCTCTCCCTGGCCACTTCTTCTAGCTCTTCCAGAAGAATCCCAAGGCGTCCCCAGGCCAGCCGAGAGACATAGTCCCTCCAGCATGTCCTGGGTCTTCCCCGGGGCCTCTTCCTGGTTAGACGCGCCCGGAACACCTCACCAGGGAGGTGTGCAGGAGGCATCCTGATCAGATGCCCGAGCCACCTCATCTGACTCCTCTCGATGTGGAGGAGTAGCGGCTCTACTCTGAGCCCCTCCCAGATGACTCAGCTTCTCACCCTATCTTTAAGGGAAAGCCCAGACACCCTATAGAGGAAACTCATTTCAGCCACTTGTATTCGCGATCTCGTTCTTTCGGTCACTACCCATAGCTCATGACCATAGGTGAGGGTAGGAACATAGATCGACTGGTAAATTGAGAGCTTCGCCTTGCGGCTCAGCTCCTTTTTCACCACGACAGACCAATGCAGAGCCCGCATCACTGGTTTAGGAATGTACTTAGGACATATTATAGCATATGTGTTTGTAGTCCAAGGCTGTTTACTTCCCAGAGATGCCAGGCTCCACCCTCCCATGGAAATGAATTGGATTAAGTTAGCCTGAAAATAAATGAATAATGCTGTATACACTGTGAAATCTTCAACCAGCAGTAGATTATAATTGTCTGTTCAAATCACAATAAAGACTATGGGAGAGAAAAACAGGTTCTAAAAAATAAATGACGATTTTTCTTTTTTCACTAACTGTGTCGTCAAAGGTCACAGGGGCCAGGCAGAAATGGGTACAAGATGGGAGCCATGACTGAATAGGACTCCAGCCCATTATAGGATACACCCACAGTCAATCACACTCAGTCAGCTGAGATTTATCAGTCAATCCAGACTTTCTAAGTGTTGCCATGTGAGATGAAAAACACATGCAGACACTGGGACAAAGGATAACTCAAGCAATAGCTATGTCCACCATTCAGACCCGATATTCTAGGGCTAAGAGTGGTAAAAAATACAAACGTGTGACTATGTTCCTTAAACATTAATTCTAAAATCTTCTCTCTTTTTCAGTGGATGAATATCACTATGTACTTATGAAAATACCAGAAATGTCCTGGAGCAATTGTTTCTGTAGAAGTGTAGGATGGAGGACAAGTACATTATAGCCTGCATTTTACATTACTGCTACTAAAATATTAAGAGAAATGTAACCTCCTTTTTTATGGATAAGGAACATGTTAAATAGAAATCATAGGAAAATATAATCATTTTAAATGATTCAAGTAATTATAATATGCAAATATCTTTAAGTTTTGATAAATTGTGTCTTTTATGAAAGAAGAATATGTCAAATGTATTTTGTTGGTAAAGATTCCTATTAATCTGTGTTTGGCAGTCAAGTGTGGCAAATAAAATCTTGGTTTGTGAACAGTAGAGTCCATGTATTGCGTCCTGTTCATGTTTATTGCTCAATATTGTATTGCACTGTACTTTGAAATATTTTGCCCTTTTAAAACCCAATGTGAAAATGTGATCACCCTCACATTTAGTGGGAAATTTTGCCCAATTAAATTATTATAGAGATTATTTTGGATGTGACAAGAATATAAAGTGAAAAATGATGCAATTAAATATGATGAAGCATGTGGCACAAGGAGTAAAATTGTGTCTGGTTAAATTTTAATATTTAATTTTAAAATGATGATTTATTTAATCCGTGGAGAACATTTAAGATAGTATATAAGCAGTTTTGGGCCTTAAATCATGTTTACAGTTACTAAGAAAAATGTCACTAGTATAGCACAGCTACAAAAAATATATAATTGCAACAAAATGATGAGATTACATAACAGCATGCAATAATGACAAAATATTCTCATATCCACATAGTTCAGTTCAGGGTCAGACCTCTATGATAAAAGGCAAGATTATAAAACTATTTCTAAAGCTTTGAGTTTTCCCAGGAGCACAATGGCCTCAATAATTGAGAAATGAAAGATGTCTGGTACTGCCAGGACTCTTCTTGGAGCTGGTCATCCAGCCAAATTGTGTAACCAGGCAAAAATCATCTTGGTCAGGGAGGTGACCAAGAACCCAATGGTTACTCTAACAGGGATTCGGCACTCCTCTCTTGAGATCTGAGAACCTGTTAGAAGGAGCAGCTCTCCATCAAATAGGTGGAAGCCACTTTTCAGTAAAAGGCATATACCAGCCTACTTATAATTGGCCAAATGACAATTAAAGGAGTTTGAGAGCATGAGGAAAACAGATTCTGTGGTTAACGAGACAAAAATTGAAATATCTGAGCAAAATTCCATGCCCTATGTCTGGTATAGACCAGACACTGCTTGTCACCTGTCAAATACCACCACTATGATGAAGCATGGCAGTGGCAGCAAAATGGTCAGAATTGAAAAATGCAGTCAATGCAGAGAGAACCATGAAGAAAACTTTCTCCTAGTGCATGTAATCTCAGACCAGACTAGGGTGATGGTTTAACTTTCAGCATGACAACTTGAAGAGCACACCCAAGACAACGCTGGCGTGGTGGCGGGACATGTTTTGACTATCCTTGAGAGGCCCAGCCAAAGCTCACACTTAATCCCCATGGAACATCTGTGGAGAAAACCTAAAGATGACAATTTACAGTCACTTCCCACACAAACTAATGAAGCTTGAGAGGATTTGCCAGGAAGAATGGGATAAAAATTTTGTCTTTTATTTTTCTTTTCTTCATTATGTAAAGCACTTTGAGCTACTTTTTGTATGAAAATGTGCTATATAAATAAATGCTGTTGTCTAAATCCACATGTGCAAAGCTTGTAGATACTTACCCAAGAAGACACAAACCTGCAATTACTGCTAAAGAGGGTTTTACAAAGTTCTGAATTAAGGGCCTGAATACTTACTGTATATAAACAAGAGATTTCAGCTTTCAATTTTTAAAAAATTTCCAGACTTTTCTGAACATGTTTAACTTTGTCATCATCAGTTAAGGAGTGTAGACTGATGGGTAAAAATGGCAACTTTATCCTTTTATAATAAACTCTACAATACAATAAAATGTACAAAAGATGAAGGGGTTTGAATGCTATCTGGACACACTGAATTTGCAATTTTCCATTCTATCATTCTAGTGAGGGTTGCTCTAGTAGAGAGCCAAGTATTAGACTTAAGATTCCCCTTCCTATAGTTCAGTTTATAGGGTCATTATTCTCGCGTGTACAGAATATGGGTAAATCCTTACCAATCAACATGCAAACATCATCATGACCAGTGAGTACAACTAATGTAACTCAAAACCCCTGACTTTTCTTACCTGAAAAATCTCTGAACTGTCTGCAGATGCACCGCACCTGGCTACATTTTGTTTCACCACATCAAGGGCTCTGTTTTGACGTCTTCTTTGCTTCAAGCTTTTCACAGCATGCAATCCAACAACTCTCAGGAAGAATGTAATTTTGGTGGTTAGCTAGACTGGTAAACCCCAGGGTGTTGCCCCAGAATTTAGACTTCGCTTACTACCACTGCTGATTACAACACTTGCAATTCTACAGGTCAGTGCTATCATGATACACAGTCCTCTATCCACATTCATGAACTAGATCTCCTTTATTAACTTTTGATATCAAGCTACACTCCTTAGATTTCAAAGCATCAATTTATAACCAGTCAGTACCACACACTGCTGCTACATGCTCATAAGAGTGCTGGGGATCACATAACAAGCCAAATGGACAAGCCTATGAACAAACAGCAGAAATTCTCTAAGCCATAAGTTTGCCTTTAACATTCAAAATCAACCTCATTTAACTCCTTCCACATGACCACAGCTGCCACTTTCTTTTCCATCAATATATTCACTAACATCTTGAAAGCCTTCTGTAAATACTGCATGGAAATCATAAATGGTGTATTTCAAAGTAAATCAATGTTGAATTACTACACATAGTGAAAAACTGTCAATTATCAGTGTGATACTGCAAATCACATCTGGGCATCAACATTCAGTAATGTCAAGAAAGGTGTCTTTGAGGTGAAATGAACATGCTAAAGAAAACTACAGGATCTGTGACTGAAAGGTTGTCATAGAGGGAGATGATTAGCAAGGTGAACCATACAGTCAATCTCTTTTTAAATATGCCTGAATCTCACAAAAATACCTTCTTAAAATGGCAGAGATGCACTGTTTTACATATAATATTGTGCAATATGTTTTAACAAGATGTGTGCGATCTCAAGATACAGATCAATACTGAATAAAAATGTTGGCTTGAAAAATGGATGTATTCGGTAAAGTTTAAGGCTTTTTTTCACAATTGCAAAAATCCTCAATTTTAAAAATACTGAACTTCTCTCTTAAGGGCACAAACTACACAGAAAAAAGAGAAAAATAGGAAAACAAAAAGTTAAGCATTTAAAGCAATAAAAATAATACAAATATTTTTAAAATGTATTATAAATGTAAAAATCACAATGGTGCGCTTTCCTGAATGTAGAATAAAAGTCCCCAGGACGGAATTGGAGAACCACGGATTAATAGAGTTACATACACTATATCTTTTGCATCTCAAGATTTTAAGGTGGGGACTGAAATTAAAACTCCTGGCCTCTCTAAAGGTGGTCATGTGTCTATGTCTCCATTAAGAGGGTAGATCACTGGATCATTCCCCTTTCCAGAATGAAAACAAAGAGCTGCAGTTTTAAGAAGAATGTGTAAGCATTCACCACAGCACATTCACCATCTTAAGAGGCTTGGGTATCTCAATTTGACAAAGGCAAATACATTTAAAAAACATCTAAATCAATGAGATGACCATCACTGAAGCATAAAAAATTGTGTATTTTACTGAAATAGACAAATGAGAAGGATAGATATACACTGTAACATTCAGAAAGGGGTGTGACATTTTCAAAATCTGGTGGGCTTTCTCTAATTCTTAAATAGTGCAGTTGGGATCAGCATTTCTGAAAAGACATTTTTTTACTTATGATTAGATTCTCTGCTCATTAATCATTGCAACCTTAAAACGTTAATCCTTTGCCTTATATCTGCAATTGTGCAAGTTAGTTTCAGAGTATTGATTGCTGGACATAATTTCTCTTAAACAGAGAAAGCTCAAATCCACTCTATAAAGTAGGATTAGTGAATTATACCCATCATTGGCCTCACAGAATGCATAATGTTGGCTTGATCTTATTTCGGCTTTTCCAGAAACACACGTTTGGCAAAATACAGGTTTTTCTGGAGCAAAATTAGCTCAATTTGTATGGATCATGACCTACATTACCTAGATTTTATAACAATTTTGCTTTCTTGATGAGTGCAGCAGCAGGCTGTAATCAGTGCAGGCTCTCAACCTCTCTGCTCTGGAATAGACCAAGAGGCAGGTTACAGTTCTGTTAAAAGGCCTTCTTGAATCTGTGTATGGTTATGTGCATATTTCAAATATTCCACTTGTTCAGGAAAGTGAGTTAATGGCATATACTACATAAAACAAGAATAATCTGAAATAGTAGTGGTCAGACTCAGTTGGGGTTTGTGGGAAGAAAAAATAAAAAGGCCTAGTTGTATTGCACTATTCCCTAATAATCAACTTGTTCAGCTGAACATATACTTTACCACCTGCACGAAAATTTCAGCTATTGACACAGACATATGAATAGGCTTCTTCAAGAAAACGTTGAATTTTAGAAATGTCTCACCTGAACCATGCTAGTTTACATTGAACAGAGTTCTCTAATTTTGTGAAAGATAGCTCATGTTGGAGGTCTATAAGCATTCCTCATCACCATCTTCTTCAAACCAGTAAAACCCAAAGTGACTGAACAAACCAGTATAGGGTAACAATATGTACAAGAAATCAACCATGCTTTGTAGGTACTATCTGAAAATCCAACTATACTTCAAAAGCCAATAAGTTCATTATAAGCTCATTATTATCACTTTTATCACACGGCTTAAATTAAAAACACAGTAAATCACTTAATTTTTGCATTAATCAAAGGCAGCTGAAAAATTCTAAACAATGCCAGATTAATTTCAAATCAAAACACTACTGGAACATACTACTAATAAAACGCACAGCTATGTGTGCACTTCTTAATGTTGTCAAAGTGTTTCTTAACATAAACGTTTGTTTCAGACATTAAAGGCAGCACTGATGAAGCTGAGACGGAAAATACTTAAGAAAAGTTAATAGATCACACAAATAATTAGAAAACTGACACATTATCAAGCTTTTCAAAACATTTCTTTCTTTTCAAGGTTTAGACCAATAAGAAAGATAAACATGTTAATTTAACAGTGTATTAATTTATTGTACATTACATCAATTATGTAACACCCATTTCGTTTAAAAAAATATCTTAACATTTGTGATGTTAAAACAGTATTTCGATCACCAATTTAAGTAATCCAATGAAAACGGTCCAAAAAACTGATTCTTCTTCTTGCATTTCCTCATCCCGAAAAGTATAGGCCTTTTGTTTCTCAACATCCTCAGCAATGTATGAAGTTGCTGAAAAAAGATCTTCATTAACTGTCCGATCACAGTAGACTTTCACCTCAAATTCACTTTCATGGTATGATGGATGGCCATATATTCCTATACCAACTGGTCTCAAGAATTCTACAGGTACAACCACAACATCCTGTCCACAGGTTGCTGACTGCAGTTTATAATTGTCAAAACTGGGGTGCAAAGTTTTGTCAGATACATAAAGGTCAGCATCACCTTTAAGACTCTCCATATGAAGAATAATCTTTCCATCATGGTTTAATCTTAAATAGCTGTAATTACCTGCTCCTATATGACCTTGAACTACATGGAGAAGTGACCATTCATCAGGAACCATTTCGTCTTCAAGAGTTTTGATAACACACAAAATCTGTGAAATGAGCAGGGATGTTAGAAGATTACTTCTCTCCAGATACATGATTAGTGATCCCAGGCATTGATAGTCATTCACTCCTGTCACATAAATTGCTCCTAAAATAAAATAAAATAGAAAAACCCAGCTGAATCTAAGTTTATAGAAAATATAACACATTAATAGAAACAGTTCATCCTTTATCTTACCAAGTTCAGGGTGGACTAGAAATGTGTACATTGTATAGCACACGGTAACTGCGAGAGCACACAGTTGAATGTGCTCTAAGTCAGAAACATAAAACCCATTCCATCGAGTTTGTGCAGAAGGACTTAAACTAATTTACCACTGTGAAAATACTGATAGGCCACACTGCAGAGCATTACAACTCAATATGAACTTGTTCTTGCATTCTCTCATTACTCCTCAAATAGGCTCAAAGGAAGAGAATAATTAAAAATATCTCCATACATGACATGAGCTGCATGTGGCATCATTGCTGAGAAATTACGGAGTGTCACATCTCTCCTTCCTCCCCATCTATACTCCCCAAGGGAACAAAGGATATACTTTGGAAATTACAACAGGTGGTCCTACTGATCTGGAAAAACAGCCAGTGACGAAGCCAACTGCTTACCAGTGACTGAGATCACTGCCACGATGGTGACAAATTTGATAACGTATTTCTTCACTATTACTGAGGGTGAGTAAATCTTCATCCATGCCAAAAATGGTTGCTTATTTTGTAAGTAAGAAAAAATGGAAGCTACTAGTTAAAAATTAATTAAAATTCAGTTAAGGAAAACAAAGGGTTATATGGTCTTTCTAGTACTTGTACCTCAAGAGCGGTCTGCACAGATAGATAATACTTCAAGTTGGCAGGTGAAGGATTTGAGGGACAATGTCCCCTTACAAATGGTCCTCCAAAATGCACTATTTGGCAATTGGTGAAAAAAATGGCTTACTACTGGTTTTTTGAACAAAAAAAAAAAAAAACACTTCTGTCCATAACTCAAAGGTCATTGCAGACACTGAAGATCACATGGAAAGAAGTCTTTCTAAGTCAACAATGTAATTAAAACAGACAGCTTTGTCAAAAACTGTCATGTCAGTATGTTCTTCATGATGTGTTGGCCATTATTTTTGCACACACTCTAGGAGGTGCATCAAAAGCAGTATATACATACAGCATTGTAATGTTTGGTGCCTACGTACTTTTTTTTTTTTTTTTTGCTGCCTACTCATAAAATGCTCCAAACAATAAAACAGTCACATTACAGTGCTCAGTAATTGATGCAATCATTGTTTTTTGGAGGGTTGGGGCGTGTTTAGCTTATATTCACTGGCTTCTCAGTTTGATCAATTCATAATCTTCTATTTAACACATTGTTATCAAGTCACAAACAATAGATGTTCAAGTATCGAAAAAGTTTATTCAATATCTAATGCATATTGATTATTAATCATAAAACAGAAACCTGAGTAAAACATTTGTAAATAAAAACTGAAGGAAAAATTAATGATATTTCAATGACAAGAAGGTTGGCCGGAACTTATTAAATTATTTTGAAGAAACACCTACAGTAACGTAGTCCTGAAGGAATACAGTTTATGATCCATGATTCAGACTAAAATGCTAAATAAAGATATACTTCAATCACGAGAAACAACAGGAGTATAATATTATGAAAACCGCCAGCATCTGACGACAATTTAAATAATATAATTAAAAGTAAATAACACATTAGCACGAAATCATGAATACCCATAATAAAATGTATGTTAATTTAGCTAATAAACATCTTGCCTGCAAAAGTATAAACTAATTATGTAACAACATATGTGAGGAATGTTATTTTAGGCGGCAGGTCACAAAGATATAAGTATACAGAACCGCCTTTTTTTGAATAATTAAAATGGCAGATGTGTACAGCCCAGTCACCTGTAAAATTAATCTCAAGCATCGTCTTTAAATAAACCAACGAAAGCGCTGTAAAAAGGGAGCTAACCTGAACCTCATTGGAACAACACGAGAAAAGTTGGGTAAGACATATTAGAACTGGCCCTCTTTATCTCTCGTTAGCAATAAACACTATCTGTATATCGCTTAAAAGAATTAATGGTCATTAACTAATATATTTTCGCCCTGAAAACCCGTAAAACATTTTAAAAATTACCTTTGATCAGCTCAATCTCAGCAAAACATTTAGCCGTGACCTCATTTCTACACTGTTAAAGAAAGCGTTAGCAAAAAGTCTCGCGAGATCTATAAGGAGGAAACTGCTATTCGCACTTTCCATTTTTAGTGGTCCGTACAGATTAGGTAATGTTGATAGGTGGATTTTAAAGAGTATTATATATATTACTATGAAATAATAAAGAAATGTATGCACACAAAATTTACATTGTTAACTGTCGCGTGTGTTATGAAATGTATATCCGTTTAAAGATTGTTTTGAAACTAAAAAAAATATTGACACTTAAGTACCACCGTACTGCGCATTAAGATGACGTCGAATATTTGTGCTAGTATTGAAAGTACCGGAGAAGTGCTTGTAGGTGTGTAGAGTTATCCTGTCTGATTTTTAAGTATTACCTTTCAAAGTATGCAAAATGTGTGTGTGTTTAAAGCATTAGTTTAGTTTACATTTCTCCTATTGGAAAGTAATAGTTATGACTCTAGACATTGTAATTAATGTCATTTGTAATTGCCAACTTAAATAATGACGTAAACAGAACAGATGGTCAGATTTTATTTTCATTATTATGCTTACTTGGACTCAAGTCAGAAAATATTGCTTTAAGTCTTTAAGTGCCTATGGATAATGCCATCGTTAGTCATTATATTGTCTTCCTCTTTAGAGGCATTTTTCAAGTTGCTTTATGTGAGTTTTTTCTTTTCTTTTCCATGCTGCTATCGTAATGTGTTTTTCCGACTTCTTTGCTTTTGTTTTGTCATTATTATTATTATTATTATTATTATTATTATTATTATTTAATTTTTTTGAGGTGTTTGTTTTCTTTATCGTGTGGTCAATAAATTCAGTTTATTCAACAGATTGGTGACGGTTGGTTCATTCACCCATTTCTTGGCAGCAGTGAATGCAAGGCATAAACTAAGCCTGGATGGGGGAAAAAAAAACCTAATGAAAACAATCATTCACACCAGGACAGTTTAGACTTGTTAGTGACCCAAGCATGCATGTTTTTGGAAACCATGATAAAGAGCAAATAACTATACACATTTTGAACTAAGTGCTATGGAGCTGTGAGAAAGCAGCTGTATTGAATGTGTTAGCGTGTTAACCCTGTTGGTTGGTCTTTAGCTTCAATTCTTAATTGCTGATTATATTGTGCTACCAACGTAATTAGTTATATGTTGACCAGATTTATTTTACTTTATACTTAACGTTTATGTGAGGTATAGCAGCCTTGAATTAACATTAGAATTGTAAATCTCAAGTCCCTGTTTTTAGGCTTGTATTACTGAACATCTAGGACCCCACTCTGGCTTTCCTCATTTTGTTCTAAGTGTTCCAATACATCCTGATTTGCTGACCAGGTTGTTTCGATATGTACACTAACTTGTATTGTCTAGTTGAGCAGTTTCATGTTTAAAATTATTCATATTAATGTTATCTTTTTTATGACCTTTGTTGTGATATTAATGGTTAATCAAGTACTGATTGTGATTTAGTTCTACAGTGTTAATAAAATCCCTTTAGTTTTGCATTCATTAGTTTGTTTCAAGATCCAGTTTAGGGCCAATAAGAGCAAGAATGAGGAATGCAGTAAATCCTAAGATACTTTTATATGTTGTAGAGATGTCTGCTTGGCATTCCTTTGTGAACCATTCCACTAGTTCTGTAAGTTTTCTAGTGGGTACAGTGTATTTTTACTAGCAAAAGAATTGTCTGTTGATGCTATTGTTAATTTTTTCATACACTCTTAACTTTTTTTAAAAAAAAAAAAAAAAAAGTAACGAGTTGCATTCCAGTGAAAGTTTAGAGGTGATCCACAAAGTTTGGATCTGATCAAAATTCACACTCTTGTGTTGAATGATGATCTGTTAACTCTGTCAGTTTAGTGTTTAATGCTGCTCTTAGTCTTTACAATAATATGTTAAATTTTTCTGTACTTATATTTTTCTTAGGCCTTTACAGTTGCTTAGTGTTGTGTTTTTTTTTTTTTGGAACTTTAATCTGGAAACTGTTTTTCCACTCTTCTGGAATATCTTCTTCATTACATATTTGTTTGAATAAATGATAGAATTTATAGAGAGGTGTCCATGGTTTCCTTAAGTATTTCTGCTGGAAAAATGTTGAGGACAACTCTATTTCTCCTTCTGAGCTGCTATACTGAAGAACAGTTTTCTCTTTCAGGCAGTAAATTACAATATAGTGTAACTATATCTGTGTTTTAGCCAACATTATCTAAAGCTGATTTGCTGGTAATGGCGTGAATACTCCTTAACACATTCTGCCCATTGCCTTAGTTGATTGTTATCCAGTTTAATTTTAACACAATATTTCTCTTTTTCTTGCTTATTTTACTTATTTGTTTTCTTAGTTTATTGAATTGCTCTGTCCTATTTATTAGATTTTTGCTCTGTTCTTTAGTTTTTGTACAGTATTGTCTGACAGCATTTATAGCCTTTGTCATCTGACTTTTAACTATAGTTTTATGCCTTCCTTAAGGAATACAGTGTCTTTATTTTTTGGCTGACTAATGTTATATTTTGGTTTGACTGATTTTTATGGTTCATGTAATAGGCCTTGCAGATTGTTACTCTTCCTTGCAAACTGTTAATCTAGCAGAGATTTTCTGAACTTTCGTGAGAGATGCACGTGGCGTTTCAGTCTTTCCTCTTCAGGATATTTGGTATGGCAAGAGATCTGGTTTGAAACACTAAGTTAATCCACAATATGTTTAATGAGGGTGTAATGCTTTCAGATCTGAAATTGTTAACACTGAGTCTATGTGCTATGTTCATGTTCACTCTGGAATTGGAGCCCATGTGTCTCTCCAGCTTGGTTTCCATTTAAGTTTACAATTGACTTTCTTTATAAATTAGATGTAGTTGCCAGTTTGATTCTAAAAATCCGTAAGCTGTGTCTAGTGCCTATTTTTGCATATGCTATGGGAATTTGGCACACAAAAGAGAGGTAGTTAGTTCTGTACCCAACTGGCACATGCATTCATCCACATTTAATTATTAATCGTGCATTGCTATTAGGCCACACCAGCACTTAGTTGCGGTACTGGATTGGTCACAGTGGTGAGGGTTTAGCTTCAGCATATTGGATGATCTGTTTTGTAGTTCTGGCCTATGATCATCTTCAGTCTTCCTTTTTGTATTCCATCCTTTCCCTTTTCTTCTGTCCACCACCTCACTCAGCAATAAGAGCAAGTGACATCTCACTCATTCTCTTGAACCACTTCCACAGAAAAGGTGAGTTTAATAGGAAAATTACAAAAAAGTTAAAAACTTTGGACTTTGGTAAAAATACAAATTTTCAGAAATGTATGAACATAAATACACTACTGCCCTTTTTCTTACTGCAAAATAAGTGGAGAAGGAACAAAGCTAATTGTGCAGTCAGGTCAGTTAGCGGTAAAATGACACACTGTGAAACTAGTTGCAACAAACATCTGCAGTCACAGACAGAACCTGGAGGCTGCAGGGATCTGTGGTATCCAGGGTGAACTTCTCCAGACTGGTGGTAAGGCTGTCCTCCTGGCATTGCAAGCAATCTTTGCTTCCATTTGGGAGACTGGCATCATCCCAACTGACTGGAAAATGGGACTTGTCGTCCCTATCTGGAAAGGGAAGGGTGATCGCCTAAATTGCAGCAACTACATGGGGATAACACTGCTCTCGATGCCGGGTAAGGTCCTTGCTAGGGTCGTACCTCAATAGGATCCGTGATCACTTGTTCACCTACCAGCGACCGGAACAGTCTGGTTTTACACCTAACAAGTCTACCATTGACCGCATCCTGGCACTGAGGGTTCTCATGGAGCGCAAATACGAATATTGGCAGAGTTTCTTTGCAGCCTTTGTTTTTCGTAAAGCGTTCGACTCGGTTGATTGAGCTGCCCTGTGGGACATCCTGAGGGTTCGTGGGATCCCCTCAAGGTTGCTGGATATCATGGTTGGCCTGTACACTGGTACTGTGAGTGCTGTGCAGAGTGGAGGCAGGACCTCTGTGTTTTTCCCAGTTGATTCTGGGGTTCATCAGTGGTGTGTTCTTGCACCTACTCAGTTCAATGCTTGTATGGACTGGGTGTTGGGCAAGGTCGTGGGGTCCAGCGGCTGTGGGGCATCTGTTGGTGAAGAAAGATTCACAGATCTTGACTTTGCTGACGATGCTGTGATCTTTGCGGAGTCAATGGAGGCTCTGATCGGGGGCGCTTGAGAGACTGAGTGAGGAGTTCGAGTGTCTGGGCTTGCAAGTGTCCTGGATAAAAACCAAGATTCAGGCTTTTAATGACCTCTTGGGTACAGCCATCAGCAGTGTGTCTGTTTGCGGAGAGAGTGTTGACCTTGTCGAGAGGTTTACTTACCTTGGCAGTGACATTCATGTCTCTGGTGACCCTTCCTATGAAGTCAATAGACGGATTGTGAGAGCATGGAGGTCCATGAGGTTGCTGGAAATTGGTGTGTGGCTCTCCCGATATCTATGCAAAAGGACGGAGGTCCAAGTCTTTAGAGTCCTGGTGCTTCCTGTCTTAGCTATATGGTTGCGAGACATGGACGCTATCCAGTGACCTGAGACGAAGACTGGATTCCTTTTATACTGTGTCTCTCCGGAAAATCCTTGGGTACTGTTGGTTTGACTTTGTGTTGAATGAGCGGTTGCTCATGGAGTCCCGAATGAGGCACATTACCTGCATTGTGAGGGAGCATCAATTACGGCCATGTGGTGCATTTCCCCAAGGGTGATCCAGCTCGAAAGATCCTCATTGTTGGGGACCCGAGTGGCTGGACCAGGCCAAGGGGTCGCCCATGTAACACCTGGCTGCGGCAGATAAAGGGTCATTTCCGGAGGGTAGGATTGGACCACGAGTCTGCCTGGGGGGGTTGCCAACTGGGATCCCGAGTTATTTCGTTGTGTAGTGGGTGTGGCAACGCACTGTACCAGTGCATGCTCCCCGACTTGACTTGACTGAGTATGTTTAATCCATTTCTCTACAAGTACCCATTGGCTTTTCAACTGAGCTAAGTGTATGTATGCCTGGACAATTTTGTCCGTTATACCATAGATATCATCTTTTAGTTTTCCACTATGTAACGTCACATTATTGTGATCAAATGTTTGGTTGTTGGCACAGTGCAAACATCAATTACAGTATGAATGCAATCGTGTGACTGTGGCTCGCAGGGTTTTCAGCCATGGTGTCCTCTTGATGATTTTATTTGCACAGCTTGGGATATTGACTCTAGATAGAACTTGGCTCCGTGGTTCAAAATAATGTATTAGATGTTAAAGATCTTGGATGTCAACCATGTTTACTGGTCACATTTTTTTTTATCATTGTACACATTCCCTGGCATCTGGGCATCAGGTTTTCCTTGCTAATGCTGTTGATATAATAGATGGTATAGTCATACCTTGCAAGTGGCTTGCTTATTTTGTATGTGGTAGTGCACTGTAAATTTGCTGCTTTTATTATTTTACCATAGTATTATAGTTTTCAGGACACTTTTTTTTCACCCCTTTGTTTGTAATGCTTCCAAATTGAGCTACCTTTTGGTACAGTTTGTTTTCACTGAACCTGTCTATAATGATACAGACCTTACTTAATGTGTGTCTATTTAAATGAACAACATGACTCAAAATTGTAATGTAGCCATGCAATTAAATTTCCCAGTTCAACTGAAATTATTGAATCTAGAATAATATGCTGTTTAAACCTTTATTGCAGGTTACTCAAATGATGGTTAATCATTCCAATTCCTAGTACTGTACTTGTCTTAAACTTGAGACATATTATATAAAGCAGTTTCCACCAGTGATGGAAACTCTAAAGCACCTCTCTTTTTAAGAGAGTGGTTAACAACATAAAATTTTATTTTTAACATTCTCATTTAGTTTTTTCAGATTCATGCATGTGCATATTTTCCATATATCTTTCTTCAGTGTCAACTCTGGCACATCCCTGTCAATTCTGTTTGTTTACTTTTATGTATGGAGGCAGTGACAAGGCTAATTGCATGAATTTGTAAGATTTCAATTTTTCTTTTGAGCTACTATTTACTTGTTCTCAATTACAAAGATATCAAATGGCTGCATTAACTTCATCAGCTGTCACAACTCTCACTGTAGCAAGTGATGATAACCTTTTAAAGATTTTGCTTTAAATTGCAATAAATGTGTTGTGTTTCTATTTGCATACATTTTGTAAAGAATGTTTGTTTCATTTGTACTTATGTTTACACATTAAAGTACTTTTTAGTAGACAAAGTATTTTAAATAGATGTTAAACAAAAAATGCATAATTTAAACAGAGAAAGAGAGAGGCATATTCTCACACACATACACACACACACACAGACACAGACCAAGAAAAAAGTGGACGAGGGCAAGGATGTAAGGATGAACAACAGCAGCTGAGAGACAATGTAACCAGCGTGTCATACTTTAATAAACCCTGTCTGTTCTATGAAGTAGTACAATGCAATACTTTTTTTAGGCTGTTTCTTCGATACAAATCTAGATCTAGAGATTTTAAAGTCTGTGAGGGGGGAAAAAAAAAAACTGTACTATTTTTAATATTTAACAAATAATGCATTCTTTTATATTCAAACTGCAGGTATGAGGAAATAAAAAAGTGGAGAATCTTGCACTGCTGATTTATACTAAAGTTTAAAATAAAATTGATTTTGTAAAAAGTTATGGATCTTAATAGGCATATTAAAAGCACTGTGCATTAACAGGACATTAAAACAAAGCTAAACTAGAAAATAAAAATTACACCAGAAAACTGCACATTTAGAAAACAAACACATATAGTACAATTTACATACCACTGGGCGGTCTTGTGGTCTGGAACCCCTACAGATTTTTTTCTCTAGCTTTCTGGAGTTTTTTTTTTTTTTTGTTTGTTTTTTCTGTCCACCCTGGCCATCGGACCTTACTCCTTTTCTATGTTAACTAATATTGTCTTATTTTGTCTTATTTTTCTTTTCTTCATTATGTAAAGCACTTTGAGCTACTTTTTGTATGAAAATGTGCTATATAAATAAATGTTATTGCTGTTGTATAGATATTCTAGTGCCAACAATTAAAGTAGTTTTGGTGGATAATGCACATTTAATGATTATTTTATTTTGATATATCTCCATTAATTAGCACAATCTGCCCAGTCCAGTTTTAAAACCCGAGAGCCAAAGCCTGTATTGGCAACACTATATAAGGCAGGAGCCAACCTTGGGCACATTCCTACAATCACTGCACTGTGGATACTGGGGGAGTAATTAGAAGTTAATCAGTGTTTGAATATTGGTACTGCTTTGTGGTAATGCCCTTACTCTCTTGCTTACTGATGATTTTTTTTCTTGTTTTAACAGTAAACCTGTGTACAAGCATTACTTTTTGACCTGGTTTTGGCTTTTGAGTAAGGGATCTATGTTCCTGTTCCACTTTATGAATGTCATCAAGGTCATCTCCAAAAACTTCTGTGAAGAATCTGGAAATTAAGACCGTCATTTTGTTTACCTCGCACTAATCTTGGTCCGCTGTGGTATGTAAATTGTACTATATGTGTTTATTTTCTAAATGTGCAGTTTTCTGGTGTACTTTTTATTTTCTAGTTTAGCTTTGTTTTAATGTCCTGTTAATGCACAGTGCTTTTAATATGCCTATTAAGATCCATAACTTTTTACAAAATCAATTTATTTTAAACTTTAGTATAAATCAGCAGTGCAAGATTCTCCACTTTTTTTTATTTCCTCATACCTGCAGTTTGAATATAAAAAAAATGCATTATTTGTTAAATATTAAAAATTGTACAGTTTTTTTTTTTCCACAAACGTTTATGATTTGCACTATCACCTAAACCTTTTTGAGTTCCGTTGTATGCACGCATATTTGGAATTTGCATGTTTAATTTATGCCTGTGTGAGTCTTTGTAGATACTCTGCACTTTTTGGGATGTGAAGGAAAACCAAAGTAGATTGATTTGCAGTCTCGTAGATTACCTCTGTACATTCAGTATGCGAGTATCCCCTGCAGTGGACTGGTGCTTTTTTTTTAGGGTTTTGGTCCTCCTTTACCCCTGATTGTGCTAGGATATAAGATAAAAATTACTGAGTTGGCACTCACTTATAAACTGGTTTGGGAGCAGGGGATAGTGTAGAATGTTCAGAATTTCCAAAACATTGCTGGCATCCCCAGGTCTATGATAAATTCCATATAGTTTCACGACTGGAATTCCCTTTGCTCACATTAACTCTGCTGGCTTGGTGCAAACATGGCATAACAGATTTTTAAGGAATTTTGTAACTTGTTAAAATATTGAAAAGTTTCTTTTCCAACTTATTGAAGAGTGTCTGTCCTAAAAACAGATCCCACTCTAATCAACACTGCTGTCAAATTTGCATTATTGTGATGGAAATGTTTACGTTCATTCATAGATCATGGCATATTGTAAAATGTATATTTATTTTGTATAAGAGTACATTGATTTTTTTTTGTTTTGATGTGCTAATGTACCATGTTTAAAATGCTTTGAAAACTAACAAGTTTAAAGGTAATTTGTCTGTTTTACTAATGGCTCTTCAAAATGTTACTGTTGCATGATTGTCATACCACTACATGACCAGATGTATCCTAAACTGTAGAATAAAGTTTATATTCATACACATCTTTGTCTTCCCGGGTTGAAAATGGAGTAATGCCATTTGTAACTAAAAAAGTTGGCTCATTGGGCTTATTAGTTTCTGTGAGCAATACAGGTTTGTTTAAATATGTAGACAATTATTTGAAAAATTGTAAACTTAGCATTCTGGAGTTTAAAAAAAATATTTGTGCTTTAGATGTCCACAGAATGTGAAGTAAGGAGCTGTCTTTCTCCAAATGTCCATTATCTTGTTTGCAAACTGGGGCTGGAAGAAGAAGAAAAAAACCTAGATATTGAAAGTATTTTACTCAATACTGGAGTGGTTTGCTGGAAAACCATTACTGTTTGTATTAAATTCATTGAATCAGGTAAGTATAGATTTATAATACTGATAAAACCATTATATAAAGTCAAAGATTTAGTTTAAACACTCTGAATAAAACACATTAAAAAAAAAAAAGACTTGTACATTAATATAAGGGGCAAGATCCATCCATCCATCTTCCAACCCGCTGAATCCGAACACAGGATCACGGGGGGTCTGCTGGAGCCAATCCCAGCCAACACAGGGCACAAGGCAGGAACCAATCCTGGGCAGGGTGCCAACCCACCGCATATAAGGGGCAAGATGGAGAAGTAAATTCCAAATGGCAAAAGGTGACCGAGGATAAAGGAAACGCCCTTCAAGGCCATAAATGAGGAAGTTATATACTGGTCCTGCCAGGCATTTTATCCCATATACATGGTATGTGCCCCTGAAGGGTAATCAGCAGGGCTACCAGTATTTGAAAGAGTGGGGTGGACTGGTTGCTAGCAGATCGTTTTTCTCCAGGACAAAGATAGTAGGTGAACCAGCACTTTCATTGGAAGAGTGATGTTGAACAGGGTTAGTAAGAGGGTAAAATGTCCCCTGAATTGCAGAGAAATACATAGTCAAAACTTGGGAATGTTACTGTTTTATGAATGAGATCCATAATGTAATTGGGCAGTAATTATTCCTCTTCACTCTTTCATTTGGCAGCACACAGTCCTGAAGGAAAGGGGAACTGTATTTTAAGAAAGTTTGCAGATTGCCTAAGAGACCTGGGGCCTCATGTATAAACAGTGCATATGCACAAAAATGTTGTGTAAGCCCGTTTCCACGCTCCCATCGCGATGTATAAAACCTAAACTTGGCATAAAACCACACACATTTTCACGCTAGCTAAATGCTTGGCATATGCAAGTTCTCCTCTTGGTTTTGCAAACTGGTGGCACCCTGAGTCAAAGCAGTGCTTTTGTTCCAGTGTGGTTTCCCTTTCTTTTCTAGATCCACATCCCTGATGCAGCTTTCATATACACTGGAATTAACTGCATATTGTTTTATTAGTTTAAGGAATCTGATTGAAATTAACCTGTAACAATATAATGGTCCACGGAATGGCCACACTATTCCAAATACCATAGCTGCTTTAGCGTTGTTACTCTCACTGCACCTTCTTCTTCTTCTTTCAGCTGCTCTCATTAGGGGTTGCCACAGCGGATCATCTTTTTCATATTACTCTCACTGAGTATTTTATATCACTGTATCTGAGTGTGGAATCACAGCTGTACAGCAGCTGATCGGAAAGAGAATTATCAGTATACAGCATCAAGCACACGCTGCCTCAGCTATGCGCACATTCTGTTCAACTGCTCTCGTAAGACAAACACTTCAGGGCCTTTCCTGTAGGGACATCACTGTTCTAAAACAGTTTCATCCCAAGAACTCTAAACACACTCAATCAGTCCATCAAGTGCCCCTTGTAGAACTGTTTGTACTTAGTACAATTACCTCACTGTAAACTTGCGATAGTTATAATATTGCACAACCTGAGCCACTTTATAAAGTGCGTATTTACATATGATGACATCATTTTTAAGGTGAAATGCAGCAAAATGTGTATTACATTATACAGATATTTAAATAATGTTAACATTTTAATCTATATTGTTAATAATTAAACATGTGAGGACACAGTGTCTCAGTGCTAGCGACGAGCTGGTGCACATTCAGGGATTGTTCCTGCCTCGCGCTGTATTCTTGCTGGGGCTGGCGCGACACTGGATGGATAGAATAATTAACATGTACTACGAAGATATTTCAACGTTCCTTAAAAGTTTTGAAGAATCGGAGTTCTAAGCTTACAGATGGCTTAATGTCTATTAGAGTTGATCGTGTGGCGACTGGTTACTTGGAGAAAGTAAAGGAAGGACAGGGATTGGAGGTTAGTACGTTTTGAAAGAGACCGTACTGCTGCAATAAATTATTTGATCAAAGGTTGCTCACGGCGCAGCAAGCATCTTGCGGGAGGCAGGAACAATCTCTGGACAAGGCGCCTGCTCGTCACTATCGCTGCGCCACCGTGTTCCCATGTTTAATAATATGCGTTAATTCCTGTCATCATGAAAATTATAAGTATAAATCTCAGTATTTTAAATTGTTCAGAGAGCTCTAATATCACGAATGTAATGGATTCTGTGTCCAGTCGGAGGAAGAGAAAGCCCGTTTAAGAAGCACATAGTGATTCACACACACAGACAACATAGAAGAACAAATATAATACAAAGCATTTAACGTGCTACTTTAGTTACGATGGTATTTGAGAAACTAGTAAATTTAAAGATTTTAAGAGGACGTTTATGATGATCCACTTTTTAATGACAAAATAAACTATGATTACAGTGGAAATTTCAAGATTAAAGGTCCGTGCTTTTTTTCCCCCAATGTGTGTCTGGTTTTTTTTTTTTTCCTCTGTACTCTAATCAGCTTCGCCTTTTCATGGCCACTTTGATATCTGACAACTTCTTTTTTTTTTTATATCGGGCACTGTGCGACTTTGTGAACTTGAACTTTCGAGTTTCTCCAACACTCTGTCACTCAATCAACTTCCTTTTGTTGTTTATACCACTATTTAAGCCAACAAATAGTATGTTTTTCCTTGCCTCCACTGGTATTCGCTAAAATTCTTCTATATTCCCTCCGTGCTTTTGCCATTGCCTTTTCGCAGAACGCTGAGCTTAAGGCCTGTTTATATTGGTTTGCATATTCAAAGAGGCGTAATTCTGGGAGGAGTTGTAGTGCACGTGCATTACTTTTTACGCTGACCGGGATTTATGGAGCGTAAGAACGTGGAAGTTGGCGTTCGCACAGATTTATGCATCTGGATTTTTTTTGTGCGTACGAACATTTCCGCTTTGTCGGTATGCCATGTTTTAGTGTGAATTCTATGCACAGGATTTGTTCTCTGGTTGTTTCATATTATGGTTTGAATTCTTCCCACCTTGATCATTACTCAGGCTTATTTATTTTGTATATTCTCACTTTCTTGGCATTATTCTGAATTGGATGATGTTTAAGATTTACCCCTGTGTTCTCAATATATTAAATATATTTACAGTGTGATTGTGTTGGAATAACAATATTCCTTCAGTGAATATTAAAAGAAATACAATTTTCTGTAACAAAAATAGTTAGGACACATCTTGATTAATCATCCTGTGACCTGCAAATGATTAGCAAATCACTACTGAGTATCCAAAATTTTTCTTCTTTATGTAAACATGGGATACTGTGCCAAATTGGGCCATGAACAAATTGGTGAATGGTAACACATCATGCCTAGATAGGCTGTTGATACATATGTGTCCAATTGGGGTTATGCTACAATTTTAAAAGGAATTTATTGTCAATAATACCAAAAAATGACAACCTGTAAATTTAAGAGAGTTTTTAGGATTACTGTCAGCCTACTATAAATAGGTTCATATAGACCCAATGCACTGACACGATGCTGAAAATCCTATCCAAATCCTCATCAAAGCATCTGTACCAACATTTTGCCCCCAAAATGTGTTTAACTACACTTTTGGACAAAAGTATTGGGACACCTGACCATTACACCAAGAGGGACTTTGACATTGCATTCAAATGCATAGACTTTAATATGGAGTTGGTCTCTCCTTTGCAGCTATAATAGCTTCCACAAGGTATTGGAGTGTTTCTGTGGGAATTTGTGCCCATTCATTCTGTAGAGCATTTATTAGGTCAGGCACTGATGTTTCAATCTCCATTCCAGTTCATCCAACCATGTTTTTATGGACCTTTCTTTGGGTACTGGGGCACAGTCATGCTGGAGTAGAAAAGGGCCTTTCCCCTAAACTGTTTCCACAAAGTTGGAAGCATAGTGTTGTCCAAAATGTCTTGGTATGCTGAAGCATTAAGATTGCCTTTCGTTGGAAATAAGTAGCCTAGCCCAAACCCTAAAAAGCACCCCCACACCATTATCCTTCTTCCACCAAACTTTACAGTTGGCACAATGCAGTCAGGCAGGTAACATTCTCAAACCCAGACTCATCCATGCAATGTGTGTTTACTATTTTTTCCCCTTAGACAAAATATATTGGATATAGCTCTGAAGCAATTCATTGTGACACACAAACAGAAACAGGATGTCGGGTGTAGGAATGAATGTAATTTATTGTGCCCACCCAGAGTAATGCCAATAAATGAATGTAAGATGAATTTTAGGTTAGGTAATTATTAGTTTTGCCTTCGGCAATACTGGCAGTTTGATCAAATAATTTAGCAAGGCTCCTACTTTATTTACCTTTCGTTTCCTCTGTTGTAGGAGACTGGTCTCCAGCCTTTAGACTTCTATCAAGGCAACTGAAGCACACTCATTTTTAAGTAACAGAATAATACAATTTATTGATAATCACAAAAATTATATAAATATAACTGCATATGTATGTTGACATATAAGACAGAAAGCAGACTTAATAGACTGACAAACATATAACGTAGAGAGGCTGACTGTTCACTTTCTTTTTAGAATTCCAATTTACCTTGGCTTAGATAAATAGTTTTACAATGCTGTCTTTAAAGGTGATGTCTGATATTGTGTGGTGTTTGTTGCTTTGTTGGTCATCCGTGTTCAAGTTCCTTGTGTTGGAGTGCACTCCACTTTGCTACATAATCCATTTTTGTGGTGTTCTGTGATACTGCTTTCTCACCTTGCTTTCTGCTGTTAGGCCCTTTGCTGTGTCTTCTGAAACTTCATAGGAAAAAGCATTACTCTTTCTTGCTGACTCTCAGCCTTCAAACTGGCTCACTATTTAGCCTGGCAAACTGGATCTCAGCTTTCTGGTCCACAAGAAGAAAAAGATTATTGATTTCAACTCCCCAATGAGAGAGAGAGAGTGAGAGTGTTTCAGTCATTTTTGAGAGTGTGGTTAGAAGTGACCCTGGGCTCAGTGCACTAGGGAATCCACTGAGTTTTTCTCCGAATTCCCTAGAGAAAACTACCTGTTAGAGCTCAGAATTCCCCAGATGAGATCAGTGCAACTCGTTTAATCCAATCATGAGAAGTTCCACCATTATTCATCAAGTCACTTACACTTACAGAATCCAATTCACGACTTCTGGCTCAAGAAGTCTGCTAAGGATCTCTGGTAAGATGTCAGCTCAACATCTGATTTACACCTTTGTTATCGGATGAAGTCTAGGAAGAAGGTCCTAGAACAAACTGGGGTAATTTTGAATGCAAGCGAGGTAAGGCACAGATGGATTCCTGTACCCCTGTTAAACTGCTTGCCTAACAGGCCTGTTGTGCCACTAAAGCCTAGCAGAATGGGCAATGCTCACTTTGTCCCTCACAGGAAGGGGCAAATACTTTTCACTATATTCTGTAGTGGAGTTGTGTAAATATCAGTCTTGAGATCTTCAGTGCTTGAACTTAATTTATGCATACCTAGAGACATAGCAGCACATCCAGGTGGGGCATGACCTTGTTAGTCCAGCATAGTTCTTCACATGTGATAGACTGTTGTGATAAACAGTGTTAAAGGGAGTTGTGAGAGTGAAAGCAAATACGGAGTTCTTAACACCCCATAATAAAGTGTTTTGTATGTTTTCAAACAATAGTTAATTCTGGTTGCTTGCAATGAGGAAAATATAAAATGTATCTGTGCTTTTCATCAAAAGCTTCCTGAAACTTATTATAGGCAGGTACCCTTTATTCTTAAATGTCCCAGTCCACTGTCTTTTTTTTTTTTTTTTTTTCTTAAATCCTCTTATAACTAGTTGGATAGTAGTATCTGATCTTGAATGGTGAAAAATCATGGTGTTTGGTAATTTTTAATTTAAATCTATAAAGTAAATTTGATAAATACCTGAGGGAAGCGGAAAGGAGGAGGACTCGTTCTCTATGTGAATACAAGGTGGTGCAACTCTGGACATGTAAACATCAAAATCTCCACTTGCTGCAGGGACATCAAACTGTTGGCTATAAGTCTGCGTCCCTATTACTTGCCCAGAGAGTTTGGACATGTCATTGTTGTTATGGTTTATATCCTTCCTCAGGCGGACGTGGAGATAGCAGGTGACATCATCCATTCTGCTGTTGCTAAACTACAAACGCAGCACCCCGAGGCGCTTGTGCTAATCGCTGGAGACTTTAACCGTGTGACACTGGACAAAACATTACCTGCCTTCTCCCAGTATGTGGATTGTAACAGCCGGGGGAAACAGGACTATTGACCTACTGTATGCAAACGTTAAAGACGCATACAGTGGCACCCCGCTGCCTGTGCTTGGGAAAGCGGATCATAACCTGGTTCTGCTTCAGCCTCGCTACAAACCAAGAGTGAGGGAGCTACCTACAACCACACGCTCATTCAGGAAGTGGTCCCCTGAGGCAGAGCAGGCTCTGAGAGACTGCTTTGGAACTACGGACTGGGATATCCTGCAGGGATCGTATAGTGAGAACATTGAGGAGGTTGTTGACTGCTACTGATTACATGATCTTCTGTGTGGACATTGTAGTTCCAATAAGAACTGTACGCTGCTATGCTAACAACAAGCATGGATTACAAGTGACATCAAGGGCCTTTTGAACCAGAAGAAAAGGGCTTTTAAAGGCAGTGATCAGCATGGGCTCAAGCGCGTGCAGAAGGAACTCCGAGTCCAGCTCAGGGCGGTGAAGGAGCAGTACAGGAGAAAGCTGGAGCAGAGGCTGCAGAACAACAGCATGCAGGAAGTTTGGGATGGGATGAAGATCATCACTGGCTGCAGCTCGAAGTGAGGTGCCACCATTGAGAGAGATGTGGAGAGAGCAAACCAGATGAACAAGTTCTTTAACAGGTTTGACCACCCTAACCCACTCTCATCTCGGAGTATTGCACCCTCCACCCATCCTTCTTCTGATACCAGCATAGAGAGTTTCCCCCCATCCACAATTACAGCAGCCCAGAGCGGAGGAGACTTTGTGCCAGCAAAGCAGTGGGTACAGATGGAGTATCGACACGACTGCTGAAGGCCTGTGTGTTGAAGTTGGGGAGACTTCTACAGCGCATCTTCAACCTGAGCCTGGAGCAGGGGAAAGTCCCGAGGCTTTGGAAAACATCTTGCATCATCCCAGTCCCAAAGGTATCACGTCCTAGTGAGCTGAATGACTTCCGGCCTGTCGCTCTGACATCACATGTGATGAAGACCATTGAGCGGCTGCTGCTTCACTACCCAAGACCGCAGGTCCACCACGCCCTTGACTCTCTGCAGTTCGCATACCAGGAGAAGGTGGGAGCGGAGGATGCCATCATCTATATGCTACATTGATCCCTCTCCCTCTTGGACAGAGGCAGTGGTGCAGTAAGAATTATGTTTCTGGACTTCTCTAGCACCTTCAACACCATCCAGCCTCTGCTCCTTAGGGACAAGCTGACAGAGATGGGAGTAGATTCATACCTGGTGGCATGGATCATGGACTATCTTACAGACAAACCTCAGTATGTGCGTCTCGGGAACTGCAGGTCTGACATTGTGGTCAGCAACACAGGAGCGCCACAGGGGACTGTACTTTCTCCGGTCCTGTTCAGCCTATATACATCAGACTTCCAATACAACTCAGAGGCATGCCACGTGCAAAAGTTCACTGACGACACTGCTATCGTGGGCTGTATCAGGAGTGGGCTGGAGGAGGAGTATAGGAACCTAATCAAGGACTTTGTTAAATGGTGCGACTCAAACCACCTACAACTAAACACCAGCAAAACCAAGGAGATGGTGGTGGATTTTAGGAGGACCAGGCCCCTCGTGGACCCCATGATCATCAGAGGTGACTGTGTGCAGAGAGTGCAGACCTATAAATACCTGGGAGTGCAGCTGGATGATAAATTGGACTGGACTGCCAATACTGATGCTCTGTGCAAGAGAGGACAGAGCCGACTATACTTCCTTAGAAGGCTGGCGTCTTTCAGCATCTGCAATAATATGCTGCAGATGTTCCATCAGACGGTTGTGGCGAGCGCCGCCTTCTACATGGTGGTGTGCTGGGGAGGCAGCATAAAGAAGAGGGACACCTCACGACAAACTGGTGAAGAAGGCAGGCTCTATTGTAGGCATGGAGCTGGACAGTTTGACATCCGTGGCAGAGCGACGGGCACTGAGCATTCTCCTGTCAATCATGGAGAATCCACTGCATCCGTTGAACAGTATCATCTCCAGACAGAGGAGCAACTTCAGCAACAGACTGCTGTCACTGTCCTGCTCCACTGACAGACTGAGGAGATCCTTGCTCCCCCACACTATGCGACTCTTCAATTACACCCGGAGGGGTAAACATTTAACATTATACAAAGTTACATGTGCATTTTTATCACGCTTTTAATATTGTTTTTTTTTCAGTATGCTGCTGCTGGAGTTTGTGAATTTCCCCTTGGGATTAATAAAGTACCTACCTACCTATGTATGAGATTTCATTCAAAATGTATTTGCATCCATCCCTAATGTGAACACTCATAAAATATAATGGCTGGAGACTTTTGTGTTTTAAACCCAGACCTGTATACGTCTTCAACTGCAGTTGCACACTGCAGACATATTCACACGGTTTGTAATGGACCGTAACTTATCAGACCCATGGGGATTTTTAACTCCATACTCGAGCATATTCCGTCTTCTCATCGGTACATCACTGTTACTCAACAATTGATTATTTCTTTATCTTGTATATAAACGTGTGGGTGGGTGTGTGTGTGTGTCTGTCTGGCCCAGAAGTGAAAGGTGGAGTCGGGGTAAGGGCTCCACCTCTGAGGAAACGGAAAACACGCTTAGCTGCTAATAACACAAGCAAGGCCAGCACATCAGCAAAATTAAGCCGCAGAAGAAAAACAAAGCTGCTTAGCCACTAACGTAGGCAAAACAGTATCCCTTTTACTTTACCTCCCGCCGCTAATACACGAGCGAGACGAGCACGTCTGCAAAACGAAACCTCCTAGAAGACAGATGTTCAGAGTAGTTTCTTTCAATTACCTGCCATCTCTACATTTCAATTTTTTTTCTGACGATTTCAATAGTTTCTAGGACCCTGGTTTTTTACAGCATGGGCTTACATAGCTAGTAGACAATAATTTATTGCCCACTATCAAATCTTACAAGTCCAATGCTGTTGTTATCTCTGACCATGCCCTGTGCCCTACACACTCCTCTCATTGGTGGCATCTTTACCTCTTGTCATTAACTAATGAGAACTGTACAGAATTCATCTCCGAGCAAATTGATTAAGTTTTTAGAGACAAATGAGGAAGGTAGATATTTTCCTTTCTTTGTTGTTTTTAAAGATTTGCTCATGCTGTTGGCTGTCCTCTTTCTCTTGGATGGGGCTTGAATTCTGATTTGTTAATTTTAAAATGTATGAAATGTTTTCTTCAAACAAAATACAAAAAAACTAGGTGAATATGAGTAATGAAGTTTGTTGGGCTCATTAAACTGTTCTCAGATTTATTCTAATGCATAAAAATTATTGACATAAGCATGAACTGCAAAAAGACATGAATATGCTGTGCTTATTGGAGACTTGGTAGAATAATAAGAGTGCCTATGACACATACTGTACTTGGTCTTTATTCACTCTTGCTGTTACACTCTTTGTTGCCAGTTTTACCTAATTATTTTTTAATGTAATATTGCTTTTCATGTTATTTTTAAAATGAAAATTACTTATTGCATTACATTTATTATCTGTTTATACTGATGATTAATTTTAAATAACATTTTGCTGTGTATGCGCAAACAAAAACTTAGACTGTAGGACTAATTAATGGGTTGACCTGAAGTTTTTCTTATTGTTTACTCATTGGTCCTTTTCGTTGACCGCTTACTAAAGAGTAACATCATGATAGGATTTAGGGGGTGGGGTGTGAGTAGATTCACTATTTTCTAAATCGCTATCAATTAGAATGACTTAAAGTCTTAATTTTATTTAGTTTACGTAGTTCTTTTGAAGGCAGTGTTTTATAACTGCTAATGCCAAGAGCCATTGACAGTTTTTGGTGTGTTTTTGTTTTGTTTTTCTTGTATTTGTATTTTTCAGAAAATCGCATAATAGACTATGTGGAAAGTATAAGGTGTTTAGGGCCCGTTTGTAAAACTGTTCACACATATATGAAATCAATGACTCCAGATTGTTTTGACAAAGAGTATGGAATTTGGTTCAATTGGACCAACAGGAAAGAGGTAAGTTTAATAAGTTTATGTGTAAGAGCATGAGAGTTGTATTTTAATTTAAGTGTTGAATAAAATTTGTGCTTTTAGTGGACAATGTATAAAAATTTATCACAGTGCGTTATGTACAAAAATCTTAACACAACTAATACTCCATTTTTGTTTTTTAAAAAATAAGTTATCCAAAAATTAACATGCAAATATAATTTTTTCCAGGTATTTCTGGAAGTTTTTTCTTTTCTGTCCTCTTCAGAGACAAGTCCTGCTTTATGCTTAATGAAGTTAACATCAACCCTTGAAAGAGCTTTGGGTGATGTATGCAAATTATTATTGTGATCTTCTCTTTACAGGAATAAATTTTGCATCCAAAAAAGCATTTAAAATGTAAGAGTGAGTGATAATGCATACAGAAAACAAAGTGTTTTACTATTCACAGTGCAATCTTAGAAGCATTTAGTAAAGTGCATAAATATTTTTTTATGACTAACCTTACAATTGACTGAAAAGTAAATTTTCTTATATTGTATGCTCTGATTAAAATATAGGCTTTGTATACTTAATTTCACAATTGCATCTTTATTTTTATACTAAAAATTCTGTAATATTCTTTCTGCAAGACACAGTAGAGACCTATGGGAATAATTTTGTATATGAGCACTTTTCGACATGCATCAAACAGTGTACTGGTGATGCCATCTTTTTCTGTAGAGTTCAGTTAAGTGTGTTGTGAGTGTATACTGTAATCTAGATTGAAAAGTTTTAATTTATTTTTAAAAATGAAGTTGTCTGCCATTCTGCATTCCGTGCTTTTGGTCCGTTGCTTACAACTTTCACCTACTCATAACTATTATTCACTGTATAATTAAGTCAAAGTGCTGTCATTTTGGCATGTTATGCCTTAGTTATCATTTTTCAATTAGATTTTTAAATCCCATGCTTTTAACAAAAGACTTTTTTTAATTTGCCTTTGTGTTTCATTTCAATTGTGGTAAAGTCGTACAACCCGTAATGCAATGACACGTTTAGTATTGGCAGTATTTTGTATAATGAAAACAACAAAATTCCTACTGCAGACCATTTTGCAGATGGGACTAACATGGGGTGAGATCACAAATAATAATAAAGAAGGCTGTAAAGGTGTAGGTCAGATCTAAAAGAGACCAATGTTTCTTCAAAAAAATTGTTTATTTCAAGTTACTAAGTTATAAGAAACTTCCTTAATCATCTCTGCAATTGCAATTGCTCTTTTTTTTTCCCCCCAGCATATTCTTTGCATGAATTTTTACTTCAAAATTAATCTACTCCTCTGTTAAATGCACAACACTTTCATAGACCAAAAAGGATCTTTGTGGCCATACAGCAATGATACATATGACTTTCATTCTGTCCTCAGTAATTAGTTGTAAAATCTGCCAATAATGCATTATGAGGTCACTTTAGTATCAGTGTGTGGATCTTACACCATTGTTAGATGTATTCAGCTGGCAGGTCAACAAATCGTGACGTTTAGTCTGTATAGCAAGCCCTAGCAGCATCCATGCCAGACTGTTTCCTTGGTTTGTGTTTTTTTTTTTTTTTTTTTTTTTTCCAGAAACATATGTAGCAGCTAAGGCTTTGGGTTTATTATTTTTTCCCCACATTGTTGTTGCTTGTATCCCAAAAAAAAACTTAGCCAATATTATCTTAAGTTTGTGTGCTTGTGAATTAAGTATGTATTTAAAAAAAAAAAAAAAAAAGAGAGATTTGAGCCTCAGCTTGGTAACCAATGCATACATGCAATAGAAATGTTGTCTTTGTCACTTTTTCCAGCACTACCACCCCCAGCCGCCTTACCAATATTTCACACTATGATTTTGGGGCTGAAAAGACCAATGGCCACATGTATAAACAGTGCATACACACAACAATGTTGCGTACACCTGTTTCCACGCTTAGTTTTAGATGTATAAAAACTAAACTTGCCATAAAGCCACACATTTTCATGGCAGGGTCCCCCCTTGTTTATGCATGTTTCTGCTAGGCAAACTGGTGACACCCAGCATCAGAGCAGTTCTATTCTTTCTGTGGTCTGCTTTTTTTTTTTTTTTTCTTTTTTTTTAGATTCGCATCTATGATGCAGGTTTTATGAAATATGCTGAAATTAATTGCTTATTGTTTGATTACATTCAAGTTAATTAAATTTGTAATCTGTAACAATTATAAGGTGTGCAGAATGGCCAAACTATTCCAACTACCATGGCTGCTTTAGTGTTAGAAGACATTGCAAATGGAAGAATTTTTAAAAATGTGAAATATTAGGGATTTATAGTATAGTACAGTCTTATTATGGAATTATTTGATAACAAAACTTTCTCTTTTCTAAAATGGCATACGTTTCCCTTATTTTGATTTTTACCTGCTTTTCTCATATGGTCTAGGTGCATGTTATGATGAACAATGAATGCCCTTTCTTGCTAAAAACTCTTCTTCTTTCGAAAGAATTATCACATGTTTTTGGAGCTGCAGTGGTAATTATATGTATTTGATTTTTCTATCCACTTTAAACCTCTTAAAATTCACTTTAGATTTCACTTCAAAATTAAACAGTAATGAAAATTTTAAATAGAAGTACCTATGTTTATATATAAAAAAAAATAAATTAATTAATTAAAAATCTCTTTTCCAGAGTACACCACTATTTTTATCTGAGTTGTTCTTTTAGACATCTCTGCCTCTTGTGGCACAATTTTAAGAGATTGTTTTGTCTCACATTACCATTCTTTAAATGAATTTAAATCTTTCCACTGCCCTTTCAAATCCAAAACACAGTAAATGAATATGTATGGATTGCGTATGCCAGACTGCCAATAGTTATACTATAACTAAACTTATGTATTTCACCATAATTTAATAAAGGGAAAATGTAATTTCCAGTTGAAGTTATCACTGTATTGTTTGAGTACTACTCTATGAGGTATATTTTCCACTGTAAATCATCTTTCAGACCATAAGAGCTGTTGTTTTTAGGGAGGTACTCCATGTTAGTAATAACTGAAGAAGTTTCAATAAAGGTAGTATATGATCAAGAGGAGGAAGTATGTGCTGCCAGGTAGTGCAGTATTTATTTGATTCCCAATACAGAAACAGGGAAGCTGCATTTCTGTTATTGCAAAGGTTTACTGCATTTTTAGAGCAACTTTTAGATAAGTTTAATAGAAAATTTATTTTACTTTAGAAATATTTGCATCATTTTCAGTATACTTTTAAATCGAATTCTTTAATGTTTATTTTTTTTTTTATTTTAGTTATTTAAATTAATAACAACAAGGACTCCAGTTTCCTAAAACAATCCATAGATATTATCTCGGTACGAAAGAATTAGTATTTTGCATATGTACATACCTCAGTGATCTTGAAGCAAAAAAAAGATATTCATTTCTGCTTTGTGCCCTCTGTTTTAATGGTAGACTGCAACAAGATATGACCCTGGAATGGATAAGTAGAGTCAAAAAATGTATGGTTTAATCCAGCATGTTGCAGTGTACATTCAGTGTACAAGTCTTTGGCACATGGAAACTGAATGTATTTTTATTAACATTTAAATGTAGATGGATGTGCTACGTGTATTCATGGGATCTCCTAAAAGTCTGAATCTAAGAAATTTACTTTGGCATGGTTTTGCTTCACCTCAGGAAATTCCCTCTATGTAAGTTCTCTATATGTGTTTACATAAATATTACCTTATCATTGGTGTTTATGGATTGAAGATTCTGGTGGGGCTATATCAGAATTTTCTGTGATGTGTGCAGACATCTCTAATATTAACATTAAACTTAAGTAATATATTTCCCTGTTTTGCTATTATTGTACAAGACGTGCAAGTTTATGTAACCAAACAAAAACCAATCAAATAGATGCTATTGCCTGATCTGCCTTGCTTGGCATCAGCACATTGTGATACCCTGTGACATCGTAATTGTCGAACAAAATATCGATTTGAAGTGTAAAGTAAACAGAGTTCAGCTACCATCCATTGCCCAGAAAATTTATATTGAATAAAACTACTTTTAGTTAAAAAAAATGTAAGCCACAATAACATGAAAAGAATATACAGACTATACACACTTCATGACTTGAGCACAATACTCTGGGCCTGATGTTATGAAAGATGAGCAACATTTTTTTTCATTGCAGGTACTGTTCTATGTTGCTGTTGATGGTAGTTGGACTTGGACAGATATTTCAGAATTATAAGTACAGAACTGATTGTATTTTGGTTCACCGAAATATGTTTAGTTTTAGTCAGTGGGATCAGCTTTTTATTTTTCCAGGTAAATGAGTGAAACGTTTTTTTTTATGTGATTCTGTTTAATATTATAATTTCCACGTAATTTTCTAAATATTATTTCATGCTTTGATTTACCTGTATCAGGTTTCTTGTATATGATGATACATCATCCAGTTTATAATACTTACCTTGATCTTCCTTTTCACTACACTATAAAATGTATAGCAAACACAATTACTTGTCCAGCAGTGATTTAAACATGAAATATTGTAACATTTTGAATGTGACAATATATATGAAATCAACACACACATTTTTCCTTGTCTTTGAAAGTCTTGTGTGAAGAAGCTCTATCTTTGGCTGAAGGTTTGATTAAAAAATCTGATTTTGTACTCTCTATCATGTTGCCTTATTGGCAAGCTGGGATTACAGCTTACAGAGAAGAAAGGTTAGTGTTTTCTGTGTTTACAATGTTCTTTAATGTATTTTGTAAGATAAAATTGAGTAATTCATTTTGGAAATTTGTACAAATGTTTCTTATAAACAATTAAATGTAGCCATGTTCATTATTTAGTTATCTCGCTGAATGGTTTAAAATTATTAAACTTTTTAATTAAGTGTTTAATGCATTTTGCAATGGTAGCATTCCTGACCTGTCCACTCGTGGCATAAACATTTCCTGTTCTTTCAGTGTCTCCTTCACAAGTTCTTTGCATCTGAGCCGGTCAGGATAAGATATGTCTCGCTATTATTCTGTATGTTATAAAAACTTATTAAGAAAAGTGATTTTACATAATTCATATGACATGAGTTCAAGCTTGGAAATTATTAATGTCTTTGACAGTAAAAACATTCCTGTGTTTCTGTATGTACTGTAGTTTATTTTTTAACGTAAAGTTATTATATCATACCATTTTTATTTGTTAAGCGCTTAAAAACACAGCATTACAACTGACCGAAGCGCTGTACAGTTAAAACAAGCAAGACTAAAAGCAAAATATTAAAAACAAACATTAAGAGAGAATTAAAACAGAGACACTAAAAAACAGGTCAGGGGACCCAATAAAACAGAGAAATAGCAAAAAGCAAGTGGGAATAAGACAGGTTAAGAATTAAAAGCCAATGTGAAGAAGTGCGTTTTTAGGTGTGATTTGAATGTGGTGACTGAAGTGGCTTGCCTAACCACTAAAGGTAAGGAGTTCCAGAGCTTGGGTGCACAGACAGAAAAAGCCCTTTCACCACGAGCTTTAAAATGTGCCTTGGGAACGGTTAGGAGCAGCTGATCTGCGGATCTAAGAACACAAGGGGGATTGTGACGATGGAGCAAGACACTCAAGTAGGCAGGGGCTAGACCATTTAGTGCCTTATAGGTTAAGAGGAGTATCTTAAAATCAATTCTGAAGCTAACCGGCAGCCAGTGTAGGGTTTTTAAAATCGGTGTAATGTGTTGGCTTCTGCTGCTTCCAGTTAAAAGTCTTGCAGCCGCATTTTGAACCAATTGGAGTCTCGAAAGAGTGGCTTTACTAATACCATATAGGCAGGAATTAGAATAGTCGAGCCGGGACGTAATGAATGCATGGATTACTGATTCCAGGAGGTGGTAAGGCAGAATTGGTTTGAGTTTGGCAATTCGCCTGAGATGGAAAAAGCAGGATTTTACTGTGCTGTTGACTTGAGCATCCATTTTCAGGACCATATCCATTTTGATTCCAAGATTGGAAACGGACGAAGTTACTGGAATGGGAAGAAAGTCGAGGCCAAGGGGTAGGGTCTGTTTGCGGTCGGGACTAAAAACAATGACCTCGGTTTTTGAATCGTTCAGGTGAAGGAAGTTTACAGCCAGCCAGTCCTTAATGTCAGATAAGCAGTTGAGAAGAGGTTTAGTGGAGTCAGTTGACTTGAGGGAGAAATAAATTTGGCAGTCATCAGCATATAGGTGATACGAGATTGCATGTTTTCTAAAAATTGCACCTAAAGGCAGGATGTAAATTGAAAAAAGTAGTGGCCCCAAAATGGAACCCTGGGGGACACCACATGGGAGTGGGACTGATTCAGATGAAAAATCGTCTAGCATGACTCTAAGAGTCCTGTTGCAGAAATATGACCTGAACCAGTCGAGGGCTAAGCCAGATACACCAACCCAGGATTCGAGTCGGGAGATCATGATGTCGTGGTCGATTGTGTCGAAGGCAGCAGATTATATTGAATTATTTTTTATAAGAATGTTACGCAATTTATAAATAAATTATATAAACATTATTATTCATCATTTTTTTTCCCCTAATGCTTGGTCTGAATATCGCTATAGAATACTCACTGCAGAACTATCCGTAGAGGCAATGATTTTATATATGAGATTTAATTTGTCCTATTCTTTTCTGCAAAGTATTTGTTCTTTTGTCAGGTAAAAGCTTTAAAATTTTATTTTTGAAAAAATTCAAATAAGAATACCTGTGGGTTGTTTATACTTGGCTGTTCATGCAATGTTTTAATTGTTTATGGAGAATTTTAATTTAATTATTTCATCTCAGATGAAAGTTAACACTAGAATTACCAGAGCCTACGAAAAAACTCGTAAATCCGTCCCACCTTAAATCGCGTCTTAAAGCCGTTTGCACATCTCCGCCAGAGTCTTTTGTCATCTAAATGTGCCGATTAAACAAAAGCTACTAGCAGCCAGCTATTCCATCCCCCCACCGACTTAGAATGAACTCCTAGCTCATGCCTTGCCTTGATTTGATTATTTGGGATTGAAGTGGAGTTTTACAGTGGAAATAATTTGAGCGTTATTTGGAATACACGCATTTCATGTGTGTTCCGTTTCTACAGTATAGTAGTAGTCTGTGCAAACACATTTTTAAAACAGAAACGTTTTTCATATTCTAATAGTAAATGACAAAATGTAGGCATAAACTATATAACGTATGAAGCCTGAAGTCCATATATCAAAGAAACACTTTCACAAAAGGTATAAATAAGAGAACACGTGCATAGAACCACAGCATAGAGAGAAGTGAGTACATTGCTTCTTACAGGGTTCTGACACATAAACGCTGGCGAAGCTGCCTTCCTTCGTATCTCACCGTCACTTGATTTTCTTTTTATTCAGTGTTATTGAGTGTTCCTGCCAGTCCCCACATGTTGCTGTATGCTGTTTCTTTTGTACTCCAGGACATGCAGAGGAGAGAATGATTTCACATTATTTATGCTGTTTTCACATAAAGACTGCAGTATACTCGTGACTGCATTCTCGTACCAATGCACTTTTTCCATCACCTTTTCCTGTAAGAAGCAATGTACTCACTTCTCTCTATGCTGTGGTTCTATGCACGTGTTCTCTTATTTGTACCTTTTGTGAAAGTGTTTCTTTGATATATGGACTTCAGGCTTCATACGTTATATAGTTTATGCCTACATTTTGTCATTTACTATTAGAATATGAAAAACGTTTCTGTTTTAAAAATGTGTTTGCACAGACTACTACTATACTGTAGAAACGGAACACACATGAAATGCGTGTATTCCAAATAACGCTCGAATTATTTCCACTGTAAAACTCCACTTCAATCCCAAATAATCAAATCAAGGCAAGGCATGAGCTAGGAGTTCATTCTAAGTCGGTGGGGGGATGGAATAGCTGGCTGCTAGTAGCTTTTGTTTAATCGGCACATTTAGATGACAAAAGACTCTGGCGGAGATGTGCAAACGGCTTTAAGACGCGATTTAAGGTGGGACGGATTTACGAGTTTTTTCGTAGGCTCTGGTAATTCTAGTGTTAAACTCTGTAGAAACAATCCACATTCACAATTCAATCTTTTTATATAGCTTAATTCTACCATTGCAATATTTAATGTTTGTGTTTTTCTGCAATTTTGTACACATGCTGTTTAGAGTAAGGCACCTCTAAGGAACTATCTGTTCACTGAACCAATGTACCAACTCAGTTTCAATGTTGTTGGACGCCTTAGCCCATTCTTGCCACCATTGAGTCAGTTGCTGCATTTATTCGGAGGTAAATGCAGTTTTGAGTAGATGTCTAATGAGCATTGCTACAGTAAAAAAATTATAGGACAGAAGTGAAATACCTGTTACATCATGACAACATCCTTGTATTCTCCTTATATTCTTGGCGCTTTCAATTCTAGAATGTCTTGAAAATTGCTTTGTTATATCAACCATCCATCAAGCTGTTTTCTCAATACGTTTTATTTAGTACTTGCTCAGGCAGAGACAATGTAGAGTTGACAGTCAATATGTGGTTACAAGACTTTAATTTCTTTTTATAACTTAATAAAATTTAGAATGAAATATTTATTTTCTTTTCAATTAACTGCTTTTATATAGATATGCAGACTCATTGATGTTCATACTGCCTCAAATGGAATGTAGCCTTAGATGTGTTTATACCAGAGCAAATAACTGCCCACACCGGCTTCAAACTGCTGAGGTAACAGCTTTGCTTTACTTTTGAAAGGTTAACTTAAAACTGATAGTGTATTTGAAGCACTTATAGATTTCGTGCTCTGCATTTCCAAATATCTGTTTAAAATAAATAAAACTGTACATTTCCAAATACATTTTTTTTGTCCTTACTCACTTGTTAGATCATTTAATTGTCTGAAACTGTGGTCTAGATAAAAGTAAGAAGAGGTTATTGCTATCACAAAGTTGTTTTTTTTTTTTTTTATTTGGTAACAGTGCTGATATAAGAATTTTATTCACCATCATTAAAGTGGTGAATTACTCGTATAGTTTGCTAAAATACTGACTACACTAATGCATGTGTAAATGGAATAATGGCATAGCTTTATTTAATTATTAAGAAATTGTGCAGTTTTCGGTTTACATGCATCTTTTTATCATTAAATTCAATTTTTATTCTTCTTCTTGACCGTTATTGCCAAGTGACCATAATATAGTACAATTTCCAGTATTTAGGAAGAGCACAAATGCAAAGGCCAAAATAGTTTTAAAAAAAAAAAAAAAAAAAAAAAAAAAAAACTTTTTCGTATTAACTGTAATGGGTTAATAAAGAATTGAAAACGAAGCTGCAAAGGAGTAAACAGCTATATATAGTGTAAGACTAACAACTCCATTGTGAAATAGTAAGGTGTATTAGAGTATGAGGGCAACCATTAAGTAGGATATTAGGGAAGTTTAAAAGGCAGTTGGAGAGGAATATATCAGAGGGTGCAGACCTATAAATACCTGGGAGTGCAGCTGGATGATTAATTGGACTGGACTGCCAATACTGATTCTCTGTGCAAGAGAGGACAGAGCCGGTTATACTTCCTTAGAAGGCTGACGTCCTTCAACATCTGCAATAAGATGCTGCAAATGTTCCATCAGATGTTTGTGGCGAGCGCCCTCTTCTACGCGGTGGTGTGCTAGGGAGGCAGCATTAAGAAGGACGCCTCACGCCTGGACAAACTGGTGAGGAAGGCAGGCTCTATTGTAGGTATGGAGCTGGACAGTTTGACATCCGTAGGAGAGCGACAGGTGCTCAGCAGGCTCCTATCAATTATGGAGAATCCACTAAACAGTGTCCTCTCCAGACAGAGGAGCAACTTCAGCGACAGACTGCTGTCACTGTCCTGCTCCACTGACCGACTGAGGAGATCGTTCCTCCCCCAAACTATGCGACTCTTCAGTTCCACCCGGGTGGGTAAACGTTAACATTATTCATAGTTATTGTCTGTTTCTACCTGCATTTTTATTACTCCATACATAAACAATATTAAAGAGTATGTGAATTTCTCCTTGGGATTAATAAAGTCTCTCTCTCTGATATAGTGAAAGATGACCCAAACAAATTCTTTTAGTAGCAAAAGAACAGTCAAGGAAAAAGTGAATTGTATCAGGAATAGTAAAAGGAAATTAAAAAAATGCACACAGCAGATGCTCTGTTTATTTTTTTTTCTCATGTCTTCAGATGTGAGGAATTAGATAATCTCCCAGTAGTAAGTCACTACTAAGGAGGTACTGAACAATGTGGTAATTACAGAGAGAGAAGTACAGCTTAGATTAAATAGGCTGAAATCCAAAGAAATCTCCTGGACAAGATCAAATATATCCTTGACTAAGATTTTAGGAAGTCCCCTTGCACTGGGGAAATTCAGAAGGACTGGGAAATGGCAAATATCTCATTATATAACAAAGGTGATCGGACTGATCCAAACAACTATAGGCCTGTAAGCTTAATTTGCATCTCAGGTATATTAATTAGAAGCATAGACACATGGAATACCTTACCAAGAAGTGTGGTAGACAGTAGAATTTCAGGGACCTTCAAAACTAGACTATTTTGGAAGAATTAAGTGGATAGGACTGGCAAGCTGTGTTGTACTGAATGTCCCATTCTTGTCTAGATTTATCTAGATCATTCTAATGTTCTTTGCTGTGCTGCACATTTTCTGTTTTGTCACAACAAATTGATAAAAGTAGATGTCATCATTTTGAAAAATTAGGTCATAAAACTGATCAAGTACAGTATGGTAAAGGCTAAACTAAAATGTTTCCAAAAATCAAAAAATATCTTGCTGTATAAAATTGTTAGTTTAAGCCAAGAATTTTGTTAAAAAAACACTGAAGCCAAAAAAACTGTACCCTTTTCAAAAAAAGACTATAAATGGTTAAAATTAATAAATAAATAAATGGAACACTGTGCCATATTGGCACTTACTGGACAGAAATTAAGTGCCTGCTGTTGGATTTTTTTTTTTTTTAAGAAGCAAAAAAATGTATAAAATCTAAATTTGTGTAATTTAAAAGTTAAACTAAAATACCTGTAAATATAAGATGTCTAACTTTTTTTTTTTTTTTTTTTTGTGTGGAAGATTTTGGTGGAGACCATTGTTATTATATATCTGATTTGAGTAGTGCTAGGTTGTTTGGAATAATATTTATTTTGAATATATGCAAACTACTGAATACAAAGCATTAATGTGTTCCTTACATAACCTAACATTTGTAAAAATCCAGATCAGTGAAAAGTAATAAAACAATTCATTGACATTATAAACACGCTTTTTCCTAATGAAGGACCACATGAAGGCAGAATATATCCCAGCAGCAAAGTATTCATAGTGATATTCAACACTAGATTGCAGACACTCGCAATCAGTTGAATCAAGAAAATGTGACAGCAGAGTAAAACTTAATGTAATACCTTATATTTAAACTTGTGTGTCTACTAGAGGGTGTCCATTGAACCAATACATAATGACAAATACAGAAGGTATTACTGAAAAATTGCAGTCCTGCTGCTTTACATGTTTATAGTATTTAAAACATACTGGCCAACCCGCGGCGTAGCATACGCCGCATAATTATGTATTGATGGGTGAACACTTCCTGAAAGACACAGTTGTCCAAATGGGGTTGGTTTCGAGGATACGACTGTAGGTGAATGAAAAGATGCAACTCTGGAGAGGGCAACATACAATACAGCGTTTTACACGCTGCATACAGCGATTCGCATCCACGACAAATATGATTCTTCTTAGATGGTGCTGGCGCGTCCACCCTCGCTCCAACTAACAGAGACCCGCCCACCAACTGTAAGACCATGGGATACCCCTCGCAAACTGTTCTACACGCTGCATACAGCGATTCACATCCGTGACAAACATGCCTCTTCTTAGATAGTCCTGCCGCGTCCACCCTCGTTCTCGAAGCATACACACCGCCTGGTCATGTGCCCGCTCGCAAGAGAAACTCACGGAGACCCGCCCACCAACTCTAAGACCCATCCATCCATCCATTGTCTCCCGCTTATCCGAGGTCGGGTCGCGGGGGCAGCAGCTTGAGCAGAGATGCCCAGACTTCCCTCTCCCCAGCCACTTCTTCTAGCTCTTACGGGAGAATCCCAAGGCGTTCCCAGGCCAGTCGAGAGACATAGTCCCTCCAACGTGTCCTGGGTCTTCCCCGGGGCCTCCTCCCGGTTAGACGTGCCCGGAACACCTCACCAGGGAGGCGTCCAGGAGGCATCCTGATCAGATGCCCGAGCCACCTCATCTGACTCCTCTCGATGCAGAGGAGCAGCGGCTCTACTCTGAGCCCTTTCCGGATGACTGAGCTTCTCACCCAATCTTTAAGGGAAAGCCCAGACACCCTGCGGAGGAAACTCATTTCAGCCGCTTGTATTCACGATCTCGTTCTTTCGGTCACTACCCATAGCTCATGACCATAGGTGAGGGTAGGAACATAGATCGACTGGTAAATTGAGAGCTTCGCCTTGCGGCTCAGCTCCTTTTTGACCACGACAGACCGATGCAGCGCCCGCATTACTGCGGATGCCGCACCGATTCGCCTGTCGATCTCACGCTCCATTCTTCCCTCACTCGTGAACAAGACCCCGAGATACTTGAACTCCTCCACTTGGGGCAGGATCTCGCTACCAACCCTGAGAGGGCACTCCACCCTTTTCCGGCTGAGGACCATGGTCTCGGATTTGGAGGTGCTGATTCTCATCCCAGCCGCTTCACACTCGGCTGCGAACCAATCCAGAGAGAGCTGAAGATCACGGCCTGATGAAGCAAACAGGACAACATCATCTGCAAAAAGCAGTGACCCAATCCTGAGCCCACCAAACCGGACCCCCTCAACGCCCTGGCTGCGCCTAGAAATTCTGTCCATAAAAGTTCTGAACAGAATCTGTGACAAAGGGCAGCCCTGGCGGAGTCCAACTCTCACTGGAAACAGGTTCGACTTACTGCCGGCAATGCGGACCAAGCTCTGGCACCGATCGTACAGAGACCGAACAGCCCTTATCAGGGGGGCCGGTACCCCATACTCTGAGTACCCCCCACAGGATTCCCCGAGGGACACATGTAGACTGGTTGGGCAAACTCCCATGCACTCTAAGACCATGGCGTGTAAAACAGTTTGCGATGGTGGACGCGGTCGTGCGTCATAACCGAAAAGAATACAGTGGAACCTTGGTTCACGACCATAATTCGTTCCAAAACTATGGTCGTAAACCGATTTGGTCGTGAACCAAAGCAATTTCTCCCATAGGATTGTATGTAAATACAATTAATCAGTTCCAGACTGTACAAACTATGTAAATCTATATTTTAAGTTTTTAAGCACAAATATAGTTAATTAAACCATAGAATGCACAGCGTAATAGTAAACTAAATGTAAAAACATTGAATAACACTGAGAAAACCTTGAACAACAGAGAAAACTAACACTGCAATAGTTTGCGCTATAGCGCTACCAACCGCTGGCTAAAAACACTTTTTTTTTTTTTTTTATGAGTTTTAAGCACAGGGAAAAAAAATTAACATTTGAAAAAATCTGTAATTTAATAAACCACCAAGAAAAGTAACATTGCAACAATGCACACTATGAACTGATCGCTGTAAACAGAAGTGAAAACAAAATCAAGCCCAGTGCATTCTTTAACTGCCTTCCTACCTTATGAGTCCAGCCCCCTCTCTCTCTGGCGCTGCCTGTGTGTGTGCGCGCGGCTCTCTCTCTGGCGCTGCCTGTGTGTGTGTGTGCGCGGCTCTCTCTCTGGCGCTGCCTGTGTGTGTGTGCGCGCGGCTCTCTCTCGCGCTGCCTGTGTGTGTGCCTCTGTCTCTCTCTGGCGCTGCCTGTGTGTGAACCGAGGTTCCACTGAGGTTGACTAATGAAAAGTCAATGTGGCTCAGAGGTGCATGTGGAGTCTAGCAGAGACGAACATGAATGACGCCCGGTGTTGTGAGTTGCTGCGTCCGAGTTGGTGGGCGTGGCTCTGCGAGTTGTCGTCGTATCCAATGGTCTTAGAGTTGGTGGGCCTGGCTGTCTTGTGTGCTTTCCATGGGTGGCTACTTGTCGGCGGCTTAGTGAATTATATATATAGATTTTGAAAAGCCAATGTCCTTATATAATAGTCCATGTATATGTCCTTGGTTTTTGCTGTCCTCTCCAGTGGTCTTTGGGGGTGCCGACATTAAGGGGTAGTCACTGTTGAGCAACTTAACCTTTCTTTGGCCAGCTTGAGAATTGTGGCTTTCTTGTAGCCCTTCTAAAGTTGTCTTTTCTTAGACTTCTTACTTTGATTCTTTAACAAAGAGAAAAATAGGTAACGTAGAGCTTCTGGCAGTATTCATTTATACTTCATGTTCCAAGTACTAGATTGCAGAGCAAAGATGGAACTACTGCCAACCGGTAGCAGACCCATCCGGCCACATGCTAGGGATTGCCCTTTAGTGACCTAAGGCACAAAAATAATGTATTCTTTTGTGGTCACACATGCCAGTTATTGGAAAGCTGTATTCTCTTTCTCAGGCATTTGTTTCACCCTGTGTCATGTTTCTTCTTTCTTCCAAGTCAGAATACCCACTATAGGGTTCCCTTTGGATACTTTGAATATAATATCAAAGTCTCTGGGTGAATCTTTAATGACTATGTTGAGAATATGCAAATAATGCAAAGAAAAAATACTGTTAATAGGAAGATACTATAGTTGTGTCTTTCCTCCCTGTAAAAAGGAATGGAATGCAAACAAGAAAAATTTGTTCTAAAATGTATAGTTTATAACTTGAGAACTGGTAATAGTGATGAGTGAATGCCATTGAGTTTGGTGAAATCACAGAAGTGTTTGGGAACTTCAGTGAATTTTGCAAAGTTCATTAAAGTCAGTAGAGAAGGAGTAACTGAAATATGCTTTAAGTGGATCATAATGGTGAAAATGTTTTTTAAGTGTCCCTGAGGACTAGGGAAGCATCTGCTAACATGTCAGACCAATTGTTTTGACCAAAAATGTGATCTGATTTGTGAGGCAGCTATGCTAACAACTGTGCCTCAAACAACAAAAGATGCAGAAAGAATGATTATGATAAACAGAATAATTCTATGAGGAAAAGTTTGAGAACATGCTTTTCTGCCCATCTCGTTAATCCTATTCACGTAATTTTTCCACCATAATATCAAGTTCAGTTTTTAAGGTACCTAAACTTCTGCTGTGTAGCACAATACTTTATTCTGTGTATTTGATTCTCTGAATGAAGAAAAACCTTTCTAATGTTTGTGTAAAATTTGCCCTTAATGGTTAATTTTTTTTATAAGTTGAAACATTTCAGTTATGTTACGGTCTTGTCTGGATAAAGTGAAACATTTCAGCTCCTGCGATCTTTCCTCATTGCTCATACCTCGGCCTACTCAATCTTCCCTTTTACTTTCTGTAGGGTTGCTATGTCATTCTTGTAATTGGTAACTAAACCTGCACATAGTACCATAGTTGAAGTGTTAAGCAGAACTTCACTCACCATTGTAGTGAAATGTAACTTCCCACTTTAAACCCATGCTGTTTACTAGGTCACATGTCCTAGCCATGTGGTGCTTAATCGGTTTCTTAATAATTACTTATGTTAATTTACCCCATACTTGTTAAGTTTACTGGTCCTGTAAAATAATCCAATCAGCCATATCAATCTTATTATATAATGGGATTATATTTGCTAGATTCTCAACCTTAGAAATGTCTCCAGTGTCTAGTGATTTTTGAAAAATGCCTATCAAAGACTTAAATATGCACAAGGTTTGTATAACCTCTCCAGAGTAAATGTTATCTGAACTAGGTGATTTGTTAGATTTCAGCAATAATCCTAAACCGCACTTTTCCCTGTAACAAAACTGGTCTGTTCACGCTCTTAGAATGCTTGTTTCTTTTTTTTTCCCAGTCTGAAGAATTTTATACAACATTAGATGAGGTGAGTAGAATTTTAAAAATAAACTTTAAACTGTCTTTCATTTACAAAATTAATACAAACTTCCTGGCATAATTACAGTCATACTGTATTCTGTTTGTTAACAAGTTGCAAAAAAATGTATAATGTATTTAAATTTTGGCATCATCATACTGACATATGTCATCAAATGCAGTCATACTTCATTGTTTTACATGTAGCCATATACGTTATTGAAAACTATACTGGAGAAAATACCCTAGTCTTTTAGAAATGAAAATATAACTTATGAAATACTTCAATTTTTGGCCAAGTAAGTTTAGGTGTAAAAAAACACAGGAATAATGTAGCACTCCATGTTGAACAGGACTAGTTAAAAAAAACAATGTTACAGAAGGTTTTTTACAGGTGCAATCATGCAATTGGTTAGTATGGGAAAGATGGTTCCTATAATCCTTTTGGTATGGGTATAATACGTATAGACTCCCAGGGTAGAGTCAGGTTTAAAAAGTTCTCCAAGTCTGTATCTGGTGTATATAAACTGTATGTATGCATCCAATGTGGTATACTTGTTAGAGAAGTCATAACAAAATTCCAGTGCCTGATAACCAAAATAGCCATACCAATGAAATGTCTCTTTACTCAATACCATTTAATACCTTTGGTGGAAATGGAAATCCAATTCTTTTTATTAAAAATACCTTGATTATTAAAATTAATAATGTAATAGATGTTAATAGTGTAACACATATAAATACGAGTAATAACAGCAGCTTTAAAATATTGGTAGAAGTGCCCAGTTTGTGAATTCTGACCACAGATTTATTGTTGCTACTCTGAAGATCCAGCTTGGGTCCAGTAGGCTACCACCTACTAGGAAAATGAGGCTGGACCTGGCCAGACTTCAATATCAGGCTATTTCTGACGAGTTTGTATGTAGTTTATATGAGGAGCTTGCGGACTTGGGTGTGACTGCTGAAGTTAATGTGATGTGGGAGACTTTCGTCACAAGAACTTGAAGGTTGCTGAGGGTTGTTTTGGTGTTGGATATCTCTGGGTGCACAGTTCTTGAGGCTTATCCTACAATTAGCTGTGAGCCACCCAGTCTCAGATTGCACAGGTGGTGAACTAGCTGAGGTTAGGAAAGGGTGCAGGAATCTGCGGTATCCAGGGTGAACTTCTCCAGACTGTTGGTAAGGCTGTCTTCCAGGCATTGCAAGCAATCTTTGCTTCCATTTGGGAGACGGGCATCATCCCTATCTGGAAAGTGATCGCCAGAATTGCGGAAACTACAGGGGGATAATGCTGCTCTTGGTGCCAGGTAAGGTCCTTGCTAGGGTGGTCTTCAGTAGGATCCATGATCACTTGCTTACCTACCAGCGACCGGAGCAGTCTGGTTTTACGCCAAGAAGTCTACTATCGACTGCATCTAGGCAGTAAGTGTTCTCATGGAGTGCATATGTGAATATCTGCAGACTTTCTTTGCAGCCTCTGTTGATTTTTGTAAAGCATTTGACTTAGTTGATTGAGCTGCCCTCTGGGACATCCTGAGACTTCGCGGGATCTGCTCAAGGTTTCTGGATATCATGGCCAGCCTGTACACTGGTACTGTGAATGCTGGGCAGAGTGGAGGCAGAACCTCTGGTTTTTCCTAGTTGATTCTGGGGTTCGTCAGGGGTGTGCTTGCTCTTCTCTGTTCAGTGTTTGCATGGAGTGGGTGTTGGGCAAGGTCGTAGGGTCCAGCGGTTGTAGGGCATCTGTTGGTGAAGAAAGATTCACTGATTTTGACTGTGCTGACTATGCTCTCATCTTTGCGGAGTTTAATGGAGGCTGTGATCAGGGCTCTCGAGAGACTGAGGAAGGAGTTGGAGTGTCTGGGTTTGCAAATGTCCTGTATAAAAAAAAAAAAAAAAAAAAAAAACAAGATCCAGGCCTTTAATGACCTCTTGGGCACAGCCATCAGCAGTGTTGTCTGTCTGTGGAGAGTGTCGACCTTGTTGAGAGGTTTACTTACCTCGGCAGTGACATTCATGACTCTTCCTATGAAGTCAGTAGACGGATTGGGAGAGCATGGGGAGTCCTGAGGTCGCTGGAAAGGGATGTGTGTTGCTCCCGATATCTATGCAAAAGGACAAAGGTCCAAGTCTTTAGAGTCCTGGGGCCTCATGCATAATGCCGTGCGTAGAATTCAAACTAAAACATGGCGTACAGACAAAAGCAGAAATGTGCATATGCACAAAAAAATCCAGATGCATAAATCTGTACGTTCTGCAACTTCCATGTTCTTCTGCTCCATAAATCCCGGTCAGCGTGAAAAGTAACACACGTGCACACACCTGCTGCCCTACCCAAACTCCTCCCAGAATTATGCCTCTTTGAATATGCAAATCAATATAAATAGCCCTTAAACTCAGCCTTCTGTGAAAAGGCAATGGCAAAAGCACAGGGGAAAATAGAATTTCAGCGAATAGCAAGTGGAGGCAAGGAAATCTGTACTATTTGTTGGTTTAAACAGTGGTATAAACAACAAAAGGAAGTTGAACGAGTGACATAGAGTGTGGGAAAAACTCGATTGCTCAAGTTCACAAAGTCACACAGTGCCCGAAATAAAAAAAGGAGTTGCCAGATATCATATTAGGGTACAGAGAAAAGAAAAAAAAAATAGGGACACAGTGAGAAAAAAGCTTGTAATGTCAACTTTAATCTCGAAATTTCCACTTTAATCACGTAGTTTATTTTGTCATTAAAGTAGAACATCATAAACTTCATCTTTAAATCGTTTAATTTACTAGTTTCTCAAATCCCATCGTAACTAAAGTAGCACGTTAAATGCTTTGTTTTGTATGTGTTCTTCTATGTGCTGTATGTGTGTGAATCACTATGTGCTTCTTAAACAGGCTTTCTCTTCCTTCGACTGGACACAGAATCCATTACATTCGTGATATTACAGCTCTCTGAATAATTAAAATACTGAGATGTATACTTGCTATAATTTTCATGATGATAGGAGTTAAAGCATGTTATTAAACATGGGAACATGGTGGCGCAGTGATAGTGATGAGCTGGCGCCCTGTCCAGAGATTTTTCTTGCCTCCTGCAAGATGCTTGCTGTGCCGTGCACGACCTTTTGAAATAGTTTATTGCATCAGTACTGAGTCTTTCAAATGTACTAACCTCCAATTCCTGTCCTTCCTTTTCTTTCTCCACGTAACCAATTGCCACACAATCAGCTGTGTAATAGATGTTAAGCCATCTGTAAGCTGCTTATAATTTGGATTCTTCAAAACTTTTAAGGAACATTGAAATATCTTCGTAGTCCATGTTTAATTATTCCATCCATCTATTCTTCCAGTGTCGCACCAGCAAGAATACAGCTCGAGGCAGGAACAATCCCTGAACTAGCTAGTGCTGCGCCACCGTGTCTTCACATGTTTAATTATTAACAATATAGATTATTTAAATGATAACATTTTATCTGTATAATGTAATAAATGTATTTTGCTGCATTTCATCTTAAAAATGATATCGTCATCATATGTAAATACGCACTTTATAAAGTGGCTCAGGTTGTGCAATATTATAACTGTATCGCAAGTTTACAGTGAGGTAATTGTACTAATAAGTACAAACAGTTCTATAAGGAGCACTTGATAGACTGAGTGTGTTTAGAGTTCTTGGGATGAAACTGTTTTTGAACCACAATGTCCCTACAGGAAAGGCTCTGAAGCGTTTGTCGTATGAGAGCAGTTCAATAGACAGTGTGCATGGCTGAGGCAGCGTGTGCTTGATGCTGTATACCGATAATTCTTTCCAATCGGCTGCTGTAGAGCTGTGGTTCCACACTTAGATACAGTGATATAAATACTCCGAGTGGTGCAGTGAGAGTAATCTGGAAAAAGATGATCCGCTGTGGCAACCCCTAACGGGAGCAGCTGAAAGAAGAAGATGCAGTGAGAGTAACAACGCTAAAGCAGCTATGGTATTTGGAATAGTTTGGCCATTCCGTGGACCATTATATTGTTACAGGTTAATTACAATCAGATGCCTTTGAACTAATAAACGATATGCGGTTAATTTCTGTGTATATGATAAAGCCGCGTTAGGGATGTGCACCTAAAACAGAAAGGGAAACCACAGTGGAACAAAAGCACTGCTTGGATGCTGGGTGCCAGAGTGTACACCAGAGTTTTAGCTAGCGTAAAAATGTGCGTGGCTTTACGCCAAGTTTAGGTTTTATATATCGCGATTTGAGCGTGGAAACAGGCTTATGCAATGTTTTTGTGTGTACACACCGTTTATACATGAGGCCTCTGGTGCTTCCTGTCTTGTTCTATGGTTTTGAGACATGGATGCTATCCAGTAACCTGACATGAAGATTGGACTCCTTCGGTACTGTGTCTCTTTGGAGAATCCTTGGGTATTGTTGGTTTGACTTTGTGTCGAATGAGCGGTTGCTCACGGAGTCCTGAATGAGGCACATTACCTGCATTGTGAGGGAGCATCAGTTACAGCACAACAACCATATGGCACGATTCTCCAAAGGTGATCCAGCTCGCAGGATTCTCATTGTTGAGAATCGGAGTGGCTGGACCAGGCCAAGGGGATGCCCATGTAACACCTGGCTGCGGCAGATAGATGGTCATTTCTGGAGGGTGGGGCTGGACCATGTGTCGTGCCAGGGGAATTACCAACTAGGATCCCAAGCTGTTTCGTCGTTTGGTGGGTGCGGCAACATGCTGTACCAGTGCATGCTTCCTGACCTAACCTGACCCATCAGGTAGTTGCAAGCATCAATTAAGTAAACTTTTATAACAACATGCTTTTAAAATCTGGTTTGTCGGACATTCATTTTTTTTTTTTTTAAGCTTTTTAACATTTTTGTAATATTTTATATTTGAATCAATTGGTAGTTTAAAATCTTACTACTTAGTAATATTTAAACCGGCAAGTCAAACTGATTTATATTTCAGATTTGTGTTGCTTTTAATTGTGCAAATATGTCTCTCCTTTTTTAGTTCCTGTATGAAATCAATTTTGTTAGTTTTGCATTAGAACTCTTGTAAAAAGCCTTTGTTATGCGGTTTTCAAGGTGTCTTATACAGGGCCCTCCATAATATGTAGGAAAACACTTTTTTTTTTTTTCTTCTACTCCTCTACTCCACAGTTTGATTATAAATCAAACATTCCAGATGTGATTTAAGTGTGCATTGCAGACTTTAATTAAAAGGTATTTGCATACATTTCGGTCACACCGTGTAGAAATTACAAGTTTTTATTCATGGCTCCCCTCATTTCCAATTGGTATCACAGGTGTTTGTGATCAATCGTGTGTTTCATTCATTGCTTTATTAGTGCAGGTATAAGGTACCTAAGCTTGCTTCTGTTTACTACTTACGGATTTATAGTTGCAATTGGTTAAACATAAGAAGAGCTGTGCCAATGAAAGTCAAAGAAGCCATTATGAGGATGTAAAACAGTTGTGTCTTGAATATCATTTAGAAGAAGGAATGCACTGATGAGCACAGTAATCGCAAAGGGACTGGCAGGCCAAGGAAGACCTCCATTGCTGATGACAGATGAATCCTCACTATGGTAAAGAAAAAGCCCCAATGCCTGTTTGACAGATGAGAAACAGTCTTCAAGAGGAAGATATGTATGTGTCAGAGACTATACTATTCACAGACTTCATAAATAGAAATACAGAGGCCACACTGCAAAATGCTAAACATTAGTCATCCACAAAATCAGGATGGCCAGATTAGTTTGCGAAAAAGTACTTTAAAGAGCATACAGAATTCTGGAAATGACTCTTGTGGACTGCCAAAACAAAGATTAACCTGTATCAGACTGATGGCAAGAGCAAAATGTGGAGATGAAAAGGAACCGCCAAGATCCAAAGCATGCCCCCTAATCTGTTAGGGCCTGTCCACACGGGCATTCAAATCTTGGTTAAAAGAATGCACTCTAATTGACCTAGGTGTTTAAGTTGCGTTTTGTAGTGGTGCTTAATTGACTTCAAAATGATGTTACATTTGTGGTCATTTTCCTCTGTTAAACACCAACCTGCAGTCCAGATTGTAATTTAGTGTGTTTACCTGCGGAGAACAGTTATCGGTCAGTCTAGAGTGTTTTTAACCTTTGGGGTTTGAGGTTCATCCATCATTGGATATGCAAAATATGAATCAGTTGGCTTTATTAGACCTGAACCTTGGCCCCCTTGTGTTAAAAATTTTCCTGATATGGTGATGTAGGCAGATAAAATATTGCCGCTACTACTGGGTTCACCTTCTTACTCCACACTATGTGAAGAAAGGAAGCTTTTGTGTAGTCTATGAAGAAATGCAACCATTTCCGCACAAGTTCTTCAATTAATGTCGGGTGTCAGTTTTGATTGCCTGCTGCAGGTAATTATAATATAAATGGCAGAGATCCCAGTTCCTTGTCTTGGATCCCTGGATATCTGGTCCTCCAGAATGTTAAATGGACAACATGTAAATGCAACAAAGATGTTTCCTTCACAGTTGTTGGGATTTTAGCAGAAATTGATGCCAAGAAAAACCTGCATGCTTATTTTTTTGATTCCATCTGAACACGCTTCCGACCAAATGCAAGTGATGAAAGCTTGCATGGATCTGTCTGATTTGTTGCAATGAGCAGAAAAACGCTCCATGTTCGATCTGTGCTCACCTGACACTACAGACGGCAGAAAAACACTCCGTTCAGATGTCCGTGTGGGCAGGGCCTTAAACATGGTACTGGGGGTGTTATGACTTGGACATGTAAGACTGTGACAGGTGCTGGCACATTTTACTTAAATGATGTAATTGCTGATGGCAGTTGCACTTTGAACAAGTGTGATTAGCTGTGCCTTTTTTGTAAAAAAAAAAAAAAAAAAAAAAAAAAGGAGGTAGTAAGTATATGTTGTTTTTGGATCAAGATTGAAGTACTGTGAAGGTATATAGAGGCCGAGAGTCCTAGTGGTATCTGTTTTATTTGGTTAAAAAAAACATAACATTTGAAATTGACAAAACGCCAAGTATAATAATAATTCTTTACATTTATATAGCGCTTTACTCGCATCTCAAAGTGTTTTGCATGCAGGGAGGACCCGTGACATGAACCCATGATCTCTATTTCCAGGCAGCAGCGCTACCATTACGCATAGTGTCAATAAGTGGACGCTTGAGGGCGCTGTTGCCCCATGAAACCCAACAGACAGATGCAGACACTGGTTTAAAAGCACCAAGAAGTAATTTAGTTTTCTTCTCCAAAGCACCTCCACCACCATAAACGAGCAAAAACTATAATAAATGCACACTATTAACCACAATAATTCTCCTCCCAGCAGCTCCATCACACTCCCTCCCAACTCCAGTTTGGCTTGCTGGGTCTCCCATAGTCCTTTTATATAGTCCCTGACCTGGAAGTGCTCCTGTCCTTCTGTCAATGTGATTTAATAGCAGTTCCGGGTCAGATGAAGACTTGTATTTTTCTTCAGCCCGGAAGTACTTCTGTTCTTCTGTCCCTGACTTGGGAGTACTTCCGGGCTATAGGGAAAATGAAAATCCCTGTGTCTCCCTGCAGCGTCACACGGTGGCACCCACAGCACCCAGCAGGGCTGTGAAGCCGAACTCCATCTCCCATGGTGCCCTGCTGGAATCCGGGGCACCTGTATGCTGCAGGGGAGATGCCATCTAGCATCCTGGATGTGTCGGCTGGGATGAGCTGCCGGCCGTCTTATCACAGTAGATATACTGTTCTGCGTAATATTGTCATTCGTAGTTGAAAATTACAAACATGGCATTTCCAAAATTAAAGAATACTAACAGCAGGTTAATAACGAGCTCAACATTCTACAAAAAAGTTATGTAGTCCTGCAAAGCAATCAGTGCTTAATTTGATTGAGTTTTAAAGAAAATTACAAACTTTTTGCATGTTTTTGTCAAATGCAGTCTTTCTAATTCATTCTTTGCTTTGAGTGTCAAGTCAGTGGTTGACTGACTGACTGTCATCCTCGTAACAGCCATGGATCTGTAGGATCCAAGTGTGTAGGGCAAAACGATCGTATGAAGAGAACTGTACAGACCGTGCTTGTCGGTAATTTGCTTGTCCGGCTCTCATTGGAGTAATAATTAGATTAATTTGTGAAAACCCACATCCGCGCTCACTTAATGAAACTGGATACAACTAAGACTTAGCACACAATTGATTATAGAATCACTTAATATGTAGTCAATACCAAGACCAGTTGTCACGGCCACATTTGGTCCATGGGCTGCCATTTGAATAGGCCTGTTTTACAACATGTATTTCTTGTACAGCCCAAAGTCACACAAGGAGTGTCGCAATGGGCTTTAACAGGCCCTGTTTTTTGACAGCCCCCTGCCAAGAAAATACTCCCAACAAAATATCCTTTATAGGGAAAAAAATGGAAGAAATATTGGGAAAGGCACCTCAGATAGTAATAGTACAAACTACATGGCAAAATGCAAGAATAGATATCACTCACTAAATATGGAATTATCACATATGAAAGTACAGATTTGTTCAGAGTCCAGCTCCCCACCCAATTCACCCCCACCCCCATCCCCCCCAACACCGAGGCATTCCACAGAGTCAATGCTGGGCTGTCCAATCCGATCAAAGGACCCTTCTACCTAATGATTCCAGTGCTCCTTCATCAGACATGACTTTTCCATAGACAGGCAAACAACTTAGAAGTAGAGCAGTGGTACCAAATGCCACATGTTAGTACAGAGAAGAGAAACGGAGTAGGTGAGTGTTAGTAATAAATTATCAATATCATATTACTTAGGTTTTAATACTAATGACTGACAACACCGATGCAGTATGCATAACTAATCAGCAGCTGTACTCTGGGTATGCTAAACTGAAGTAGTAAGTCTTCAGGAAGGATTTAAAAGCAGAGACTGAATGGACACCTCTTATAGTACGATAGAAAGATGGGTTTCAAGAATGCTGATGTCATGTCAGAATGCCATGAGGCCCCATTGCTGTCGGGAGAACTTGGAGATGGTACGTGAAGACCAAGTGAATTTTTTTCATCATTTGGTGACTGGATATGAGACTTGGGTCTATCACAGAGAGTGCAAAATGAAGTCGATGCAGTGTAAGCACAAGTCATCCTCCACCCCAAAAAAGTTCAAAACAGAAAAAATTGCATGCCAAGTGATGGCAGCTGTCTTCTGGGATATTGAAGGACTTATGCTTCTGTAGTTCATGCCACACAAGACAGCCATAACCGGGTAGAGTTAAGCCAACACAGTGATCACTTTGTGGGAGACAATCATTGAGAAAAGAAGAGGAAAACTTACAGCAGGCATGCTGCTTCTTCACGACAATGTCATGTTAATCCCAGGCTGCCATCTGAGAATGTGGGTCCTAATGGCTCAACCATCTGATCTACAGTCCAGTCCTGGGTCCCTCAGATTATTTCCTGTTCTGAGTTTTAAAGAAATCTCTCTGTGGACAGCGGTTTTCAAGTAATGAAGATGTCAAGGCAGCTGTGACATCCTGGTTTGAAGGTCAAACAGAAGATTTTTTTTTTTCAAAGGGGTTAAAGTCATTGCAGGAAAAATGGATGAAGTTTATGGAGCTATCAGGGGACTATAAAAAAAAATAAAACAATTTTGTTGAAAACTCTTTTCTTCCCAACTGAGGTAGATGAATTATTGAACGCCCCTCGTACCACAGCTTTGGGGCCCTGTAAATAAAAGCTCGATCTCCCACTGTTATTTTATTAACAGCAGACTGTCGTCTTGATGTTAATGTGTGCTTTGGTTTGTAAATATTGATAAATTCAGATTAGTAAGCAGGACCTTGGGCGTTTAAGGCTTTATATATTAAAAGGAGGATTTTGAAATCTGCTCTAAACTCAACCGGGCACCAGTGTAAGGATTTAAGAGCTGGAGTTGTGTTTGTATTTTCTTATCCTTGTAATAACTGTTGCAGCAGCATTTTGAATTGAATTGAATTGAAAACTGCATATAGAATGACTTGAACAGGTAGTGAAAACTGCATTGCAGTGCTAGATTGGATGGAATGATGCTGATAGCAACATTTTTGTTTTATGTGTTCAAAGACATGTAGTTGTCACCAATACATTCCTTTAACTCACTAACACATCTAATTAAGGACAATGTCAGAGAAATGTCATTTGGCCTAAAGCAAAGGTATAACTGAGTGTCCTCTGCGTACTAGTGAAAATTAACGTTGTTTTCTAATGATAGATCCCAGTGGAAGCATGTAAAGTGAAAACATTAGAGGTCTCAGTACTGAGCCCTGCAGAACACCATATCTCACTTCTTTGGATAATGATGGAATACTGCCAGCACATTTCTGCATGTACTGGAATCGATTTGATAAATAAGAGCTAAACCACGAAAGGACATAAGCCCAATGTCATTTTCCAGTTTGTGTAATAGAATAGGATGTTCAAAGGTATCAAAAACTGCGCTCAAGTCTAACAACATAGTTACAGTGGAATTTCCTTCATCAGAGGATATCAGAATGCCATTTACAATATACATTTTACTGCCGTTTCTGTACTATGACCAGTGTAGAAGCCAGCCTGGAATTTCTCAAATTTTTATAAGGTGAGACTGTAGGTGATTGATTATTTTTTCAAGTATTTTAGAGAGAAAGGGAAAATTTGGCAATGGGTCTATAAGTGTATGTGGGTCTAGGTTTGACTTTTTAAGTAATGGCTTGATAACTGACACTTTTTGTGCATCAGGTACTGCACCATACAATAATGAGCTATTGATAATGAGAATTAAGTGCTGCAAGAACATCCATTGCGGTTTTTACTAGTTTTGTTGGCACTGGATCTAGGGAACAAGTAGTAATTTACGTTTTATTTTATAAATTTTAAAGTTAAGACTTCCTGTTCTGTTACAGGATTAAAATTTGTAATGACTTGAAAGCAAGGATAGACCAGATTTGCCAAGCTTGCATTGTGACTCTGAGATCTTACATTTATTTTTCTCATCAAAGAAGTTCATAAGGTCTGTACTCCTAATATGTTTGTTGGTATTTTACACTGTAGTTCTGAGTTCCCACTTGTTATATTAGCCCCTGTTAAGAGTACACAAGGATTATTATTATTGTTAATAGGGGGCTTTGCCAACCCCCGGGTTTGGTCCAGTGGAAATACAATTTATTTTGTTATCATGGGAATTGTTATTTATGCATTATGTGCACTGTTTATTTTAAAACCTCGGTTAAAATTTCTTTAAACACTTTTTTGTTCTTTTGAGTTCCAACATACTGAATCTTAAATGTGGTCCATGAGACATGTGCTTAATGACTTTGTACCATAATTCAGGACCAGTTTCTCTGTTTAAAATCTCAGCACAGACAAACTGATCTACATCATCAGCAGTTAATAATTTATTTTGTAAAGTAACTGGTGCATTGGTGATGCTAAATTGTCCCTTGTGTGTGTGCGCGCGTGTGCCCTGTGGTGGGCTGGCGTCCTGCCCAGGATTTGCTCCTGACTTGCGTCCTGTGCTGGCTGGGATTGGGTCTAGCAGACCCCCGTGACCCTGTGTTAGGATATAGCAGGTTGGAAAATGGATGGATGGAAAGTAACCAATAAATGCATGTGAGGCAAACCCCGTTTTTGAAATTTGATGGTATAAATGTATGTTCTGATTTGACCGAACACCATTTCGAATTCATTCAATAAAAATAAGACTTTCTGATAAAACAATCCACTTACGAAAGTGGGAATATCCAGAGCCAATCTAGCCAGTGGCATTGTTGTCAAGAATCTGTGGATTTCTGGGCATTGTGGATTGCACGTCGTTGTAAGAAATAAATGTGGCCGACCGATAGTTTGGGATATTGCCATTGCATCATGATACAACTGTTGCAATGCTCTTGGACTATCTTGATATGATGAAGGTAATATTACTGCTTTACCCATTTTGAATCTGTCTGAACTATTGATATTTGAATCTTGAACATGATCAATGAGCCTTTGCATATGTTCTGTTCTAAGTTTAACTTGATTTGATTTAATAAAGAAGAGACGATTAGCTTCGACTTTTAGATCCGCATTAATAATGTAATGCTGCGATAGACGTTGAGATGATAGAAGTGGGTTAAATACATGGTAACGTATCACAAATTTAGACCCAAAGTATTGTGTGGGTGTTGTATGTTTTTCTGAATGCGTTTTCATATTGTACGACTATCCTGTTTCACCATCTGGGAAAGAGTAAAGGATCTGAATGTGGTGATGTATTTGATAGAAATGAGGAATCGTGCTTTGCCTTTGGATATACATGAATATCTACTCTGTCTTTGATATCTCCGTCTTTTGAAATTATAATCACTGACAATTTGTCACATGTTGGTTTATTATAAATGCGACTGTGATCTTCGGATTCAGATAGAAATCCAAGACAATTTCTTTGTCCATGTTCTCTAGATAAATGTCGTGTAAAGTGTGAGACTTTTGGACGTATGGATTTGTATCCATTATTGGCTGTATAATTTATAGTACGTTGGATCGTTTAACTCTTTCGATTCTATGTTGCAGCACTTCACCGTGATCATAAATACAGTGGTGTGAAAAACTATTTGCCCCCTTCCTGATTTCTTATTCTTTTGCATGTTTGTCACACAAAATGTTTCTGATCATCAAACACATTTAACCATTAGTCAAATATAACACAAGTAAACACAAAATGCAGTTTGTAAATGGTGGTTTTTATTATTTAGGGAGAAAAAAAAATCCAAACCTACATGGCCCTGTGTGAAAAAGTAATTGCCCCCTGAACCTAATAACTGGTTGGGCCACCCTTAGCAGCAATAACTGCAATCAAGCGTTTGCGATAACTTGCAATGAGTCTATTACAGCGCTCTGGAGGAATTTTGGCCCACTCATCTTTGCAAAATTGTTGTAATTCAGCTTTATTTGAGGGTTTTCTAGCATGAACTGCCTTTTTAAGGTCATGCCATAGCATCTCAATTGGATTCAGGTCAGGACTTTGACTAGGCCACTCCAAAGTCTTCATTTTGTTTTTCTTCAGCCATTCAGAGGTGGATTTGCTGGTGTGTTTTGGGTCATTGTCCTGTTGCAGCACCCAAGATTGCTTCAGCTTGAGTTGACGAACAGATGGCCGGACATTCTCCTTCAGGATTTTTTGGTAGACAGTAGAATTCATTGTTCCATCTATCACAGCAAGCCTTCCAGGTCCTGAAGCAGCAAAACAACCCCAGACCATCACACTACCACCACCATATTTTACTGTTGGTATGATGTTCTTTTTCTGAAATGCTGTGTTCCTTTTACGCCAGATGTAACGGGACATTTGCCTTCCAAAAAGTTCAACTTTTGTCTCATCAGTCCACAAGGTATTTTCCCAAAAGTCTTGGCAATCATTGAGATGTTTCTTAGCAAAATTGAGACGAGCCCTAATGTTCTTTTTGCTTAACAGTGGTTTGCGTCTTGGAAATCTGCCATGCAGGCCGTTTTTGCCCAGTCTCTTTCTTATGGTGGAGTCGTGAACACTGACCTTAATTGAGGCAAGTGAGGCCTGCAGTTCTTTAGACGTTGTCCTGGGGTCTTTTGTGACCTCTCGGATGAGTCGTCTCTGCGCTCTTGGGGTAATTTTGGTCGGCCGGCCACTCCTGGGAAGGTTCACCACTGTTCCATGTTTTTGCCATTTGTGGATAATGGCTCTCACTGTGGTTCGCTGGAGTCCCAAAGCTTTAGAAATGGCTTTATAACCTTTACCAGACTGATAGATCTCAATTACTTCTGTTCTCATTTGTTCCTGAATTTCTTTGGATCTTGGCATGATGTTTAGCTTTTGAGGTGCTTTTGGTCTACTTCTGTGTCAGGCAGCTCCTATTTAAGTGATTTCTTGATTGAAACAGGTGTGGCAGTAATCAGGCCTGGGGGTGGCTACGGAAATTGAACTCAGGTGTGATACACCACAGTTAGGTTATTTTTTAACAAGGGGGCAATTACTTTTTCACACAGGGCCATGTAGGTTTGGATTTTTTTTCTCCCTAAATAATAAAAACCATCATTTAAAAACTGCATTTTGTGTTTACTTGTGTTATATTTGACTAATGGTTAAATGTGTTTGATGATCAGAAACATTTTGTGTGACAAACATGCAAAAGAATAAGAAATCAGGAAGGGGGCAAATAGTTTTTCACACCACTGTATACACCTGACCAAATTGTGTTTTTTTTCGAAATTAAAGTTGTCGTAGCTTTTAATTGTGGCGGGAACACACATTCTCCTAGCGTATGGTCCATTATTGAGTAAATCAACATTTTGTGCATTGAATGATGCTAATGCAAAAAGATGATTGTAGACGTGTATATTTTGCCTGTAGTGTTTGTGGATTTCCCATTCACCAAACAACAAATCTTTCAATTCTCACGAAAACGCCTCTTCATTGGGAAGTAGCAGTACTTTTCCCTGATGGCAACACGATTTTGCCGATGTACAAGTCTCCAACTTAAACTTTTAAAGCCTTACAATATCTACATACTTCTGACATATCACCTATGTCCATATATTCAGTGTTTGCTGTTCCGTTATTTCACCAAGTAATACGGGAATCGATCCTCGGACGTAGAGGCGAAGCCCCTAACGTTGTGCCACGGCGTGAGGTTCGTTCATTTGACAGCATATAGATCGGGGTAATTACATTGCAGGCATTCGTAGTCTGATTCACAATCTGATTGTATGGGTGGTTACCTACCAGGTAACGCTTGTGGTTGGTGAGCAAGTCGGCTAACTTCTGTGACGGTGCCCTCTTTCAGTTGCGAGAAGCAGATCATACAATGGTTGAAATAGTTTAATATATATAGCAAAATCACCGCGCTTCGCAGGGGCGAATATGGTATTGCAAACGGCAGCGTTTCTATAAACTTAAAGTTACGGTTTATACCGTGCCTTGTTTCATATTCTTTTCCTACCTTATCAATTGTGTAATGTGTTTTTTGAACAGGTTTGATTCATGGAAGAGATCACTCCTGCTGCGTTCAGTCACTTCACGTGAGCCACTGTCTTGTGTGATGTTGCGATGTCCACGGGTTTATTTAATGTTAGCTAAGACCCGGCAGTTAAAAGTTTCTCGCTACAGCAATTTTAACTCTGTTACAAAGTGATGCAAACTCTCGTTTATACCTCGTGTCTTCTCATTAAACTTGTATCTCGCGAATATGGCATTGCAAACGGCAGCGGGAGCGTTTCTATAAAGTTAAGGTTACGGTTTACACCGTGCTTTTTTATACCTCGTGTCTTCTCATTAAACTTGTATCTCGCGAATATGGTATTGCAAACGGGAGCGGTTCTATAAAGTTAATTTAGACTTACGGTTTACACCGTGCTTTTTTATACCTCGTGTCTTATGAAGATGCTTGTATGCGTCACTCACTCGCTTCTTATTGTTTCGCTGCCTTGTCAATTGTGTAATGAATGTTTTCTTCTGTGCTCTTTGGGGCTCCTCCTTCTTTTCTACGTACTGAGTTCACAGTCAGTTCACGTGATTACGTGGGAGGCGTGATGACGCAACACGCAACTCAGTCTCCTACGGCCATCTTGCTGCCTACCATTACAGTATATGGACAAAAAAGAGGTTCCAGTTATGACCATTACGCGTATAATTTTGAAATGAAAACTGCCTAACTTTTGTAAGTAAGCTGTAAGGAATGAGCCTGCCAAATTTCAGCCTTCCACCTACACGGGAAGTTGGAGAATTAGTGATGAGTGAGTCAGTGAGTCAGTCAGTCAGTCAGTGAGGGCTTTGCCTTTTATTATTATATATATATATATATATATATATATATATATATATATATATATATATATATATATATATATATATATAATAAATGTGGTGTGTGTGCTGTTTACTACAACATATATAATTTTGCGCTAAGTTTATAAACATTTCCCTTTGCAATATTTCCAAATATTTATTTTTTACCTACTTCAAATTAATTAAATGTCAGCATCAACTAGAATATATTATTTCACAAATTTTATAAATACATACAAACACAAGGCTGTGCACTATTATTTATTCATTCTTATTGTGCTTTCATTTTTATTGTACCCCTTTTGATTATTTGTGCAGCTTGGTAAAGGTGCTATATAAGTGAAATGCATATGTTATAATTATGATTTAATAGAATGGGTAGACAGTTTTTAAGTGTGATTTTTAACTGTGTTTGTTGTCCATGTGTTCCTTGACAAATCAATCATTCATTAAACTTTTTTTTTTTTTTTTTTTTATCAAAAAAGAAAAAAAAAGGACTACATCTGTAATGCAGGATTCAAAGTACCATTCGTTGAAGAGAAAGTTTTTAAAAAACTTTTCTTCCATTCAGCAATGTGCCATGAAGTGACTTTAGCTGAAGGTTGAAGCTCCACGCAACTATCTTTATGGTTCTGACTTTGTCCAAAAACGGTTTCATAAGCTTTATGACCATAGTCTCTGAAAGTCTTTCTCTTGTGGGGCAGCTGAGATCTTTTCCTGAATAAGATCAAACACAGTTGCGTAGGGTGCGACAGGAGCTTCTACCTGCAGCTAAAGTCACTTCAGTACACATGCACTCTGTCAGCGTACCCGTGTCGATCAAACAGAGGAAGCTCTGTAGTTTACTTCTGACTTTACGCTGTAGAAAGATAAGTAAGTAAATAACATTCAATCTGGCTTTTATATACAAAGTACAGTGACTGGAAAAGTGTGACGGCAGCCTCCATCTCCAGCTATAGACTTTTTTAGTACACAAGTGACTCTCCATGCTAGTGTTTAGATGTGGACGGTGTATGTGCCCAAAAAAAGAAGTCTAACTGCATTCTTGTACCATTTAATCACGTACTAAAGTGTCAGCAGGTATTTTTCGTGGCATTACATGTGTAATTTGTGAGCGTACCCTTGTTGATCAAATGGAGTAAGCTCTGCAGTGTACTTGCGACTACGCTTTAGGAAGATACAGTAAGTAAATACATCAAGGTAAATAACATTTGATTTGACTTTTATATAAGTAACCTATAAATGTTTCTTATGTATAGACCATCACAAAACATAATCACAAGCAGGAGTTTGCACGATATGTTGGCGAGCTCTCTAAGCCGTGCTGTTTCTTTGAAGGACAGGTGTGTGGCAGACTGATTGGCAGGATGACGCTGGACCTCGTCCCGCATTGAAACAGTGCCATCTTTCACTTTTACGCCTGGTGCAGCTGCGTTGTTCTTATGTGAGTGGACGTTTCTTGCGGGGACGGCTTCTGTTCTCTTTCTCCGATCTGAGTTCACCTCTATTATTTCATGTCTTTATTTGAAAACAGCAGTGTCGGATCGGGCAACCATGATCGCAATTGAGAGAATAAAACTGAATTAAAAAAAAAAAAGCTAGTCTTTACAAGTACCATACATTTACTCCGGCTGTTACAGGCTCAAATCAAATGTATGTTTTTATTGTATAATAGTAACAATAAGAGCTGCTCACTAATCAAAACGTTTATTTTGGACACGTTAAGAATCGAACTGGGACCTTGTGAATAGGAGTCAGCAGATCTTACTGCTGTACTACCAAAGAAGTCATGACAACAAGCCACACTAACCCGATTTTCTTTTTCTTCGGTAATAGTCTTGAATAAAAGCACATTTGTTCTGTTATACTTGTACCTTTTGTGAAAGTGCTTATTTGATATTTGGACTTCAGTCTTTACACATTATACACTTCATGTCTACATTTTGTCGTTAATACTAAAACATGGCAAAAGTTTGTCTTTTAGGTATGTGTTCAACATTTCTTGCATTTCCTGTCATCCTACACTACACGGAACGCACGTGAAATGCATGTGTCCCAAATAACAATACATTTTTTTAGCCTATACAGCTCTAGGTACTACTTCACTCCCTGATAAATAAGGCTTGAGCTGGGAGAGCGATTTTGTGCTGTTTCTGTGGCAGTGGGAGGATGGGATAGTAGGCTTCTTGCTGCTTTTGCTTATTGACACATTTACAAGGCAAAAGACGCTGACAGAGAGCTGCAAGCAGATTTTAGGTGGGCCAGATTTACAAGTTTTTTCGTATGCTTTGCTAAGTCTAGTGTTAATATACCTACCATTGCTATATTCCAAACATTATGGTGCCCTGAAATGAATTGACCATAAAAAAAGTGTTATAATTTCTACACGGTGTGACAAAAATGTTTGCAAATACAGTGGAACCTCGGTTCACGAATGTCTCCGGTACACGTACAAATCGGTTTACGACCAAAAAGTTCGCCAAACTTTTGCCCCGGTTCACGACCACACACTCGGTATACAAACAAACAAGGTTCCCTTTCGGTTTGTACATGTTCAGTCTCTCCCTGTGCATTTCCTGTGCAGCGAGCAAGAGAGAGAGCGTGACACACACACACACACACACACACAGCGCGAGAGAGAGAGCCACACGCACACACACGGGAGGGAGGGACACATAAGGTAGAGAAGGCTTGTTTTTGTTTTCAGTTCTGTTTACAGTGATCGGTTCGTAGCCTGCATTGTTGCAATGTTACTTTTCTTGGTGGTTTATTAAATTACGGATTTTTCAAATGTTCATTTTTTCCCCTGTGCTTAAAACTCATTTTTAAAAAAAAAAAAAAAAAAAAAGTGTTTTTAGCGAGCGGTTCCTAGCACTACAGCGCGAACTCTTGCAGTGTTACTTTTCTCTGTTGTTCAAGGTTTTCTCAGTGTTATTCAATGTTTTTACATTTAGTTTACTATTACGCTGTGCATTCTATGGTTTAATTAACTATATTTGTGCTTAAAAATTAAAAAATATATATACATACAGTTTGTACTGTCTGGAACGGATTAATTGTATTTACATACAATCCTATGGGGGGAAATTGCTTCGGTTTACGACCAGAGTTTTGGAACGAATTATGGTCGTGAACCAAGGTTCCACTGTACTTTTTAAAGTCTGCAATGTGAACTTTAATCCCATCTGAATTGTTTGATTTATAATTTTAAACTGTGAAGAAGGATGTCTTTGCCCAAAGCATTATAGAGGGCACTGTATGAGTGATAAGACTTTGTTATTGCTTATGCTTGTGTACAAATCCAGAATTAGACAATTAACTGGACTGACATTTTTGTAGTTTATTACCCATAGTTGTAACTAAGTGACTGCATTATTTTCGATAATGTACGATTCAAATATGTGACATGTGGGAGTTATACTAATGAACTTTAGCTTGCCTTCAAAAACCAAACAAATAGCACAATTTTTGCGTTAGAAGATTTCTATTCAGCCATGAAGTGTGCTGTTTTGCCTGTCCTGCTACCTGCAAGCTTTAGCAATTTTATTCATTTCTGTTAACATAGTACATGTAATATTATTAAGGAAATGTGTTTTGTGTTTCAAAGCTTTAAAATACTAACTGCATTTTATTTTGTTAGTAACAAATAGAGCAGCTCATTTCATCTGCTAGTGAAGACATTCCGAAAAACGAATTCACTTGAAAGTTGTCTTGATTATTACTTAACACAATAGTCTTGTACATGTAACAGTAGATGCATGTGTGGTTGGGTCCCTTGTGACCCTAAACTGTATTTGCTAATGTGGCAAGCGGTTAGAGGTGGCACCCAGCCAGGATGCCCGGGAGGACTGGAGGAGGGATTAGCCCAGGGCAACTGCCCTGGTGGCTTTGGGGACCACAGGAACAAAGCTTAGAAGCTCAACCCTATAGGGGCCCGTGGTCACCGCCAGGGGGCACCCCAATGCCTGAGGAGCTCTGGCCCTCAGCACTTCCGCCACACCCGGAAGTGCTGGGGGGAAGAAGACCTGGGATGCTGAGAGTGCTTCTGGGTGCACAGCCGGTACTTCCGCCACACTTGGGAATGCTGGCGGAAGCTAATCGGGAGGCACCTGGAGAACGTCCAGGTGTGTATAAAAGGGGCTGCCTCCCTACATTTGATGGCTTGAGTCGGGAGGAAGCAAGATGGAGCTCAGGAGGAGAGGAGTGGAGGTGGACCAGAGAAAGGGAGGCATTGTGAGGCCTGGGGGATATTTTTCGTACGTGGATTATTCATTTAGCCGGATGTAATTTGTTAATGATTTGGCTCTCACAACCACACACAGTATGCATTGCTTTGAGGTTTTTTGCAAGCGGCACTTTTTTTATATACTGTAGGCGATGCGTAAAATCTATCTAAAAGTGCAGTTTGCCAGGCAATTCGTAAAGTCTGTTTGGCTCTGAAATATTTCCTTCGGGTTTTCATTGTGTTTCCTGGACACCTGCGTGTGCAGACAAAAGAGGCGTTTCATGCCATTGCAGGTAGGTAATACACAGGCAAAAACTCCCACAGTTCCATAAAGAATCTCACAATCAGCCTAACATTCTCATTACCCAGGGTTTCCAAATGAGATTAGGGCACATGGGACTGATCATAGTGGAGTTTGATCAAACATTATTTGGAAAATGTACCTCTCCTCCTGATGAATAATCAGACACAGTATCTTCATCAAATATTTGACCTTTGTCAATATCTTGTTGGTCAGACACAGGTTCTAGGGATATGACATTCCCTGCAACTGACCCAACAAAAAAAAAAGAGGGCTATATGGAACATACCTATGGCACACGTTGAGGACAAATATATGCAATGACCATCCTTTACCTGAAATGAAGTGACCACTGCATCCTGCCACTGGTTCTGAGGAGGAGCTTCCCCATGGAATGCCCTGAGAAACCGGGCCATGGGCATTTTGCTGGAGAGCCAACTCTTCTGCAAGGTTTAGGTCTGGACCGCGTGGACCTCCACCTGTTTTTTGCTTGTCTGCCTTCTTATTAGCTTTAAAATTAATGTTCTTTACATTATATATGATTCTTTATGTATATACTGTTGCATCCGGCGCCGCCGTGAGTGGCAGCCTTTTCAGCAGCTCCGTGTATGACTGTATATGTATGTGTACTTTTCTACTTTTTTTTTTCTATTTTTATTTATTGATCACTACTACCACTTTATTTTATGTTGATTCGTTCCCTGGACACACTTACTTTTACAACGTGGGCATGGATTTTAACACGCCGAGACTCGCCTATTCAAGTACTCAACTTCGGGCGCTGAGAACAAATGCCAGTGCCGGTGTGGTTCCATATTTACCCGACGAGGTAAGAAGGCGGTATCGTGGCAGCAGAGCCGGCACTAAGCTAAAAATGAAGCGGCTTGCGAGAAAGTGGCGTTTCAAGCCTTCGGTGCCTTCTGTGATTCTGGGGAATGTAAACTCAATCTCAAATAAGATCGACGAACTGGCTGCGCTGGTGAAAAATGTAAGGACCTACAGAGAATGCAGTTTGTTGTGTTTCTGCGAAACGTGGCTAAATAACACCATTCCAGATGTCAACGTGGAGCTATCCGGGTTTAGCACAGTTAGAGCGGACAGAGATGCAAGTGCCTGTGGTAAGCACAAAGGAGGAGGACTCGCTCTCTATGTTAATACACGGTGGTGTCACTCTGGACATGTTAACATCAAAATCTCCACTTGCTGCAGGGATATCGAACTGTTGGCCGTAAGTTTACGTCCCTACTATTTGCCCAGAGAGTTTGGACATGTCATTGTTGTCATCGTGTATATTCCTCCTCGGGCAGACGTGGAGTCAGCGAGTGACATCATCCATTCCGCTGTTGCTAAGTTACAAACGCAGCACCCTGAGGCGCTTGTGCTAATCGCTGGAGACTTTAACCATGTGACGCTGGACAAAACATTGCCTGCATTTTCCCAGTATGTGGACTGTAACACCCGGGGAAATAAGACTATTGATTTACTGTATGCAAACGTTAAAGACGCATACAGTGCCACCCCGCTGCCTGCGCTTGGGAAAGGAGATCATAACCTGGTTCAGCTTCAGCCTCACTATAAACCAAAAGTTAGAGTCCTACCTACAACCACACGATCATTCAGGAAGTGGACCCCGGAGGCTGAGAATACTCTGAGAGAACTTTTTGGAACTACAGACTGGGATATCCTGCAGGGATCTCATAATGAGAACATTGAGGAAGTTGTTGACTGCACTACTGACTACATCAACTTCTGTATGGACATTGTAGTTCCAGTAAGAACAGTACGCTGCTATGCTAACAACAAGCCATGGATTACAAGTGACATCAAGGGCCTTTTGAATCAGAAGAAAAGGGCTTTTAAAGACGGTGATCAGCATGAGCTCAAGCGCGTGCAGAAGGAACTCCGAGTCCAACTCAGGGCGGCGAAGGAGCAGTACAGGAGAAAGCTGGAGCAGAAGTTGCAGAATAACAGCATGAAGGAAGTGTGGGATGGGATGAAGATCATCACTGGCTGCAGCTCGAAGCGGGGTACCACCATTGAGAGAGACGTGAAGAGAGCAAACCAAATGAACAACTTTTTTAACAGGTTTGACCACCCTAACCCACTCTCACTCTCACCTCGGAGTACTGCACCCTCCACACATCCTTCTGCTGATACCAGCATAGGAAAAACATCCCCACCCATAATAACAACAGCGCAAGTGAGCAGAGAGCTGAGGAGACTTCGTGCCAGCAAAGCAGCGGGTCCAGATGGAGTATCGCCACGACTGCTGAAGGTCTGTGCATCGGAGCTGGGGGGTCCTCTACAGCGCATCTTCAACCTGAGCCTGGAACAGGGGAGAGTCCCGAGGCTTTGGAAAACATCTTGTATCACCCCAGTCCCAAAGGTATCACGTCCTAGTGAGCTGAATGACTTTCGGCCTGTTGCTCTGACATCACATGTGATGAAGACCATGGAGAGGCTGCTGCTTCACCACCTGAGGCCACAGGTTCAACACGCCCTTGACCCTCTGCAGTTTGCATATCAGGAGAAGGTGGGAGCGGAAGATGCCATCATCTATATGCTACACCGATCCCTCTCCCATTTGGACAGAGGCAGTGGTGCTGTAAGAATTATGTTTCTAGACTTCTCTAGCGCCTTCAACACAATCCAACCTCTGCTCCTTAGGGACAAGCTGACAGAGATGGGATTAGATTCATACCTAGTGGCATGGATCGTGGACTATCTTAAAGATAGACCTCAGTATGTGCGTCTTGGGAACTGCACGTCTGACATTGTGGTCAGCAACACAGGAGCGCCACAAGGGACTGTACTTTCTCCGGTCCTGTTCAGCCTATATACATCGGACTTCCAATACAACTCGGAGTCCTGCCATGTGCAAAAGTTCGCTGATGACACTGCTATCGTGGGCTGTATCAGGAATGGGCTGGAGGAGGAGTATAGGGACCTAATCAATGACTTTGTTAAATGGTCCGACTCAAACCACCTACACCTGAACACCAGCAAAACCAAGGAGCTGGTGGTGGATTTTAGGAGGCCCAGACCCCTCATAGACCCAGTGATCATCAAAGGTGACTGTGTGCAGATGGTGCAGACCTATAAATATCTGGGAGTGCAGCTGGATGATAAATTAGACTGGACTGCCAATACTGATGCGCTGTGCAAGAAAGCACAAAGCCGGTTATACTTCCTTAGAAGGCTGGCTTCCTTCAACATCTGCAATAAGATGCTGCAGATGTTCTATCAAACAGTTGTGGCGAGCGCCCTCTTCTACGCAGTGGTGTGCTGGGGAGGCAGCATTAAGAGGAAAGACGCCTCACGCCTGGACAAACTGGTGAGGAAGGCAGGCTCTATTGTTGGCATGGAGCTGGACAGTTTAACATCTGTGGCAGAGCGAAGGGCGCTCAGCAGGCTCCTATCAATTATGGAGAATCCACTGCATCCACTAAATAATGTCATCTCCAGACAGAAGAGCAGCTTCAGCGACAGACTGCTGTCACTGTCCTGCTCCACTGACAGACTGAGGAGATCGTTCCTCCCCCAAACTATGCGACTCTTTAATTCCACCAGGGGGGGTAAACGTTAACATTTAACATTATACAAAGTTATTGTCTGTTTTTTTTTTTCACCTGTATTATTATCATTCTTTAATTTAATATTATTTATTGTATCAGTATGCTGCTGCTGAAGAATGTGAATTTCCCATTGGGATTAATAAAGTATCTATCTATCTATCTATCTATCTATCTATCTATCTATCTATCTATCTATCTTATGTCAACAATTCTTTAAATAGTTATATAACAACTAGTCATTTAGCCCGTTGCAATAACGGGCGCTAGAACAGTGGTGCATAAACATTAGTAGGAACAGTCTATATTAAATGGCAAGGGACTTTGACCTCATTCTTTTTGTTGGTCGTATTTTTCTTTCTTTCAGCCTTTCTTTTGTTGATGTTTACTTGCTGAACTGACCGTTCTTCGTGGGCTGCCGCCGTGTATTGTGTGTCTTTAATTTTCTGTGACAGTAATACTGTCTTGTACGGCTCTATTCAATAAGGGCGCGCACAAAAAGGTGAGCGTCAAAAGTGCAACCTCAATTGAGCGCGGCGAATAAAGGCGTTCGTAGATAATTTAGTTCAAATGGCTCTGGAATATGTGAAGAGCAACAAAGGTGCAGATCTTTATTTACGCGCGCCTTTATTCGTGCGCCCAATTGAGTTCGCCCTTTTGAGGCTCGCCTTTTTGTGCGCGCCCTTATTGAAGGATGCCTGTGCGCGCCCTTATTGAAGGATACCGTCTTGTACGTCCGCTGGCTTGTATGTCCGTAATATACCTTTAATTTTCTCTGGCGGTAATACAGGCGTGCGCGTCGGTAATATGCCTTTAATCTCCTCTGACAGTAATACTGGCTTGTATGTGGCTGTAATATGCGTCACTGTATTTTGTACCTTTAATTTCCTCTCGCAGTAATACTGGGTTGTATTTCCGTAAAACGCCTCTAACTTTCTCTGACAGTAATATCGCGCATCGCACCGTGCCCCGCGCATGCGCACTTCACCAAAAGACACCCACACATGGACACCTAGACGCACATAGGGATTTTATATATATATATATATATATATATTATATATATATATATATATATATATATATATATATATATATATATATATATATATATATATATATATATATATATATATATATATATATATATATATATATAATATAGATATTTACCAGTTTGAAGTATATTCTTGTACTTCACTTTAACCTGTTCCCGTGTTCTCCTTGTGCTCACGTTTGATCTGGAATTATGACATATTAAATAATAATTAATCTGACACATTGGAAATGAAACACTGCCTTCAGTAAGTACAATGCACCTACTTAGCATTTAATTTGTCAGCCACTTTTTGCCTGCCGTCTTTTCTAGTTTGGGCTGCTTTTGCAGTGTTACCCCTTGTGCATATTAAATCTTGAAATCCTTCATGTCCTTTGAATGAAAGGTCTTGCTTCGCTTGTGTGAAAAAAAAATGCGCCCGTTCTTTCGTCATTTTGTTACAGCCTATCAAAGACTTGCTGATCATGTTTTCTAGACTCAATATATATGGGCTTTTCAATCCGCGTGGGCGCGCGCATTCATCTCTGATGATTAGATCCAGCTAGACTAATCTACTACACGGCTGCGTTTGAAGAACCGACTTATCCCGGATGAGTTTCACTGGCATTAACTCATCCAAGATGAGGCATCTGATCTCGAATGATTTAAGCGACGTACGGAAAATACCCCCCTGGAATTTGGGGGAGTTTTGGGGTTGTGTATGAGCACTTATTTGTAAATAATGTATAATAAACGTGTGTTGGGTGAACCATCGGTGTCCGCCTGTCTGTGTCCGGGCCAGTTTCCACACTAGTTAGAAAATGGATGAATACTTGCAGGATGGATATCTGAGAATAAATGTGAAATCTGTGTTCCTTGATCGGTTGTTTGTAGGATAATGTATTAAAAAGTGATTTCATTTTTACATCATTTCATCTCTTCTTAAAGGTCTGTGGCACTAAAAGTTTAAACAGTTACAGCTGATATCAGTTCAGTCAATCATTGTGCTCTCCGGGGATGCACAAATAGTTTTCTGAGATAACTCAATAATAAAAGTAACAATAATTAAAGCCTTATGTGTGAGTTTGTCTTTATATATGGAAGAGAAGGTCTGTGATACAGTTTGCATATTTGCAGCTGGAGATCCACAAAGGGAGAAAAAATGAATCGCGTATTATAAAGTAGTTTTTATTCCTGAGCTTTCCCCTGCCCCTGCCAGGGGTCTTCATCAGAGGATAATGCTTAGACTTACAAGATTTTACAATTTAAGGCCAGTACTAAAAGTGCCAGAGAGCTGGCCGAATCTTGGCTATCAAATGAGAACGCCATCAACAGACACTTGGACATAAATCCAGCATATGCAAACTTAAGAAGAACATGTTCATAATAAATAAACTGTACACCCAATACCCCCCCCCCCACCATCACACTGACTTAGCCACCTTATTATATAAATAAGCACAATTGCTACAATCACACATTGAAATTCTCCTATTCTCCTGGTTGTTTCAGGGAACCTCTTGAACTTGTAACCATCGATAGTCATGAACCAATATGTGCCAGGCAAATGAGAATGCACACAGCCAGGGGTTGGTACAAAATTGCTCAGTGCTTTTAACACCAGAGGAAACTGTTCAGAAAGTGCAGTGCGTAAAAGTCTTCCATAAATAAAAAATAATCCAAGAAAATCCGGTGCCAAAAAGTGGAAGTTATATACAATAAATAAATATAAACAAGGTAAAATCACAGGCAGGTTTCTTTCTTTAAAACCAAAACAAACCACAATGCCTCTCTGTAACATCTGCCTTCTCCTCAGCTTATCCCATCAGGCCCCTTGTAGCATGAGGAGATGCCCGCCACAAGGTGTAGCCTCTCATTAATCCCAGGTTCTGGATCCTACTGCCAGTCCATCAGCATCGTATAGGACTCTCTTCTGAACCCCATGCACATCTCCCTCTGCCAGTCCATCAGCATTAAGAGGGTGATGCCGTATAATGGGGCTTCTCGTACTATATAGTTTCTCTAAGGAGCACAGAAAGATATGGAAGAAGATGATCCGCTGTGGTAACTCCTAACGGGAGCAGTCGAAAGAAGAAGGAGCATCTCTTCTATAGCCCCTTGAGTGCAGGCCTTCCATTCACTCCCTCAGGGGCATACTCCCAACCACCTGCGTCTGTTCTAATCACACAGGCCCCTGACTCTTTCTCCTCCTGTAACCTTATGTTGTCCATTTGGGTGCAGATGCACTCCTCTGCCTACACGGAGGTATGAGTGAGGCACCTGATTGATTTGCTTGCATTTGCATGTGAATGTGCAGTTAATCAAGCACCCCAATCGCCCCCATACTGAGTTCCATCATGTGCACACCCACACCTGTTCGAACCTGCATTCTCCTGGACCCAACTATTTATTTGAAACTGTGCTTTGCCACTGATGTCTTATCACACATGAGTTCTGCTGTTTTTTCTTTTGTTCACATGTGTTAATGTGGTGCTGCGAGACATTTTTAAAAGTACTTATTACTCACGTTTTTCTCGTATATGCCTTTGGAGGTACTTTTATGTATTTGTAGTCATGCATGATTGCAGTATCCACTTTTACCCCCTACTAACAGTACTTTTAAAAAAAAATCTATTGATATTTTTTTTTTGAAAGTCTAGTATTTTACTTGGTACCGAAGTACTGGTTCTTGTGACATCCCCCAATTGCTGAAATAATTTGCCTAAGATTTTAAACAAGTTTTGCCATGTGGTAGATGTGTGTGTGTTAGGGGGGTTCTTTTTTTTTTTTTTTTTTTTTCCCCCAAATATTTTAATTGTTAGTTTGTTCATTTTATATAATATAATAATAATTATATAAATACAGTACTGTGCAAAAGTTTTAGGCAGGTGTCAAAAATGCTGTAAACAAAGAATGCTTTCAAAAATGGAAGTGTTAATCATTTATTTTCATCAATCAAGAAAATGCAGTGAATGAACAAAAGAGAAATCTAAATCAAATCAATATTTGGTGTGACCACCCTTTGCCTTCAAAACAGCATCAGTTCTTCTAGGTACACTTGCATACAGTTTTTGAAGGAACTCGGCTGGTAGGTTGTTCCAAACATCTTGGAGAACTAACCACAGATCTTCTGTGGATGTAGGCTTTCTCACATCCTTCTGTCTCTTCATGTAATCCCAGACACACTCGATGATGTTGAGATCAGGGCTCTGTGGGGGCCATACCATCACTTCCAGGACTTCTTGTTCTTCTTTACACTGAAGATAGTTCTTAATGACTTTGGCTGAATGTTTGGGGTCGTTGTCCTGCTACAGAATTTGGGGCCAATCATACGCTTCCCTGATGGTATTGCATGATGGATAAGTATCTGCCTGTATTTCTCAGCATTGAGAACACCATTAATCCTGACCAAATCTCCAACTCCATTTGAAGAAATGCAGCCCCAAATGTTCAAAGAACCTCCACCATGCTTCACTGTTGCCTGCAGACACTCATTATTGTACCGCTTTCCAGCCCTTCGATGAACAAACTGCCTTCTGCTACAGCCAGATATTTCACATTTTGACTCATCAGTCCAGAGCATCTGCTGCCATTTTTCTGCACCCCAGTTCCTATGTTTTTTCGTGCATACTTCAGTCGCTTGGCCTTGTTTCCAAGTCGGAGGTATGGCTTTTTGGCTGCAACTCTTCCATGAAGACCACTTCTGGCCAGTAGATGGGTGTACCTGGGTCCCACTGGTTTCTGCCAGTTCTGAGCTGATGGCACTGCTGGACATCTTCCGATTTCGAAGGGTAAAAAGCTTGATGTGTCTTTCATCTGCTGCACTAAGTTTCCTTGGCCGACCACTGCGTTTACAATCCTCAACGTTGCCCGTTTCTTTGTGCTTCAAAAGAGCTTGAACAGCACATCTTGAAACCCGAGTCTGCTTTGAAATCTTTGTCTGGGAGAGACCTTGCTGATGCAGTATAACTACCTTGTGTCTTGTTTCTGTGCTCAATCTTGCCATGACATGAAACTGTCTTCCACAACCTCACCTTGGTAGCAGAGTTTGGCTGTTCCTCACCCAGTATTAAGCCTCCTACACAGCTGTTTCTGTTTCAGTTAATGACTGTGTTTCAACCTACATGTGACATTGATGATCATTAGCACCTGTTTGGTATAATTGGTTGATCATACACCTGACTAGAATCCTACAAAATACCTGACTTTGTGCAAGTGTACCTATAAGAATTGATGCTGGTTTGAAGGCAAAAGGTAGTAACGCCAAATATTGATTTGATTTAGATTTTTCTTTTGTTCGCTCACTTTGCATTTTGTAAATTGATAACAATAAACAATCATTATTTATATTTCTGAAAGCATTCTTTGTTTACAGCATTTTTTCACACCTGCCTAAAACTTTTGCACAGTACTGTGTATAAATATAATTATTTTCATGGAAATAAATTTGTTACGACTACATGGAGTTTTTACTTGCTTTTCTATATGGTGTGTTCAAGCCAACAGTCTGCATCGTATTAAGTTAGAATGTGTTTGACTCAAACATAAACATTCATAATTTTCATACTATTGCCTACAGAAACCTAAATCCTGGCTTAATTTCTATGCTAGCCTTATTTCTTTATAGTCTGCAAGTTAACATATTCAGATGGTTTCTTAAGTAGAAGTCTATGGTTTTCTGTTTCTGCCCCATGCATTCTGCCAGTTGAATTAGAAACCAATCTTGCTTGTATATGTATGTGTATAATTATCCTGTTTTTTTAAAACTAGTGTATAGTTTACAATGGGAGTGAGGTCTTACATACAGATGTTTATACGGTATTTGTACATATTACATATATATTTTTATTTTCTGCCATGTTTTTCACCTTTTATAGTTTCCTATTTTATATTTTGTTCTATTTGCATTGTATAGCATCAGGGAAAAATCTGATACTTTAGCACATTATACAACTCTCTTCACTATTTCCTTAACACATTGGGATGGAGTTTTAATAACCTAATATTTTCAAAACCTTTTTTAGTCTTTCACTGCTTCTTCATTATATTAAGCTTGTCTCTATCACAGGTATATATACCCTCATATGTGACCTCAGTGTAGTGCTTGTTACCATAATTCATCAATGGGTTTAGACCTTTCTCCATCTGCTCCTTTATGCTGATACACATTTTTAAATGAGTTAAGTTTGCACTGAAGTCTTGCAAGATTTTTAAAAACAGTGAGACAGTGCCGACCCAGTGAGTATACAGGTAGTTATATAACAGAAAAAAAAAACGTGGTTCTGGATATTTTGATGAGGGAATTTGTTAATTGTGTTGAACGTGCATGCAGGCAGTTAATGCAGCTGTCCCTCATCGAGGCACCACCAGTCATTTTGCACACCTGCACTTAATAGGGATAAAAGGGGTCTGTAATCGAGAATGGGTCAGATCGAAGAGATCAAGTGAAAGAGACAGACAGACAGACAGACAGACAGAGAGAGAGAGTGTTGAGATTAAGGTTAGAGCCAGTGCAAAGTACAAAAGACAAATTATTTGGGGAAGCCCTGTGGAGAGCAACTGCTCTCCATGGATATGGTCGCTCCTGCAGGTCATTGGGTAGGAACAGGAGTAGGAGTGGCTATCACTTTGGTGAGGTTCCATGGTAACCACTGGATGGTGGTGGGACAAGGAAACAGAACTTGTGAGTTCTCCATGGATACTGAGAGAGGGTGGTGGGACCTGATCCGAAGATGGTATAGGACAGACTAGCATTATTCATTTTGCCAGATTGGAACACAAGTCCTGACTTAGTAAGCCTCAGCAAGACACGCTTATTATCAGCTTCTTTTTCAGTGAGCCTCTTTTTGGAGTGCACCCTCTCTGGCTTATCCAATTAAAATGATCAATCACCCAGTGACATCTAGGAGCCATCTTCTTGTGGTACCAATTGAACATTCAGCTCAAACAAAGGGCTTTATATCAGGGACTGACAACCTTGCAGGACAAAACTTTGCCTGTTTGCACCCAAGAAACCAATGGCAAGATCCCTCTTTTAAAGACCTAAAACAAACTCTGACTCATCTTTCTTCTTTTCAAGCTTATAGTTGTCAACCTGGCTATAAGTTTGGCTGTCCAAAAGCAGAACCCATAGCTTAGAGGATGTGGCTGTAACAGATGTTGAAGCATTCCCTTTACTCCGAACCATAGCTGTACTGGACTGGAAGGATGGGAAGCCTTGTCCTGTATTGGAATTTGAGGAGTGTGCCATTAGACAGACAGACAGACAGAAATGTTTGTCCTGAAGTGGAAATTAAAACTTTACAGAAGCTTAACAAAACAATATATATACATGTCCAAACCTTGTGGAGGAATAACTGTTAATTGTAATTTAATAAACAGGACAAAGCCAACTAATGTTTTATGATAGTGGTATCACTGTAACTGAAAGGTTAAGGATAACTTCATGAAAGATAAGTTGTACTTTTGAGTTTCTCATCACAAATCCAGTAAAAGTGCAGAGCACCATCTTCCAGGCACATGCACACGTACCCCACAGAGAACTCTGTGTATGGGGGAATGGTAAGCCAAAGCAGAGACTAGCTAATTTTAAAGCTTCTCGTGTTTGCCCGGTGGCGTACATTTGCTCGCAGTTAAAGAACTTGTCCATTTTAACCACATGAATTGAAAGGTTATTTGCCTTTTTCTATAAGCGAGGAAAAGTTCAACTAAGCTTTCATAATGTTATTTTTTTTCTTGTGTATTACTGTCTTTTGTTAGCTATCTATGTAAAATATATTTGCACCTGCTCTCTTTGCTTGCCAATGCCCCCTGGCCTGCACTACGCACCGGCCAGTTCACGTCTCTGCCACTCACGTTGTGAAGAGGGGGGCTGAACACACCCCACGGAGATGCGGTCGCTCCTCCAAAACCCCCTCTTGAACGGTGATACATTTTTTTTTTTTTTTTTTTTTTTTTAAATACCTCCTGTTTGCTTGATCTGCTGCTGCCCCCGCCATCACTGGCTTGTGGCGTAGGGAGCTAGGACCTGCGGCACTCATCAACCGGTGTCCTGCCTGCCCTCTCACTCCCTCTCCCTTTACCATATGATCGGCTCTCGGCATCACGTCCACTATCGGAGCCCCCCCTACTTGAAGCTGATCACTTACGTCATGGTTCTTTTCGGTGGAGCCTCCCTTATCCTGTACGGGGCCGGTTCTACTCACCTGCCCTGCCGTACTGCTCTGGCCGAAGGATCCACCGTCGCATCGTTCCTTCCACTCACGCAGCAACTTCACGGACGCAACTGCCTTCCTCTCCAGCATCTTTAATTCCTCACGGAAGGCACGTATCACCTGTGAAAGCGACAGAGCCTGCGGCGAGCACAGAAAGTCAGCTGACGGTGGACTTACCTGTCTTATCAGTCGCACTCGCTGGCTGCTTCCTATGGGCTGAGAGAGACGCCCCAATCGGGTCCTTCCTCGGCTCAGGATGGACATTCCTTGGTCCCGCCTCCATCCAATCATCGGCGGGCACACAAGACACACTGTCCAGTCCTTTGCCTGTCTCGGGGAGGGACTTCCTCTCCGCGGCCATCTTGTCTCCCCTCTTCCCGGTGTGGCGGCGTGCCTCCGTACAGCCTCGCAGCTGCCTCGGCTTCTCGAGCTGCAGCGACTCCTCCTCCGCAGCTTCTCCTGCTGCTGCCGCGCTGGCAAAGCCCCGCAGACTGGCACGTGTCTGCCACCGTCGCAGATCCTGGAAGTCCCTACCTACAACGCACAAAACACGCCCGGCCATCAAGGGCCGGCTGCCAGTAAGCAGGGAACTTACCTCCATGGTTCCGTCTGTCCGAGGATACGTCATCAGCGTGGCCTCGCTAGACGCAATGCCGTCCTGGGCGTCTTCAGCGACGGCACGCTCGTAGGAGCCCGCTGCACTCCTGCAACGCCCATTGTCTTCCCGCACCAGGGGGAAACGGCCCTTCTGCGGACTGGTGGTGGTCCGTGTGGCGAGTCTCTCTCGCGGGGTTGTATGCGTGCCGCATATATATATATATATATATATATATATATATATATATATATATATATATAAAATAATGTAACAAAGGCGTTATATAGGCGCCTGACCCGACACGGAGGCACGTATAAACCAAACAAAGACTTTATTTTTCTTCACCCGTGGGCGCACGTCTTCCCCATGACCCACAGGCAATACAGAGTCTCAAACACCACAAAAGGTCCACAACAGTTTTCTCCTTTACCACCACTCCTCCTCAAGCTTAGTCCTCCTCCTCCTTACTCTGGCTCTCGAGTGTTGGTGGCTGGTCCCCTTTTATAGCCCACCCGGAAGTGTTCCAGGTGTTTGACCTCCTGGTCCCAATTGCACTTTCGGGTGGGGCTGAAGACTCGTCCAGCCTGGCTGTTGAACGCAGACAGCCCCCCCTAGCGGCCACCCCGGGTCCCAACCAGGCTGTGGATGACTCCATCTCCCATGGAGCCCAGCAGGAGGTTGGGGAATCCCCGTCGGCCAGGGAGGCTGCCACCAAGCGTCCTGGGGGAGGTATTGAGCTGCCCATGGTTGCTTCCCCAGAACATAGGTAGGTCTGTGCATTATGTGTGTGTGTGTGTGTATATACTAAAATATATATTTTTTATATATATATTTATTTTTTTTTTTTATTAGCAGCTGAAGATCCACAAAGGGAGAAAAATGAATCACGTATCATAAAGTAGTTTTTTATTCCTGAGCTTCAGAGGATAATGCTCCTGGTAGGGGCTGAAAGCTCAGGAATAAAAAAAAAAAAAAACACTTTATGATACGTGATTCATTTTTCTCCCTTTGTGGATCTCCAGCTGCTAATAAAATATATATATATATATATATATATATATATATATATATATATATATATATATATATATATATATATATATATATATATATATAAATATAATAAAAATATAATGCACCCTGAATTCTGTCTTGATTACTAAAGATATTAAGTGTGAAAATTGTTGTTTTTTTTTTTTTTTCTTTTCCTGGTTTGTGTTTTGACATATTGAGGAAGAAAGCTGTTATCAATTACATCCATGAGCTTCTGGTCTTTTACCTCAAATATTTACTGGAATTTCCCAGTTTTTATGTTGGTATTTAAACTCCTCGATTCTTTTAAACATTTCCATGTACAATGTGTCAGACTAATATTAACCTCTTCTCTTTTATAATCATCACTTTCTGCAGTTTTTGAATATGTTTATTACAGTCCTTTTTAATATGTTTACCTTTAATTTATATTCCTTCCCACCTGTAGGATTCTGTCAATTTTCTGTTACTTCTATAACAGTTTTTATGTCCTGCTGTATATTTCCCCAATTCATTAGCTTTTTTTTTTTTTTTTTTTTTTTTTTTTTTTTTTTAAATGCTTCTAACATTAAGGTAAATGATTTTATTTTGATTTTTGCTTTTCAGATACTAGCCAAAAATGTGAAAAGGACAGAGATAAATGCACTTCCTACAATGCTTGGTGAGCCAATAATGGTGTGTGTGTGTAATAATTTAGATTTAACGTCCCTTACCTATGGTATATTGCAGAGTAATTAATTAATTAAATTTTTCATGTTTTTTCATTTAAGTAAATTTGTTCAGATACACTCTTGATCAATGGGTAAAAGGTTATGCTGGAAACATTTTATACATTCTAATGGATTAATAACTTTTTTCATTAAGCACAGGAGGACAATAAAATAACCACAAACCGTTGCTTCAAGCACTTACCGTAGATACTCCCGGATAAGATGCCCCTCAAATTTTTAACCAAAATACCATGCAAGTGTGTCAACAGCAGATAAGGTGAATGTATAAAATTTTAAATCGAAACCAGTTCTGAAAACATTACACATACTTGTTTTATTGAAGTAAAAATACCTGAATTACTTTAAAAAAACTAAATAAGATATGCATTACTTCACTAGTATGGAAGTTTATTCCATTCCAAAAAAATAAGTGTATTGCTTTTCAGAAGTATTGTCTTTTCAAGATGTTGCCTGCTACTGTTCTGTGCATTATCATGCACATGCTTGCTCTGGCCATCTGATGACAGCTGGTAAAGGATATAAGCACATGCATAGCATACAATCAGGTAAAAATAACTGAACAAAAGTTATAAGTATACACTCAATCCCAAACATATTGAGGAGTAAATTTTAATCCGTCCAGTTTAGAGTCGCAAGGGGTCAGTAATTATCATAGCAGCACTGAGTGTAAGGAAAGAAGCAAACATGGTACATGCCTTTGGGCACAATCACTCAGCCAAACAGAAAATTGTGTACAGCATTCAATCCAGTAGCAGAACCCTGTAAATAAAGCTTGTATTTAGTTTTCAGCCATGTATTTGATTATAGATATTTTAAAACGATGTGATCTGGTGGCACAGCAGCTAGTGTTCATATCTTGATTCTTTGGGCTTAGAAAATGGTGAAACATGTTATTTACTTCACAGCACATGAACGACTAAATGTATTGTTCTTCTAAAACACAAGAAAATGTCTGTGTTTCTGGTTCATTTTATTGAAGTTCCTGTGTGGGCTTAGAAATCATTAAAACAAAACAAAAAAAGCTGACCAGTGAAATGTGCAGTTCTTACAAAAGAAGGAAAATTTAATGTAGAAGTAAAACAGTTTGTAGCACAATACATTTTAGAATAAATAACTATATACCGTATTGAGTTTTTTTGGTATTGATTAATGTAACTTAAGTTTTTAATTAAAGTAACGTTCCCTAACACTGTTAGCACATCATAGGCTTTAATACTTTGTCATACTTTATAGTACTTTGAGTGCATTTTGCAGTACTGTTACTCAGACAAAGCAAACATTTGTTTTGGCAGTTTTGCCTTATGTAAAGTATTCTTGTAGACTATACACTTTCCAAGTTAGCTCCACAGTTATTCAAGAAGCACATGTTACAAATTGAGTCTCTACAATTTTTGCAATGTTTTATAAACTTTTCTGATTTGTGCAAACTTCCCTTTACCCAATATAATTAACATTTTCCTCAATTCTTATAATATAAAGGAATTCTCCTCCCAGATATATTTTTTTAAATATCACTTCCCCATATAATTTGTAGTGAAGGCGGAGAAACATCTTTAATCTAACGTTCTCATGCTGAATGAGAGAAAACAGTTTGGGTCGGTGCCAGTGTGCAGTGAGTTTGAGATGATCCCTTGCTAATCTGGTTTCAGTCCATATTCATGGTAACACGACTAACTTTCGGGTTTAAAGCTGTTGCAGTATGCCCCATAACTACAGATTAGCAGCGAACCAAGACTAGGCCTAAGTGCTTTTGCAATGTCCTTCTTGGAGCCAGAGAAAGTGAACAACACTTTCTAGTAATGTATGCAACACAGTTGATTTCTTAATTTAATTAAGAAATCGCTGTGTTGCCAAACTGGGAAATGTGCAATAAAAGATGGCTACCAGTTTGTTCCATACTGTATTACTTCAGAGAGTCATGAGATATCTTTACAGATGTCTCCCAGATCTGATATTAGTATGTTTTATATAGACCTTGTGCTCTGGTTTTGAAGTCTGGACTACAATGAGGCATTCTTTACAAATGCTGCCCCAACTCTCATACGCTTTGGTAACTGTTACATTAAGATGGTTATTAGGAAAAGCTGGGTGCATAATAAATGACAACTCTTCTGTATTATTCTTCACTGCAACTCCTTTCCTCAATTATGTTCCAAATATGATTTTACTTATGTGTACCTTTCAACATTGTTACTTTCCATATAGTGATTTCAGTGCCTTTTAAAATAATGGAAGTGAAAAACATTTTTAAAAAATTTGAACAGATGAGCCAAATGCAACTTTTTGGGTCTATTTTGTATCCTAAAATTCTTGGCTTATCTGCAAATTATTAAAGGATTAAATATGATTTGTTAAAGAATGTGCTTATCAGCCATACCAATTAAAGATAAAAATGAAAACTTTATAAAATGCATTTTTTTTAATGTGTGGACTGTTAACACGAACTAATCCATTTATAGTGATTTCCTGCATTGGTTGCATAAATTTTGTATTCCTTATTTTTATCAGTTTAGAAATATTTCAGTTGTTAAAGGTTTAGCTTCAGATAAATGAATAATGAATCCTTAACTTGAAACTTGCTCTAGTTAAGTAAACCCAACAATATTCAACTATAACTTCATTTGTTATTGTCTCTTTTACTGTTTTTGGTAAAAGGATATACATTACATTTTATAAAACTGTTTTTTAACAGGAACTGTTGTGGGACCTGTTGAACAATCCAGAGGGACCTCGTATCAGGGATCATCTCAGCCACGGGGAGGTTGATTTAACGTCATTTCCCAGAGTAATAGCAAATGAAATTCTGGCATCATCCCTAGTTTTGCTCTACAAGTTTATTGGTAAACCCTGTAAAGAACTTGAGGTAACCTTTTGCGATTTAAAACATTTAATGTATTCACTTGATCTGTTAAGAAATACATTTTTACACAAAACAGCTTTATTTTTATCTGTATGTTTTCATCATTGAATTGCTAACTATATGTGCCTAATTGTGATAGTCATTGTTTTAAGTAACTATACAGATATTACAATTAATTAGGCACTGCCACATCACTAAAGTGATCAATTTATAAATCATCACTACCTTTGTGTTAGAACATATTTGTTACACATAATTTCCTTAGACAGAATATGTATAAAGGCAATGAAAAATTTTACATTGAAAAGACTATATTAAATATTCACAAGCTTGGCTAAAAGCAAAAATGTATTATCAAAAATGCCAACAAAGTCTGAACTGGGATTTCTAGCAGAGGTTTCTCTGAGTATTTCTGGGAGCAGTTTATTGACTGTTTAAGATAGTTATGATTGTGTGGGAGACAAAATTGAAGTTAACATTCTTAATCACAAATCAGTGTAATCTAGCCATGTCCTGCACAATGAGACTGAGAAGCAATTAATGTAATCTTTTCCATAGTTTTGAATGTGTTTCTGACAGACATTTTGATATGATGCATGTCTCTTGGCAGAAGCAAGAAGTAAGTTTACAAAGTTGTACCCACCATAAAATATACACATTTTTTTCTGTTTTTAAAATTTAGGAAAATGAAATAATGGGTAAAATTGTGAGTTCTGCTGAAACTTACAGCTCTCAGTTTCATCCAATCGGAAAACTCAGAAATCAGGTATATAATTTATAGTTTATAATTTTATTAGATTTATATTTTCATTACATTTTGTTAGGAAATTGGTATTCTTGTTGATATTGCTATATTTCTTAAATAATAATTAAAAAGTGTGTATAATAGGCTGATCAATATTGATGTACAGGTATTTTAAAATTAATCTTTCATTTAGGTCAGGCCTATTGAAATGGCAGCCCGCGGGCCACATTCAGCCCAGAAGCGACCTCTGAGTGGCCCAGCCCGTGGTCCTGTCAGGGCTCCAGATTGCAACTCAAATGATCGCAAATGCATCCAAAAATAGGCTTTGCTGATTATCATTTCTACTTAGTTCGCCAGTTGCGAATGAAATCATTGAAATTTTATACTAATTATATTGTAACAGGCCATTTTTGTATTGTTGAGTGCATGTGCCGTTAACATGTGTCAGTACGGGTTGTCCCTTGCATTTCACTGAGCCACGTAAAGGCTGGTTTATACCCCGTGCTGGGTGCAAAGGAGTCGTAGTAAAAATGACATCAGACTTTGAGACGTGCCCGGGAAAATATTTCTAAGTACATGATGATGCAGACAGGATGGCCATGAATTTCAATGAGAGGCCGGGTACACTTGTGCCAGAATAATGAATAAAGGGCAGAATATCACGCAACTGGCCATCAAAACAAAAGGTAGGCATGCAAAACATTTGAAATTCATCTGCCCATCATATAGGTCCCCTGTTATGAAGATAACTGTGCCCTGTTTAATTCAGTTGTTCCTTCTGATTTGGTTCAGCACACTAAGATGTGATTGTCACCAATCTCATAGTGTTTGTGCATCTTTGCATGCTATTTCTCTTTTGATTTAACACATACCTCATGCAAAATGCCGGCGTGTCTGTCATTAATCATGTACAAGCAGTCGTCTGCTCGCTGTTTCATCACACACATCGATGTAATAAATTCTGTGTTTTAAGGTTGTAAGTGAATTACTGATGCTTTACTGGGCTCAAAAAATACCACTTAATTAGTTGTTCCTTCAGTCATTTTGGCATGCGTGCTATATTACTAATATGTTACTAATAAATTCTTCAACGGGAGCTTATTAACAAAGAAACATGGTAAATGATTTAATAAAAATAATTATAATTAATGATTCATTACTTGACACCCAATAATTCTGTACAAAGACATTTTAAAATAAATGTACTAATCCACTTTCATGCCATACATGCAGCCTTGCTCTTAAAACATTTACTCGGGTAGTTTTTTTCTGGGGAAAAAAAGTTCCACCAGAAAGGCGTTGCTGTGGAACTTATATTTAACCTCTGTCATATGAGTGATTTAAAACCGTGTGAATGAAAGTTTTTTTTTTTTTTTTTTTTTTTTTATATAAAGGGAAACAGATTTATTGCTAATACTGTGCACTTTTTTGATTTTTATACAGATGTGCCTGGGTCATATTTCAAAAGTGGAAAAAGTTTTGCTACCACCTCACATTCTGTTCAGTTATAGCTTTTTTGTTGTTTTTGTTTATACATTTTTTTGATGTGCCTGTGTAAGATGTGACCAAATTTAAAAGGAAAACCATGAATAAACATTTCTTGTTTTTAAATACATTAATTTGTGTTAATTTTAAAATTTATCATTACCTGCTGCTTACTGGCCACTGAAAATGCCTGGCCCATCTAAATTTCTTGGTTTGAAAATCTGGCCCAACTTCATTTGTAATCTCATAGCCCTACTTTAGGTACTTTTATAATGCCTACCAGGTGATAACACTATCTCACGTTCAAGCTGTGACATTAGTACTATAATGAGTTCTAAAGTTCAGTCCATGAACAAAGTTCATAAAAAGACGAAGGTGCACACAAATCAATCATCTTTCTGTGTTTGTGGTTCAGATGTGGCAGAAGATTTTTCTTTAACAAATAATCCTGCCATAGTTGCAGTAATAAACAAAATAATGGAGTTTATTCATAACACAGTGAAGATAGTCTCCCCACCCTGCCTTAATCACAGATTTTGTGTAATAAAAAAATTAAACTATCAGAACTTATTCCACCTTTATTGCAAAATTGCAGTCTAAATAAGCAGTATGAAAGCAGTAAGCAGTATGAAAGCAGCTAGTTTTGCTAAATTTGGAAAACACTCTTTCTACTCAGATGTTGTTAGTAATTTTAGTAGTACAGGTAGTCCCCAGGTTACGGACACCCGACCTACAACATACGAACGGGGCCACAGCTGCGACGCATGCGCCTCAGTAACTGCCGCTCCGTCATCTTCGGCCCGGGGACACTGTAAGCGGTGGCTGGACAGAGGCTGGAGGGGGTCAATTTCACTGCTCATGCAGTGTAGTGTCCATCGGGTGGCTCCCGGTGGAAAGCGGTTTCAATGCCCGCCCCCGTTGCAACTGGTGACCCTGTTGTGGGTGAACGGGGAGGCGGGGGATAGCATTGTAGTGTGCCTCGGATGGCTGCGTGTTGAATGGGGGCGGTGGTGTGGCAGGACACTGCAGGCAGCATAATGTAGTGGAGGTGGCTGTGATGTGGGCTGGTGATGAACCGCCCCTCGCTGCCCCCATTCATTCTCAATAGCAGGCCTGCTTGTACCGTTACGCATGTAGCAGGAAGTTGTCTCTTGTCAGTACAGGGTGGTCCAGATCTAATTCTGCAGATCCAGATCGTCTGGATGACTTTGATTTATGTGGGGACAATTCCAGTTCAGCACGAAGACGATTCTTCGTGTTGTCAGTTCACACACTTCTCGATGGTCCAGGATTTTTCGGGTGATTTTCTATGTAATAAACTGAATAAGTTATAGCATAATGAAAATTGCATAATTAGATCTGGACCACCCTATACATCAGACGTGTTGATGACTGGTGCCTAATCTGCTGTGATAGCGTGTACAGTGCTGTACAGAAGAGCTCATCTTAACCTCTTGTCTTCACCCTTCAAGAATGTCTCTGAAACACAAATCTGATGCAAGTGCTGGTGTTACAGTAAAGAAGAGAAAAAACATCACCATTGAAAATAAAGTAGGAATAATAAAAAGGTCAGAAAGAGGTGAAACTCCATCATTCATTGGCAGAGCACTTGGTTACAGTCGGTCAACAATAACATTTATTAAAGTAATGTACCTGTTCTGACCTACATACAAATTCAACTTAAGCACAAACCTACAGACCCTATCTCGTACATAACCCAGGGACTGCCTGTATTTGTTTTGGCTTTAGTTTATTGGAAGACTTTCCTTCTAATGATTTTTGATGAAGTAGCCAATTCTTTTTTTTAGAAAAGCCATAATTAAAAAGTGCAGGATTACCCTTTTTAGAAGAATAATCAATTAAAATATTAGCAGTCTCACTGTGATCATAACTTTCAGTATGGTTTTGTGGCATTTAAAGGAGTGTCACTTTACTCATATGACAGATAAGCCAGCTACAGTTGTGTCACTGGACCAAAATAATCTATATTGCTAGCCTGGTGTATCTCTGTTGGTAAAGTATTTCTTATTTTCTGTGCATAATTGCAAAAGACTACCTCACCACTTCTTTTATATTTGGCTCTTGGAATAATAAACAGACCACTGATCCAAGATTATGACTTGGAATGTAGGGGGATAGGCACTCCAAAATTTGGGAAGGAGCAAGTTTACTTAAAGCTTATAAACCATTAATAGTATTTTAAAGTTAATTCTAAAAGACACAGGTAGCCAATATAACAACGTTAAAGCGTGAGATATGCTGAGATTTTCTTTTTCTGGCTGACATTCTTACTGCTGCATTCTGGACTAACTGCAACTGACTGACGTTTTAGGTAGACCAGTTAGGAGTGCATTAGAGTAATATAGTCAACTAAAAACAAAAGGATGAATTTATTTGCAGTCTTATAAGAGGTCTAACTTTTGCAATGTTCCTTAAATGAAAAAAAATGCAGTCTTAGTAATATAGTTTAATATGAAATTTTAAAGTTTAGGTCAGAGTCCATGATTACATCTGAATTCTTTACTTCCACTTTGACTTTAATTGTAAGGGATCAAGGTTATTTTAATATTCTCATTTCAATTTTTCAGAACAACTAAAGATTTCATATTTTTTCCTTTCTACTCATCCATTCAGAAATACAAGACAGACATTGGGTCAGAAGTGCTTTAACCATATAAAGCTATGTGTTATGTGCATAGCTGTGGTAGTTCACCTTGTGTCTTGTATCCTCAGTATAGATCTTTATGGTATGCCACACACAATATTCACAGCGCTTCACTTTTTCCACATTTTGTTATGTTACAGCCTTATTCCAAAATAGATTAAATTCATTTTTTTCCTCAGAATTCTACACACAACACCTCATAATGACAAAGTGAAAAAAGTTTACTTGAGGTTTTTGCAAATTCATTAAAAATAAAAAAACTGAGAAATCACATGTACATAAGTATTCACAGCCTTTGCTCAATACTTTGTCGATGCACCTTTGGCAGCAATTACAGCCTCAAGTCTTTTTGAATATGATGCCACAAGCTTGGCACACCTATCCTTGTCCAGTTTCGCCCATTCCTCTTTGCAGCACCTCTCAAGCTCCATCAGGTTGGATGGGAAGCATCGGTGCACAGCCGTTTTAAGATCTCTCCAGAGATGTTCAATCGGATTCAGGTCTGGGCTCTGGCTGGGCACTCAAGGACACAGAGTTGTCCTGAAGCCACTCCATTGATATCTTGGCTGTGTGCTTAGGGTCGTTGTCCTGCTGAAAGATGAACCGTCGCCCTAGTCTGAGGTCGTTATAAGAATCACATAAGAGAAATAAACTTAGCTTTCTTTACTGATGACTTTACGCGGCATTACAGATGGAGGAAGCCATAGCATGACAATTATCAAGGCGGGAACTTGATGTATACAGTCTGCCATTTTCCGTCACTGCGCTGAAAGGCTTTTCAAGACGAATAAGTGGTTCATCCATCCACAGGCTTCAAAGTGTCTTGGCAGCAGTCCAAGCCTTATATACTGGTTGCTCCATGTGCAGGCTCTCTCTCTCTGGTCTCCAAACAAGGACAGGAAAGGACTCAACCCCACCTCCAAAAATACAGGAATAGCACAATGCCTACTTGCAGTTGTCTCATTCTCCCAATAAGGAAAGATGATTTTGTGCTGACAGAGGACAGATGTATACTATTCTGTCTTTAGGCTGACTATTCATTTCTCCAGCTGTCTTTGGCTATCTAGTCCTATGCTTGGCTCGGCAATTCTAAATGCTGAGCCCCTTTGTACTAAATCTGGCTCAGCTATGTATGTACAAAGGAAAGCAAGACAGAGTTTAAAAATGTCTGCACCGAGACAGTGACATTAAACTTAATATTATAACAAACTTATTATAACACTGATGCCGTGTGCTCAGGACCAAAGACGAAAGGGACCATCCAGACTGTTTTTAGCCACAAGTCCAAAAGCCAGGGCCTGTCATGGTATGGGGTTGTGTCAGTGCCCTTGGCAAATGTAATTTATACTTCTGTGATGGCAGCATTAATGCAGAAAAGTTAATTGAGATTTTAGTGCAAGAAGAAAACATCTTTTCCATTGATACCTATGCATTTTTCAATAAGGCAATGCAAAATCACATTCTGCACACATTACAAAGACATGGCTGGGGAAGAAGAGGGTACAGGTACTGGATTTGCCGGCCTGCCTGCAGTGCTGACCTGTCCCCAGTAGAGAATGTGTGGAGAATTTTGAAGAAAAAAAAATGTGACAATGACGACCCCATACTGTTGCACACTTTAAGACGTTTATGAGGAAAGAATGGCCCAAAACAACACCTGAAAGGTTTCATCGCTTGGAATCTTCAGTGCCAAAATGTCTTGTGAGAAGAAATGGTGAAATAAAGTGGTGAATACCATCCCAACTTTTTTTGGACCGTGTTGCAGTTCTGGAATGCAAGAATGGAGGGATATTAATAAATTAAGTTAACCAGGCAAAACATGAAGTATCTTTGGTTCATACTGTCTACAATGAAATGAAAGTCAGAGTAAATTTTAAAAATCCACTGCTTTTTTTGCATTTTCCATTGTGTCCCAAATATTTCTGATTTGAGGTTGTAAATGTATAGATCACTTCATAACTGAAATGCTGAACATATGCCCAGTTACATAAAAAAGGTTTAATGATAAAGTTATGCATGTCTTTGATATGAAAGAGTGGAAGATTATTTACTTGATGTTACTTTTGTTTAACGGGCAAAATGAAAACTTTGGAGCAATTCACAAAATTCACTTGGCTTCATTAATTTATTTCAGTTTGGTGGTGTGAAATCTCTGAATATCCTAAACATCCATATTACTAACCGAGAATGGTAAACCGGAAGGCACAGACGCAGGTCTCGGTAAACCGGAAGGCATGGACACCGGTACACGGCGATGGGACCATGAGACACAGTGCACAGGCACCTACAGCGCGCGTCTCATAAACCGCAAGCGAAGTCTGATCCACCGCAAACGAAGGAGTCACGGCCCAAAAACGAAAGAGCTCAACTAACGTGAATGAGAAATGAAGCAACAACGTGCCCATAGCTAACGACTAACGACACAGCCACACAAAAAAGAGGATTCTGCGCTGCACCCCAGAGTCAAACGGAAGAGGCTACGGAGGCCCCACAGGTCCACAAGATAGTACGAAAGGCACATGTGCCTACAACGCGCTTCTGAATTAAACGGCCACACTACACAGCATGGTCCACGTGCTTCTAACACACCTACGGAGGCCCCACAGGTCCACAAAGAGTACGGAAGGCGCATGTGCCTACAACGCGCTTCTGAATTAAACGGCCACACTACAACCACACGATCATTCAGGAAGTGGACTCCGGAGGCTGAGAATACTCTGAGAGAATGTTTTGGAACTACAGACTGGGATATCCTGCAGGGATCTCATAGTGAGAACATTGAGGAAGTTGTTGACTGCACTACTGACTACATCACTTCTGTATGGACATTGTAGTTCCAGTAAGAACAGTACGCTGCTATGCTAACAACAAGCCATGGATTACAAGTGACATCAAGGGCCTTTTGAATCAGAAGAAAAGGGCTTTTAAAGACGGTGATCAGCATGAGCTCAAGCGCGTGCAGAAGGAACTCCGAGTCCAGCTCAGGGCGGCGAAGGAGCAGTACAGGAGAAAGCTGGAGCAGAAGTTGCAGAATAACAGCATGAAGGAAGTGTGGGATGGGATGAAGATCATCACTGGCTGCAGCTCGAAGCGGGGGTACCACCATTGAGAGAGACGTGAAGAGAGCAAACCAAATGAACAACTTTTTTAACAGGTTTGACCACCCTAACCCACTCTCACTCTCACCTCGGAGTACTGCACCCTCCACACATCCTTCTGCTGATACCAGCATAGGAAAGACATCCCCACCCATAATTACAACAGCGCAAGTGAGCAGAGAGCTGAGGAGACTTCGTGCCAGCAAAGCAGCGGGTCCAGATGGAGTATCGCCACGACTGCTGAAGGTCTGTGCATCGGAGCTGGGGGGTCCTCTACAGCGCATCTTCAACCTGAGCCTGGAACAGGGGAGAGTCCCGAGGCTTTGGAAAACATCTTGTATCACCCCAGTCCCAAAGGTATCACGTCCTAGTGAGCTGAATGACTTTCGGCCTGTTGCTCTGACATCACATGTGATGAAGACCATGGAGAGGCTGCTGCTTCACCACCTTAGGCCACAGGTTCAACACGCCCTTGACCCTCTGCAGTTTGCATATCAGGAGAAGGTGGGAGCGGAAGATGCCATCATCTATATGCTACACCGATCCCTCTCTCACTTGGACAGAGGCAGTGGTGCTGTAAGAATTATGTTTCTAGACTTCTCTAGCGCCTTCAACACAATCCAACCTCTGCTCCTTAGGGACAAGCTGACAGAGATGGGATTAGATTCATAGCTAGTGGCATGGATCATGGACTATCTTAAAGACAGACCTCAGTATGTGCGTCTTGGGAACTGCACGTCTGACATTGTGGTCAGCAACACAGGAGCGCCACAAGGGACTGTACTTTCTCCGGTCCTGTTCAGCCTATATACATCGGACTTCCAATACAACTCGGAGTCCTGCCATGTGCAAAAGTTCGCTGATGACACTGCTATCGTGGGCTGTATCAGGAATGGGCTGGAGGAGGAGTATAGGGACCTAATCAATGACTTTGTTAAATGGTCCGACTCAAACCACCTACACCTGAACACCAGCAAAACCAAGGAGCTGGTGGTGGATTTTAGGAGGCCCAGACCCCTCATAGACCCAGTGATCATCAAAGGTGACTGTGTGCAGATGGTGCAGACCTATAAATATCTGGGAGTGCAGCTGGATGATAAATTAGACTGGACTGCCAATACTGAAGCGCTGTGCAAGAAAGGACAAAGCCGGTTATACTTCCTTAGAAGGCTGGCTTCCTTCAACATCTGCAATAAGATGCTGCAGATGTTCTATCAAACAGTTGTGGCGAGCGCCCTCTTCTACGCAGTGGTGTGCTGGGGAGGCAGCATTAAGAGGAAAGACGCCTCACGCCTGGACAAACTGGTGAGGAAGGCAGGCTCTATTGTTGGCATGGAGCTGGACAGTTTAACATCTGTGGCAGAGCGAAGGGCGCTCAGCAGGCTCCTATCAATTATGGGGAATCCACTGCATCCACTAAATAATGTCATCTCCAGACAGAAGAGCAGCTTCAGTGACAGACTGCTGTCACTGTCCTGCTCCACAGACAGATTGAGGAGATCGTTCCTTCCCCAAACTATGCGACTCTTTAATTCCACCAGGGGGGGTAAACGTTAATATTTAACATTATACATAGTTATTGTCTGTTTTTTTTTCACCTGTATTATTATCATTCTTTAATTTAATATTATTTATTGTATCAGTATGCTGCTGCTGAAGAATGTGAATTTCCCATTGGGATTAATAAAGTATCTCTATCTATCCATCCATCCATCCATCCATCCATCCATCCATCCATCCATCCATCATGGTCCACGCGCTTCTAACACACGGAGGCCCCACAGATCCACAAAGAGAGTACGGAAGGCGCGTGAAAGTACGAAAGGCGCATGTGCCTACAACGTGCTTCTGAACTAAACGTCCACACTACACAGCATGGTCCGGGTAATAAGAATAAACAAACTCTCCGTATTAAACGTACGGCATCCTCACACGTCCAAACCATATAGCATATGTGAATCATATTACAGTGATGCATTATTAACAGTACAACCACAGAAAACGCTCCGTATTAGCAGTAAGTGCAATTATCCATATTACTAACGGTAGACAACGGATAACTAATGGAGTCACGGTCACGGCTCCAACACGATCCAGCTCAGCTAACGGAACTACAAAAGCGAGCCGGCATGGATAAAAACAATAGATGTGGGCACCTACAACGCACGTCTGAAACCACGGAAGCAAAACTGTCTCGGCTCCAAAACCAAACAGCTCGACTAACGGAGCTACAGAAACGAGCCTGCATGGACAAATACAATGTACATAGACGCCTACAACATGCGTCTGAACCTGCAGAAGCAAGACAGGCACAAAAGCTGGGGTATCTCCTTGGTAACCCCATGTACTTTTGAAACAGTGAGAGGAAAATAGCACGACTTTACAGACAGGAGTCCAATGCAGAACTCTACTTACTTTTTTACTTTGTAAAAAACATTATTAACTGCTGATGATGTAGATTGTTTTGTCTGTGCTGAAATTCCAAACAGAGAAACCTATCCTGACCTTATTAAAACGATTCAGCATATTGGGACTTGCAAGATTACAAATATTGTTTTTACAGAAGTTCTGAAATAAAAGTGAAACTAATGAAATAACAACAATTCAAAGAAAACAAATCTTAAAAGTGTGTATCCGGAAAACCAGACACGGGGGTTGGCGAGTGAAGCCCCCTAGTATATACATAAACATCTTTAAAGAGCACTATTTGGACTAAACAGGTACAGTAATCCCTCCTCCAAAGCGGGGGTTGCGTTCCAGAGCCACCCGTGAAATAAGAAAATCCGCGAAGTAGAAACAATATGTTTATATGGTTATTTTTATATTGTCATGCTTGGGTCACAGATTTGCGCAGAAACACAGGAGGTTGTAGAGAGACAGGAACGTTATTCAAACACTGCAAACAAACATTTGTCTCTTTTTCAAAAGTTTAAACTGTGCTCCATGACAAGACAGAGATGACAGTTCTGTCTCACAATTAAAAGAATGCAAACATATCTTCCTTTTCAAAGGAGTGCGCGTCAGAAGAGAGAGAGAGAACAAAGCAAGCAGTCAAAAAAAATCAATAGGGCTGTTTGGCTTTTAAGTATGCGAAGCACCGCTGGTACAAAGCTGTTGAAGGCGGCAGCTCACACCCCCTCCGTCAGGAGCAGGGAGAGAGAGAGAGCCAGAGAAAAACAATATGTGCCCTTTGAGCTTTTAAGTATGCGAAGCACCGTGCAGCATGTCCTTCAGGAAGCAGCTGCACACAGAAGGTAGCAACGTCCCTATCGTCTAGGTGTGCGAATAGCCCCCCTGCTCACACCCCCCTACGTCAGCGCAAGAGAGAGAGAGAGAGAAAGTAAGTTGGGTAGCTTCTCAGCCATCTGCCAATAGCGTCCCTTGTATGAAATCAACTGGGCAAACCAACTGAGGAAGCATGTACCAGAAATTAAAAGACCCATTGTCCGCAGAAACCCGCGAAGCAGCGAAAAATCCGCGATATATATTTAAATATGCTTACATATAAAATCCGCGATGGAGTGAAGCCGCGAAAGGCGAAGCACGATATAGCGAGGGATCACTGTACTTCCATACTTCTGTCTTTTTTTTTTTCTTTTTCCAGAAAATGACAGGATATATTTACCCTTTTTTGTTTTTCTCAGATTTCTTTTTTTATTAGGATTTTTATTCATTTTTATGGACAGAAAATATGTGTAATCACCTGCAATAACACAAACAAAAAATTAAACATTTTTTGCATTCTTTGTATTGAAATTGCACTTACATATATTTAGTAACTGGAAATTAATTAAACTTAAGGCATAATTGAATAAAAATATAACTTTAAATAAAAATGCTTTTTGCACCTTAATGTATCTGAACTTACCAAACTACAAAAGTCCTAAAAGTTCAATCAATGCAATTTATTTTAACTTTTAGCTGTGATCATTTGCCTTATTGCCCTTTCTGACCCACCTGCTCTTTGAAGTGAAGTAGCTGCTGTTTAGCTCACTGAAAGACTGGCTCTTTATAGTCTTCGAGAGGAGCTTCAGCAAGTATGTGATACTTCTCACATTCGATTGAGCTGACTGTGAAGCACTATATATGTAGGATAAACTAATGCTGTCTTGCCCTTGGAAATCTTTCCTGCAGTTGTCTTAATAATCATCAAACTTCACAGAAAGAAAGGGCTCCTTGTTTGAGGCACAGTGTACATGGCACTTAGCTGTGTACATGAATTTATCAGAAGTCTCTGTTTTGAGTATTTTTTTCACTGACCAACTTGTGTATTTATTTCGCAGGATAGACATCCTACGTGTTTTAGAAAATGATGCAGAACTTGAGTGGAATGCATCATGCAAGTGCTTAAGCATTTGTCTTCTATGTCACATGTCCTTCTGCCTTATCAGTTTCAGCACAAGCTCATTAGTTTTTGCACTTTCATCTATCAGATTGTAGCCAAAATCCTCTGTGATGTTGTATGCAGAAACTGAGACAGGTGGGTTCTGTCTAGAAATTATCAGGGATGTGCACACACAAGCAAATCAAACAAATCTTGCTTACATCTTGCCTGAAGAAGGGGCTTGAGTTGCATTGAAATCTTGCATACTGTAATCTTTTTAGTTAGACAATAAAAGGTGTCATTTTGTTTGATTTCTCATTGCATCCATAATGGCTAACATAGTTCAACACCCTACTACTACTGACAGGATTTACAAAGACGATTGAATTCATCCACATCACCTGTTGTACATCCCCACAGAAGTATTTGTAGTGATGCCAGGTTATTCCTGCCAAATCGTTGATATGACAAATGCACACTGTTAGTTATAACTTTTAACCCTTCCTGCTATGGTATCAGACAGTACTCTACAATGTCTGTAACCACTGTTAAGATGTCTTTAAGATTCAGCTGGTTGTTGTGAAGGTTTTGAAGTATTGCCTGTGAAATGGTGAAGCTGCAGTTCTCCATGAAGATGCCTGTTGAAATACAAAGACAATCAATAGGGTTTTGCATAAAATAAAGATGCAATTTATTTTTAATGACCCCTAAAATTTAAATATAGATGTTGTGGATATGAAAATGTTCATCATTTCAGCAATAGCTTAAACAAGTGTTCATGTGTAGCTTCATTTATAAATACAAAACCAGTAACAATAGGGGCTAAATAAAAAGTGTTATTTTTTTATAGTCAGTCATTATCCTATTACAAGTTAAATAGAATTTATCTTGTGCATTGGTTCAGTCACTTAAATACAGCTCATACAATTAGGCCTATTTATTTTACAAATTTACCAGGTTATCCAAATCTTCATGTTGCTCAATCTCAAGAACACTGCACTCATAGTTATTAGTGATTTCAGTAGTTATTGTAATTTTCTCAAGCGACACACATCTGACTCCATACACATCACCACAAAACAATTCCACAAACACACATCTTGCATTCGACAGTTTTGATGTTCCCTCTATTGTTACCTGAAGGGGCACTCTTATTGATCTTCATTTCTCCTTTTTCTTTAAGTGGGTTGCGAATCTGACGTGGTCTTTGTAAATTTCTTTTCGTTTCCAGACTACGGTATGTTGGTAAAACTTGCAGAAAAGCTGTTGTCCCGATTTATGAAAATCACAGGGTATTGTTGTGCATTGAATTTTGCAGTTAAGATTGTATTTCTTATTTATTTATTTACTTATTTGGAGGTTATTAGGGTACCTGATAGTAGACTCTGCAACATTTCCTTTTATTAGTCTCATTTAACTAGTTTAAAAAAAAACAAACAAACAAATTTAATTTGCCCCCAAGGGGAAATTTTGGCTTTTTACACAAGCTTGTTAAATAAACAAAAAAAAGAGTATATATATATATGTGTGTGTGTGTGTGTGTGTGTATTTGTCTCGAGGCACAAATCTGGGGAAGGTTACAGAAAAATTTCTGCTGCTTTGAAGGTCCCAATGAGCATAGTGGCCTCCATCATCTGTAAGTGGAGGAAGTTCGAAACCAAAAGGACTCTTCCTAGAGCTGGCCGGCCATCTAAACTGAGCGATCTGGGGAGAAGGGCCTTAGTCAGTGAGGTGACCAAGAACCCAATGATCACTCTGTCAGAGGAGAGGGGAGAACCTTTCACAAGGTCAACCATCTCTGCAGCAATCCACCAATTAGGCCTGTATGGTAGAGTGGCCAGACGGAAGCCACTCCTTAGTAAAAGGCACATGGCAGCCTGCCTGGAGTTTGCCAAAAGGCACCTGAAGGACTCTTAGACCATGAGAAAGAAAATTCTCTGGTCTGATGAGACAAAGATTGAACTCTTTAGTGTGAATGCCAGGCGTCACGTTTGGAGGAAACCAGGCACTGCTCATTAGTAACTATGGGTGGCAGAGCTTTCAGAGTGATAGTCTCCAAAATTTGGAATTCTCTCCCTCTCCGCCTTCGCGAGGAAAAATGTATTATTAATTTCAAACTTCTGTTAAAAACACATCTTTTCAATGAGTATTATTCTTTTTCGTGTATGTAATTTCTACTGTCTTGTTAATGTGTGTATTGAATTGTAAAGTGTCCTTGAGTGTATGAAAGGCGCTACATAAATAAAACTTATATGTGTATGTATATCACACACATACACTGTCAGGACACATACCATTATAATCAAAAAGGAAGAAAATTTCAAAAGAAAGAAAACTGTGTTAGGAGCTACAAGGACGTGCTGCTTCTCAGTGTGGCGTGCACACATACACACACATAAAAATGCTAGCAAGATGGCAATCTGCCGTGTATGTGCTGCTTTAAACAACTGCATAGTGAGCATGCTATTGTTTATTTTGGCAGTGAGAGACAAGGGCTTGCAATGTAACCTGATGATCAGTTAACATGAAGGGTAATGGGGCGTGGTGGGGTAAGAGGGCTATTATTTGGCAGAACATGTTACCTTTAAATCCACTAATAAATTGTTTCCATCTGTGCATAATACAGCTAAGAAAGCCTAAGCTCAATTTTTAAACACACTAAGTATAAATAAATCTTTTTTTGTGAATTTTAGTTTCTGCATTTAACACAATCATAGCAAATTTCTCAGTATGAATGTGGATTGTGCCACATGTTTCTGGATAGCGGTCTAAGGATCAGACGTTAGACATTGAATGAATAAATGAATATCAGTTTAAGTGCTGTCTCCTCTACACCACTCTCTCTACATCAAAGACTGCACCTCTAGTGGCCCATCTGTTAAAATGCTGAAGTTTGATAATGACACCAATCCGACTGGCCTGATTACAGACGGGGATGAGGTACCATATCAGAGAGAGATGGATCGGATTGCCAGCTGGTACGCTCACAATAATCCAATCTTCGCTTGATTTCCCTGATAAACAGTAGAAAAGATTGTGCATTTTAGGAGACACTCCTCTCGTCTTACACCCTTAGTTAAATGATGTCACTGTGAAAAGAGTTAATTCATTTAAATTTCTTGACATCACTTACACTATGAAGTGGGATGAAAACATAACTGCACTTGTCAAAAAAGCTCATCAGTTTATATTTTTCTCTGTCAACTTAAAGTTTAACCTGTTGTAATCAATGCTGGTAGTTTGTATATAGTTGTTATTGAAAGCATTCTCACGTTTTCCATAACATTTGGTTATGAAAATACACTAGCTCACTGGTGTATAGTGCCAGGAGGAGTGCCGTGAATTGTACATCGGGGAAACCAAGCAGCCACTGGCTAAGCGCATGTCACAACACAGAAGAGCTTCCTCGTAAGGCCAGGACTCCGCAGTCTATTTACATCTACAGGATAGTGGTCACTCCTTTTAAGATGAAGAGGTGCACGTCCTGGACAGGGAGGAGCGCTGGTTTGAGAGAGGAATCAAGGAGGCCTTTTACGTGAAAAAGGAACGACCATCTCTGAACAGAGGAGGGGGCCTAAGGGTACATCTGTCGCCATCTTACAATGCTGTGATTGCAGCCATTCCTCAACCCTCTATGAATGGTTCACACGTCTACTAATCAGTGGACAATTTGCATATCACTGATCAACTGGCCCTTTGTCAATGGTGCTAGTCTCTGTGATTAAGCAAAGGTACTGTTTATAAGGTTGGGGAAACCTGCAGTCAATTGAGACTGAGGAAGAGACTTGGATAAGTCTCGAAATATTTCTCCCAATTAAAAAACTTTGTCCAGATGAACAGAATCAAATTTCTAGGATTTCCTTACCTGGATTATTGAGCATGCATCGAGTCATAGACACATACGCTTTTTTTTTTTTTTCTTAGTGCAGTCACTATAGTTAAACATGGTACCTGATTTCTAAATTCCTTCATTCAACCTAAATTATGTTGTTTTTTAATTTTTCGATTTATATTATATTGACTTGTTTGATACGTTACTGGGTGGGGCTACAATTGTACTTTATTATATTGTTTTATATACTGTATTTATTTGTGTTTTATGCAATATTTTTCAGTACGACTGTTGTGGTGGTGTCATACCTTGTATATTGTGCTGTTTAAGTGTATTTACCTTGTTATGTGTATGGAGGTAAGGCCAAGAGACATTCCTAGTAATTATGTTGCCTTGTGATAAAATTTCAAGTTCAGTTATTAAATAATGAAAATGATCATATTTTTATAAGAGGATCCATTTTAATACAGTATTTAATTCTTAAGAAATGGATACAGATTCCATTTGTTGAATTTTTATTTAATACTTAAAGAGAATGATGAGGAAAGGTGTTCATGAAACAGCTAACAAGAAATAGCAGTAAATAACCCGGCTGCCCCAGTGACCCTCTGTTAGAGAATGTTTACCATTTATACCAGGCCCTCGTTGGTTCCCAAACTTATCAGCTGTTGGTGAAAACATTCCAATGATAGCAGAAAATCGCTTCAACATAAAACAGTGATTTCATCTAAAACATGTACTGTACAGTAGCTATAGTGCCTGTCCAGTGTGGCTGAATTTGAGAACAGTGGCTGGGGTCTATGGTGTATAATAGAAACGGCTATCAGTCTATCTGGAAACAGATTAGTTTATCTTAGAAACTTGAAAGTCTTTTGTGCATTTAAAAAGAAATGAAAGTGCAGTTATTATTTGTATATACCTTCTAATCTACCCTGTGAAATCAGATAAATAAAATTACATTAGATTTACAATATTACTGATTTAAATTTATTTCAGTTTGTTCCCCTATTACTTCTGTTCTTAGTCAACAGTATTTGTTTGAGTATACGTCCTTAATGTGTTGTGTTGCCTTGCTAATATCACAGACATTAACATAAAAGTATTCAAGAACTTGTGTGCTAGTTACACATAACATTTTTAGAGACCTATGTTTAGTACTAGGGTGTTGTACCGTGTTAGCCATTATAAATGTAGAGAAAAGCCAAGCAAAATGACACCTTTTATTAGCCAATAAAAGGTGTCATTTTGCTTGGCTTTTCTCTAGAGACCTATCTTAAAATATTTCCAAATGAAATCATATATTTACAGGGTATTGCTGGTTTGCTGTCATTGTAATATTTCATTAAAACTCACACTTGATAAAGAAATCCCTGTTTTACTCTTTTTCAAACTGTTTCAAAAGCCTTGATTACAATTTCAGAATGTAAGCATCCTGAAATAGCAAGAAAATATATGGATACTTCTTTCGCTTACAAACTGATTACAAAGTAGTGGATCATAATTGTGCTGCTGAGCATATTTTCTGGTAAATGGTTGCATAAATAAATACTTTACACCACTTAGTTAGCACTAGGATAAAATTAGTCAGTAAAACTATAGTCTTTTTCAAATGTGGGCATATCTGTGGCAAATGTTTGTTTAATAGGTACTAAAATTAGAGCTTTTAAATAAATATACAATATGTTAATTTTCCTTTAAACGCTTAATGCTTGAAACATTTTAAAGTAACATTTTAATTGCTTCAATTTATATACATACTTAATATGTTACTGTTTTATATTTCTTTTTACTCAGTGATGTAACTTTTAATAACTCCTACATTTTAATCTTGTTTTGGTTTAGGTGCTGAAATGCATTAAACAACTGCAGGATCATAATGATTTACCTAGGCCGCCACAAGATCAAATTGAAAGAAATCCAAGGTATGCTGTGGTGTCTATTCTCAAAATATGTATTATATCAGAAGATAAAAACTAACCTTAAAATGCATTTGCAAGAGAAAATTTGACATTATGTATTATTATTTGACCCTTAAGATAAGGATTAAGCTAATTTTTTTGAAATGTACTAAATATTCTAAATAAGTAGGTAATGAAAGAACATTAAATTTGTGTTTCTTGTATTTTATTACAAGTTCAGGTCTTATACTACATTTCAATCTTAAGAAAAACGCTTTAAAAATTCCAAAAAATATTGAATGTATATTTCATAATCCAAGGGAATGATAAACAAAGGGAGCAATAAAGTAGTATAGTAGTTAATGAGACAGAACAAAATAATCTCTGGTGCTTCAGGGATCCTCTTTAAGATAATTTTTCACTTGGACTTTTTTGGATTCTTGGACATAGGAAAGCTTTGTCTCTCTTTTATTAGAAGACATCCATAACCCTTTACCATCATTGTAAACATATTACAATAAAAAGTAAACACCAATTATATGCAATTATTTCTAGGCCATCTCAAGTACACCATAAAGACCTGCCCACTATTTGATTCTGTTATACAGTATATACTTTATAATGAAAATTCCTTGTAATTGATGAGTGGACAATATTTTACAAATAAAAAAAAATTGGTGCATAGTATGACCACTTATGTTATGTGATAGTAAATATTTTTTGTGCCTAGTTTGCATAATGTGTATGAGCATGGGGATTTGCCAGTGTAAAACTTTGCAGCTGTAATATTAATGTCAATTGGGTATTGTGCCTATTTTATTGTGGGACCACCTACTGTTTTTTTTTTTTTTTTTATTGTTTTACAGTAGACCCCCACATCGGCATATAGTGGCATGCAAAATGTTTGGGCAACCTTGCTAAAAATGTCTGTTACTGTGAACAATTAAGTGAGTAGAAGATGACTGGATTACCAAAAGGCATAAAGTTAAAGATGACGCATTTCTTTTCAACATTTTATCCATGATTAGTGTATTGTTTTTGTTTTGTACAATTGTACAGTGATAAAAGGAAAGGAGCACCATGCAAAAGTTTGGTCATTAAAGATATTTGGGGTCTCAGATAACTTTTTCCAAGATCTCAGACCTTAATTAGCTCACCAGTGCTATGGCTTGTTCAGTCATTGTTAGAAAACCCCAGGTGATACAAACACAAAGTTGTATAAATTCTCTGACTCCTCAGACCTTGTCTCATCAGCAGCCATGGGCTCCTCTAAGCAACTACCTAGCACTCTGAAAAATAAAATAATTAATGCTCACAATGCAAGAGAAAGCTGCATGAAGATAGCAAAGCGTTTTCAGGTAGCCGTTTCCTCAGTTCATAATGTTGTTGCAGTTAACATGAACAGTGGAGGTCAAGTTGAGGTCTGGAAGACCAAGAAAACTTGTGAAAGAACTGCTAGCTGGATTGCTCGAAAGACAAAAAAAAAAAAAAAAAAACCCTGTTTGACTGCAAAAGACCTTCAGGAATACTTAGCAGCCTCTGGAGTGGTGGTGCACTATTCTACTGTGCAGTAGCACCTGAACAAATATGACTTTCATGGTAGAGTCAGCAAAAGAAAACCCTGCTGCATCTTAGCCACAAAATTCAGAACCTGAAGTTTGCATAAACATCTAAACAAGCCTGATGCATTTGGAAAACCAGTCCTTCTGGACTGATGAAGTCAAAATAGAACTTTTTGGCTACAGTGTGCAAATGTACTGTATGTCTGGAGAAAAAAGGGTGCAGAATTCCAAGATAAGAACACCTCTCCAACTATTAAACATGGGGTTGGATCGATCATGCTTTAGGCTTGTGTTGCAGCCAGTGGCACAGGGAATATGTCATTGGTAGAAGAAAGAGTGGGTTCAAATAAATACCGGCAAATGCTGGAAGCAAACATCATACCATCTAAGAAAAAAATAGTTGATTTAAAAAGAGAATGGGACCTATAACAAGAAAATGATCCAAAACACTCCTCTAAATCTACAATGGAATACCTCAAGAGGCACAAGCTTATGATTTTGCCATGGCCCTCACAGTCCCCCGACTTAAGCATCATTGAAAATCTGTGGATAGATCTCAAAAGAGCAGTGCGTGCAAGATAGCCCAAGAATCTTGCAGAATTGGAACCCTTTTATAAGGACGAATGGGGAAAATACACCAAGTAAAAACTGAAAGACTCTTAGCTGGCTAAAATGCTGTGATACTTGGCAAAGGGGGTGTTACTAAGTACTGACAATGCCGGGTGTCCAAACTTTTACTTCAGGCCCTTTTCATTTTTTGGGTATTTTGTACCTGTGAATGGTGGAAATAAAAATGTAATCTTGCTTAAAATATTAAATTAGATAATAAGTCATCTGTATGCCTTTTGGTGATCAGTTCATCTTTTGCTCACTTAACTATTAAGACATTTTAAGCAAGGGTGCCCAAACTTTTGCATGTAACTGTATGTTGGTGCTTGGCCTGTCTCGGTTTGCATCAGATTATTATTGTTCCCTTCAGGGCATTACCAACTGCCAAAATACAGCAGTACAGATTTAATTACTACATAAATTGTAATCCTGATAATCAACTGCTATCTAGGAAAAAATACAGGCTTTGAATAGTAACATATTCAAGGTAGAATTACATATTTTTTAGTTATGAAACTGCATGACTTGAACAGTGCTGACCACAGTTTAGCCAGGTTTTTGGTCGAAAGCACAAGGTTGTCAAACAATTAAAATATTATTTCTCTCCCTACTTTTTCTTTTCTGAAGAACACATGCATATTCTCTAGTAGCCTTTTAAAATTTTGCACATCAGCCAGAAATGGTTGCCCAGCCTTGCCTTTTGGTGGTGAATGAAGTTTAATGTCATGTACAGTTAGTACTGTGGTAGCCACTAACCCATCAAATAGTGCTGAATCCTTTGTACACTTTCTATACCATGTACACCTGACTTAAAATATCTGTGCTTTCAATGTGAGTTTTTCTAAATAAAAAAAGAACCCTTTTCCCTTTTGGTTATGATTCTTCCACTTAAAAAGATAGGATGGTGGACTAGTAGTACAGCTGAAATCATTACCATAAGATTGTTAATTTTGAAATTATGTTCCTTCTGGTATTATGCCAGACGGATGTTAGAAGAATACGTTTTGGATGCTTTTATCCAAAGTGACTTACAAAAGAGGCCAAATATAATCGAGTAACATCAGCCTGGGAACTGTTGTGAAACAGGTATTACAGAACAAGGTTACAAAATTAATCTTCACAAGCGAAAAGCTCTAATCCAAACAGAGGAACACAAGACTAATTAGTCTTACCTTAAATATAAAAAATATAACCATTCAAAATATTATCAATTTGAAAGATCTTTGCAGATCAAGAGTCTTGAAATGCATCTTAAACACACTGTGGGTAATTCATTCCACCAGCTATGAGGTACATGTGCAATGAGACTAGATTGAGATTTGATGCTATGCAGAGTTTATATCACCAAACACCATTCACTAACAGACCTGAGTGGGTGAAATGGAGCTTAGGGCACTTTGTATGATTGCTCAGGCTTTAGAGGCATTGCTTAACTCCCTTTGTAAACTACCAGTATTTCACAGTTTTCAAGTTGTATTTTGTTTTACCTTTTTATTGTGATTTGGCAAAATGTTTTTTTTTTTTTTTTTTTTGCAGTCAGGGATGATAATAATACACTGCTGTTATTGAATAGTGCTGCAATAAAGCATGACTGCCAAGCAAGCTCATAGCTCTTGTAAAACAAGGTGTGGCAATTGTTGTTATCCCCTGTTCTGCTACTGAGAGTTTAGTCTTATAGTAATGATTCTTTACATTTATACAGTATAGCGCTTTTCTCTCTACCTAAAGCACTCCCCACATAGGGGGGACCTGAGACATGAACCTATGGTCTCCTTACTATGAGGCAGCAGTGATACCACTGTGTCACCTAGCCCTGCATCTACTGTTTTAGCATCAGCACCCCATTGTGGTTTTAATTTGCCTGGGTAGATTAATTTATTTCTCTTTTTTGGTTTTGGTGCTTGTTTAAGAGACATTGTGGTCAAGAAATGAAAGAAAAAAAAACTTTTACTAGACAGAAGTTTGTCTCAATTATCTTTGCCTGATATTTAGATAAGACCAAATCCAATCCTTTCTTCATATTTAAACACTGTTGTAACTGTTATCAAACTGCGCAGTTTCAATCAGAATGAAAAAGATGTTTGAAACCTATGGTTTAAATCTGATTATTGTATCCTATTTTTAGCAGTTTTGTTAGAGTTGTGTAGTTTACACATCAAAGAGTGGGCAAGCAATATGACAAAAAGGCCTTAAAGGAATTTCTGTTCCATAAATTATTCCACTGATCTGCAGTGTGTGCTATGCTACTTTGAAAAGCTCTGCAATTTCAGACACTCAGGTGACAGTGTTATAAGCTAATTCACTACTGCTCTAAATATTCACATGTAAAAATTAAGTTTCGACACTTTACAGCTCAGTGTGATAGGAATGCATCTTAAAAAGGCTCATTATCGCAGATGCATAATAGATTTTGTTAAATGCATGCTGTAGTTGAGCCAATTGACAGATGCATACATACATACGAGGGGGTACCCAAAAATAACCGGAATCTGTACCTGGCGCGCACTCAAGACTTATTTGCGAAATTCACTGCTAGGTGTAGCATACTTACAGTATTCTGTGGCAGTCTGCCAAGTGGTGTTGCTCTGTATTGTGCATACGGCATTTTGTGTCGGTTTTGTGTCGACTTTTGTGATGGGTGATCTTAAAGAACAGAGTCTACGTTAAGTTTTGTTTTCTCTTACGGAAAACAGTTGCTGAAATTGTAGTGATGCTTGTGGAAGTTTTAAGTAAAAACACAGATCTAAGAGTGGATTTCGGGTTTCAAACAAGGGTAAATGTCACTTGAAGACCAACCAAGATCCGGCTGACCTTCCACAATTAGTAATGACGAAAATCTTGAAAAAGTCTGCAATGTAATTTACAAAGATCATCGTCAGACTATTAAAGAGATTTCTGAATTGACTTGTGTGTCGTGGAGTTCTCTCCACCTTCCCTACTTGCCTGATCATGCTCTGAGCAAGTTTTTCTTGTACCCGGATATGAATAAAATAACTCTAAGGAAAGCGATTTTTGTACCATGGAGGAAGTCAAAGAAAAATCACTGTAGGCATTGGGCAACGTTCCTCTTCAGCAATTTCAGAAATGTTTCCACCAAAGGAAAAACCTTTGGGACAAGTGCATTAATTCACATGGAGAGCACTTTGAAGGAGACTAAATTTTCAGTAAGTAAAAATTATTAAAACAATTTTTTTTTTTTTTTTTTTTTTTTTTTCAATTCCGGTTATTTTTGGGGTACCCCCTCATACATACATGCATACTTTAGTAATCCCAAAGGGAAGTGTTACAGCAGTGAACATGCACAAATCTACACCAAGTACAGTGGAACCTCTGGTCACAAATGTCTTGGACCACGTACAAATCGGGTTAAGAACAAAATGTTCGCCAAACTTTTGCATCTGTTCACGACCACACACTCGGGTAACGAACAAGCTAGTTTCCCTTCTGGTTCATATGTGCCGATGATTCCCGCACGTGTTCAGCCTCTCCCTGTGCAGCGAGTGAGAGAGAGACTGAGAGACAGACCTGGCTGGCTGTGTAAGGCCGAGAAGGCAGGTCAAGAATGCACCGGGCTTCTTTTTAAAGAGACTGATTCAAGCATTGTTTTAACCTTGCTGTATTTAATGAAGACTTTTTTCTATGGATTTTAACCTCCTCTTCACTTCTGTTTACAATGATCGGTTCGTAGCATGCATTGTTGCAATGTTACTTTTCTTGGTTGTTTATTAAATTACGGATTTTTCAAATGTTCATGTTTTTCCCTGTGCTTAAAACTCATTAAAAATATATTTACATACAGTTCGTACGGTCTGGAATGGATTAATTGTATTTACATACAATCCTATGGGGGAAATTACTTCGGGTATACTCAACATAAAACCGTAAGATGCCAATCAATAAATATACCCAGAATTTAATTCTAACTTTTATATTTCAATTGCAGGAAAAAAATGTGTAGTCAGAGGTTATGTTGTAACATTTAAAAACTTACAGTAGCACTCCCTGAAGCAACAATCACCCTTTCAACTGGTTCCTCTACTGGCTAGGGTGTTACGGAAATAATTTTGGGAATTGTTCATGAAAGCCAGTGATTTAGGCAACATCCTTCTGTGTTACTACCCTCAAAGTCTAAGCTAGTGCCTATATTAGAGCAAGCCTTCCCAGTGTAACTTTCAAATCTGTTGGCATTTATTGTTTTCGTGCTAATGTTCTAACATACCATTGCATAAAAGAAAACTCATTCAATACAGAAATGTTATGTTCATTCTAAAAACTGAGTTATCTCAGGAAATGCAGTCATCTCCCTCTCTTTTTGTAATGGGCTTCAGTGTGTATATAAATCTTATCCAGATTTCTTCAAATAATTCTACAGCAAAGTCCAGGATTATGAAGTCCTTTGCTTCCTTGGCTGTGGTCAGCATTCATGACTCCACGATCAGTAAGACAGCAGAAACAAAATTCAAAGCAAAAGTAATCCGTCAGACACCAGTAAAATATTTTTTTTGGCAAAAATCACATTCTTTGGAGTAGTATTCTGTGCACAGATGATTCATAACTGAAACTTTGTGACTGGTATGAATTTGATTATGTCTTGACAAAAAGTAATAAATCCCTCCACAATGAGAAACTCTCAGGAGTAGTCAGATTATGTTTGTAGTGCCATAGTTTCTTGATGTTTTGCCGCATTATGGATCTGGTTGAATATCCAGGTATTTTATAAGGAGGATGTCAAGCAAATTGTCTGTGAGCAAAAGCTGTTTGGTAATGTATGAAGGCAAAATCTGAAATACACTAGCAACTCTTCCTTCAAGAATTCTGATGTAAAGTAGTGTTTTGGAAAAGCATAGTCAAAGTCCAGACCTGAAACCCAGATAAATTAATGTAGAAATGCTAGAAATGATCAGTTAAAGGTGAGAACCCACAAGATGTAACCAATTATGGAGTTCAAGAAAACAGTGCTCGAGGCTAATACATACAGACTCATACACATTATTGATTCTGCTCATTCTTTTACAGTAGAACATGCATGAAAAACTGATGTTTAAACACAAAGTATACATTCAAATCCCTTCTATACTTATGAAAAAAGATCAACTTGTAATAGTTATTATAAGTCCATAGACCTTGTAACAATGCAATTGCTGAATCAATTTCATAATCATCAAGGGGATCAAATAACCCATTCAGTAGTCCAATTGCATAGTTAACCAGTTAGCAGATGTGTAAATCCTATTCCACTTAACTTTTTTATAGCTTGACATGTACAGACTGAGCTTTGATAATGTTTTTGTAAACTTCTTTACTCACTAGTAATCCTCACTCTTAACCCTCTTCACTCCTCCCGACAAATATCTTTTATTCTTTACCCATTATTAGAGAAACCAGGCAGGAATGCCCTCTATCTCCTTTGCTTTTTAAATTATCTTTCAAACCTCTTGCCCCCAGCTTAATATCTGCTATTACTGTTTTACAGTTCCCATCATATAATGTGTTTATACAGTGGGTACGGAAAGTATTCAGACCTCCTTCAATTTTTCACTCTTTGTTATATTGCAGCCATTTGCTAAAATCATTTAAATTAATTTTTTTCCTCATTAATGTACACACAGCACCCCATATTGACAGACAAAAAAAAGAATTTTTGAAATTGTTGCAGATTTATTAAAAAAAGAAAAACTGAAATATCACATGGTCCTAAGTATTCAGACCCTTTGCTCAGAATTTAGTAGAAGCACCCTTTTGAGCTAATACAGCCATGAGTCTTCTTGGGAAAGATGCAACAAGTTTTTCACACCTGGATTTGGGGATCCTCTGCCATTCCTCCTTGCAGATCCTCTCCAGTTGTGTCAGGTTGGATGGTAAACGTTGGTGGACAGCAAATGAGAATCGTGAGGTCAAAGGAACTGCCTGAAGAGCTCAGAGACAGAATTGTGGCAAGGCACAGATCTGGCCAAGGTTACAAAAAAATTGCTGCACTTAAGGTTCTCAAGAGCACAGTGGCCTCCATAATCCTTAAATGGAAGACGTTTGGGACGACCAGAACCCTTCCTAGAGCTGGCCGTCCGGCCAAGCTGAGCTACCGGGGGAGAAGAGCCTTGGTGAGAGAGGTAAAGAAGAACCCAAAGATCACTTTGGCTGAGCTCCAGAGATGCAGTCAGGAGATGGGAGAAAGTTGTAGAAATTCAACCATCACTGCAGCCCTCCACCAGTCAGGGCTTTATGGCAGAGTGGCCTGTCGGAAGCCTCTCCTCAGTGCAAGACACATGACAGCCCGCATGGAGTTTGCTGAGATGGTGAGAAATAAGATTCTCTGGTCTGATGAGACCAAGATAGAACTTTTTGGCCTTAATTCTAAGCGGTATGTGTGGAGACAACCAGGCACTGCTCATCACTTGTCCAATACAGTCCCCACAATGAAGCATGGCGGTGGCAGCATCATGCTGTGGGGGTGTTTTTCAGCTGCAGGGACAGGACGACTGGTTGCAATCGAGGGAAAGATGAATGCGGCCAAGTACAGGGATATCCTGGACAAAAACCTTCTCCAGAGTGCTAAGGACCTCAGACTGGGCCGAAGGTTTACCTTCCAACAAGACAATGACCCTAAGCACACAGGTAAAATAACGAAGGAGTGGCTTCACAACAACTCTGTGACTGTTCTTGAATGGCCCAGCCAGAGCCCTGACTTAAACCCAATTGAGCATCTCTGGAGAGACCTAGAAATGGCTGTCCACCAACGTTTACCATCCAACCTGACAGAACTGGAGAGGATCTGCAAGGAGGAATGGCAGAGGATCCCCAAATCCAGGTGTGAAAAAGTTGTTGCATCTTTCCCAAGAAGACTCATGGCTGTATTAGCTCAAAAGGGTGCTTCTACTAAATACTGAGCAAAGGGTCTGAATACTTAGGACCATGTGATATTTCAGTTTTTCTTTTTTAATAAATCTGCAACAATTTCAAAAATTCTTTTTTTTGTCTGTCAATGTGGGGTGCTGTGTGTACATTAATGAGGAAAAAAATTAATTTAAATGAGTTTAGCAAATGGCTGCAATATAACAGAGTGAAAAATTGAAGGGGGTCTGAATACTTTCCGTACCCACTGTATGTGGATAATGTTCTCCATTACTTAAATACTATCCTGTCTGATGTCATCCTTTTTTAAAAACTCTTCAGGACTTTTGTGAGTGTGTAAGATTTCAACAGTAACTGGACTGAAGCTTTGACTACCATTACACCCAACTTAAAATGCTTCATAAGCTTTAACATAGTCCCCATAAGCATAAACTAATGGACCTCACCAATGTCTTACTCTGACATTGTTGTCCCATTGGTATGCTTGACTCTTTTCTCCATTGCTTTCCTATTTTTTCTTTTGGCCTTTTGTATATCTGTCTATTTTCTTTTCACTCTTCATATAGTTCTTTTACAACTCTCAATGCAGAACCCTCAAAGCTACATTTTAATTCTCACCAACGTAAATTATTCTGTGTTGATACTCTGGCAGCCAAACCGTGTCTTGCTTCATGTTAGAAACCCCCCAAAGTTGTTAGTTTACAAAATTAGTTTTGTTCTTCTATTTAATTATGCTCGGACTGTCTGCATCACAGATTTCTGGTGCCTAGCAAATCAGTCTTCAGCTCAGTTATTCATATCCTAGTGTGTTGCTGCTCCATGATCAAGTGTTTCTTCAGTGCTAGTGTCATTTTCAATATTGGCACAGAATGTCTGTAGTTCCCCATCTGTTTTTTCTGGGAAGAATTTATTCTACAATATTTTCCCCTTGTTTTAGGCAGAATGGGGTGAGGTGGGTTGGATTGGGTTGTTTTACTTTTATGACTGTGTTCCCAACTATATTTATCATTGTTACTTTATATTTACCTTAATATACAAAAAGATTAAAAAAGGCAATTTCTTTTTCATACGAGAATTGGACATTTGTAACTTTAATATCTAAATATATTTTTTTGTTGTTTGTTTCACTAAGTTCCTTTTTATCTAATATTAGAAAAAATATAATTACATTCTTTGTGTAAAATATGCAGTAATGAAAAACTATACTGTATAAATTTTATATTTCTGCAAGGTTTTTTTCCTGGTATAGCTTATGTTTGTAAGTTGGAGACATGTCTTGAAGCTGTTCCTCAGAGAAGAGTACTATGTAAGAATAACTGAAGTGGAGGAAATATATGCCTCCTAGTTTTATTCACTTATGCCAAATCACAGATTCAAAGATTTTTATTTCTCATATACCTATTTAGTATAAAATTATAATCATTCTGTGGCATTTTTCTGTATCTGTTCACCTTAGATTTCAGTCTTCTGAACTTCAACTGCATACTAAAGATACTACATTGAAGAGAATTATTTTTTGCATACAAAAGCATTTTCCTGAGGAACACAGAGATGCACTGATTGTGGAGGAATATATTCAGGACAATTCCAAGTATGTATATTATGTACTAATTATGATTTTTGTTTATGCATTGGTTTTATTATTCCTTGGCCAGCAAACTGCTGAAAAAATTAGTAAAAAGGAAAATTATTTTTATATCATATACAGTGATTTTATACCATAAATGTGGCTAAAATTCTACCTGAAATTTGCTTTTTATTGTGTTCAGCAAATAATAATAATAATAAAAATAAGTGTTCTGGAAATCATAGCAACTATTTCTAAAAGTGTTTAATGGGGCATTTTACATTTATTGTTTCATATTCACTGTTTTTTGAAGGTATAAGTATCTGTATGTGTGAGGGCATTTCAATGAAATAGTTATTAAATCAATCTATTTCATATGGCCCCATTAACAAAAGATTCCAGCAATAAAAAAGGTAATTTACAGAGTAAACAATATTATCATATTGCATTAACCTCCTTAGCGTTAACATTTTTTCTCAAAATAACATGTAAAAAGCATTGCATTTTTTGGCTTGAAAAATTGCATTTTTATTAAATCTCATCTTCCTACTGTAAAAGGTGAAAAACACTAAAAGTACAAGTCAAAAGTATAATAATGATACAAATAATAATGAGTAACAATAATATGAAATTAATAATAATAATGATGATTATGCTTCTGCTAATACTGTATATACTTTCAAAATGTCTTTTGTGTGCTATATCTTTGAATGGGAAGCTGCTTAGATGTATGGTCATTTCCCAGACACTGTTGAGTGTAATAGTTTGTCTCAACAACAATTCTTTTGATTATGTCATCATCAAGAATTACTTCAAGTAAGTGAATCTTGGCTGTCAACATTGTTTTATTCCTGGGTGCCCTAGAAAAAAACAAAACAAGGTGGTGCTGGATTATTTGAAGCAGGGTCAACAGAAACCCAAATGCGAGCATTACTTTCGAATTCATCAGAATCACGTGCAGAATTGCTGCCCATTTCAATTTCACTGTCTGAAAACAGATTCACTTTGTCATCACTACTGATGAGAGGCTCCTCAACATCACTGCTTGTATCACTGTAAAGAATGTGCAACACCTGGACTGCTGGAAAACTTTTCTTATGAGACACCATTATGAGACTAGGAGAAGATGCGTCTACACTGTTGCCTGGGTAACACTGGGCCTGACACTTATGTAAAACATACATATACTGTTGCATGATTAACGCTGTTAGCCTTTTTATAGCCTGAGTAATCCTCGGGGCTTACACAAGACACATCTATACAGTTGCCCTAGTAATACTCAGGACTAACGCTTTTAGCGCTGTTTTCATAGCCTGCAAGACGCTCGGGTCTAACACTAATGAGGTTAAATTAAGAAATAGGATATGGGTATAGATGTAGGATATGGGTTAAGATGTAAACCCCTCTACTCTAATTAATCTAACAGTAGCTTTAATATCTGACAAATTGCTCTTGAGGTTGCATGCTTGGGGTTACTTATTTTAATTTTTGATGTACTTGATATTTTTGTTTTTCATTTTGTAGTCCTGTTTTAGTACTATTTACTAATTTTAAAAACCACTTCTTTTTTTCCTTAGTGTTTACTTTGTCTTGGTTTTCATTTAAATAATCTCATACACTCCAAAGCAAAAAATACTTTGAAGTATTGGGGGAAGAAGGGATGGGCTTTGTTTAACACTAGAATTACCAAAGCCTGTGAAAAAAACTTGTAGATCCGTCCCACCTTAAATCCCTTCGCACCTCTCCGTCAGCGTCTTTTGTCCTGTAAATGTGTCCATAAGCACCAAGCAGCCTACTAATCACATCCTCCCACCGCTGCACAGTTTTCTCAGGTCAAGTCTGTTTACCTGCCTGTCAGTTGCTTAGAGTTGTTTAGAGTGAGAAGTCAAACAAAATGACACCTTTTATAAATACTATATCATTATTTGGAACACATGCATTTCATGTGTGTTCCGTGTCTACAACAGTCTATGTAAACACATAGTTAAAACAAACTTTTTCCTGTTTTAGTAGTAATTGACAAAATGTAGACATGAAGTGTATAATGTGACGGATCTACGAGTTTTTTCGTAGGCTTTGGTAATTCTAATGTTAAGGTTTTGATGGTGTGTTTTGTTTATATTTACATGTCAGAAGCAAATACACCCCATTGAATGTTTTTTCTTTTTCAACATTTGTGAACATATCAAGATTTTATCTTCTTTTAAACAGTATCTATATGTAAAAATGATATCATATAACAAACATGATTCCACTTTTACATTTTGTAGTCCATTGTATAGTTTAAATAAACATAAATGCAGATTTCGCTTGTGGAAAAGGTAAGTACACCCCTACATTTGTCACTACCTCAAATACCTAAAATTAGAATCTGGTGCTCCAGATCTGATGCAAATGATTAGAACATCATTTGAGAGGATCTTAGAGGAATGTGCCTTATTTAAGCCTCAGGCATTTAGTTTGAGTTGCTTTTTGAACTAGCTGAGTCATTCAGAAAGAAGGTTCTGGACACCTATGAATTTGAAAAGTTATTTAAAAAGATCTCCAAACAATTGGAAATCAACCATTCCACTGTGCGGAAGTAATCTACAAGTGGAGAAGATTACAAACAACTGCCAACTTGTCCAGGCAAAGCCACCCCAGCAAGTTCAGCCTGAGAGTAGATTGCAAGATACTGAAAAAAGCCTCTAAGATCCCCAGAATTGCATCATGGGACCTAAAGGTAGTTCTTGCCAAGGCTAAAGTCCTAGTGTATGACTCTACCATTAGAACGGGATTGTGCAAAGTAGATCTACATTTTTACCAAGAGGAAACATTTGCTATCCAGAAAGAACATCAAGGTAAGACTAAAGTTTTTCTATGAATACCTAAGCAAAGACCAGGGGTCTCATTTATAAAACTTGCAAAAGCACAAAAAGAGGCTCAAAATATACATATGAACTATCCCACACAAATTTTGGGATTTGTAAAAGAACGTTTTTAGGGGAATGTGCGTATATTTAAGTAACTCTGACTCGCGCTTTATTCCCTTTTAAGAAGGCCAATGTAACATAATTGCACTGAAGAACTTTTTTTTTGTTTTTTCATCAGTTTATATCGGGCTACTTGTTATCCCTTCTCTGGGGGCTGCCTGATAGGTCAGTAATATCTCAATCGAGCTTCACTCCATCATGCCCACTGTACTTTAAGCCATGAAACAACTGGTAAAGCACTACAGTGCATCCAGAAAATAATATTCACAGTGCATCACTTTTACCACATTTTGTTATGTTACAGCCTTATTCCAAAATGGATTAAATTCATTTTTTTCCTCAGAATTCTACACACAATACCCCATAATGACAACGTGAAAAAAGTTTACTTGAGGTTTTTGCAAATTTATTAAAAAATTAAAAAATCGAGAAAGCACATGTACATAAGTATTCACAGCCTTTGCCATGAAGCTCAAAATTGAGCTCAGGTGCATCCTGTTTCCCCTGATCATCCTTGAGATGTTTCTGCAGCTTAATTGGAGTCCACCTGTGGCACATTCAGTTGAATGGACATGATTTGGAAAGGCACACACCTGTCTATATAAGGTCCCACAGTTGACAGTTCATGTCAGAGCACAAACCAAGCATGAAGTCAAAGGAATTGTCTGTAGACCTCCAAGACGGGATTGTCTCGAGGCACAAATCTGGGGAAGGTTACAGAATAATTTCTGCTGCTTTGAAGGTTCCAATGAGCACAGTGGCCTCCATCATCTGCAAGTGGAAGAAGTTTGAAACCACCAGGACTCTTCCTAGAGCTGGCCGGCCATGTAAACTGAGCGATCGGGGGAGAAGGGCCTTAGTCAGGGAGGTGACCAAGAACCCGATGGTCACTCTGTCAGAGCTCCAGAGGTCCTCTGTGGAGAGAGGAGAACCTTCCAGAAGGACAACCATCTCTGCAGCAATCCACCAATCAGGCCTGTATGGTAGAGTGGCCTGACAGAAGCCACATGGCAGCCTGCCTAGAGTTTGCCAAAAGGCACCTGAAGAACTCTCAATAAGAAAGAAAATTCTCTGGTCTGATGAGACAAAGATTGAACTCTTTGGTGTGAATGCCAGGTGTCACGTTTGGAGGAAACCAGGCACCGCTCATCACCAGGCCAATACCATCCCTACAGTGAAGCATGGTGGTGGCAGCATCATGCTGTGGGGAGGTTTTTCAGCGGCAGGGACTGGGAGACTAGTCAGGATAAAGGGAAAGATGACTGCGGCAATGTACAGAGACATCCTGGATGAAAACCTGCAGCAGAGCGCTCTTGACCTCAGAGTGGGGCGATGGTTCATCTTTCAGCAGGACAACAACCCTAAGCACACAGCCAAGATATCAAAGGAGTGGCTTCAGGACAACTCTGTGAATGTCCTTGAGTGGCCCAGCCAGAGCCCAGACTTGAATCCGATTGAACATCTCTGGAGAGATCTTAAAATGGCTGTGCACTGACGCTTCCGATCCAACCTGATGGAGCTTGAGAGGTGCTGCAAAGAGGAATGGGCGAAACTGGACAAGGATAGGTGTGCCAAGGTTGTGGCATCATATTCAAAAAGACTTGAGACTGTAATTGCTGCCAAAGGTGCATCGACAAAGTATTGAGCAAAAGCTGTGAATACTTATGTACATGTGATTTCTCAGTTTTTTTATTCTTAATAAATTTGCAAAAACCTCAAACTTTTTTCACGTTGACATTATGGGGTGTTGTGTGTAGAATTCTGAGGAAAAAAATGAATTTAATCCATTTTGTCCATTTTGAAATAAGGCTGTAACATAAAATGTGGAAAAAGTGATGCGCTGTGAATACTAATATAATATTTTTAAATATTAATTTTGGCCATGTGCCAAATTAACATCATTCTGGACCAAACTTTTTAAATGCCGTTCAGACATCCTTGGTGTCACAATCCCTCCTAACCCATTAACAGCTGTGTTTGGTGTACTTACAGATGGGCTTAAAGTGGAGAAGAACAAATAAACTGTAATTGCCTTTACTACACTATTGGCACTTAGACTTACCTTGCTCAACTGGAAGAATCTTAACTCTCCTCTTTTAAGTCAGTGGGTAACTGATGTCTTATACTATTTAAAATTGGAAAAAAATCTAATTCTCACTTAAAGGATCTGTGCAGAACTTTTTCAATACCTGGCAGGATCTAATTAATAACATTTTAGATTAGATTATGCTCTTAAAGCACTGAGAAAAGAAGATTCTCTCTCCATTTTTTTTCTTCTCCATTTATCTTTATCCGCGTATTAATTCATAGATTTACTTATTTTTACTAGGTTTAAGTTTTAATCTGTTGGCCATGCTCTCTTTCTCAGGGGAGGAGGTTGATTTGTTTTCAATCCTATTTTTGTAAAAATTTATCTATTTTTTTTTTTTTTTGTTCTTTATTTCATCTTATACGATTTCTCGTATTAGAAATTTGTTAGTTTTCGCATACCCCTTGGGGTTAGAGCGCAGGGTCAGCCATTGTACAGCGCCCCTGGAGCAATTACAGGTTAAGGGTCTTGCTCAAGGGCCCAGCAGAGTAGGATCTCTTTTTGGCAGTGACAGGGATTCGAACCGGCAACCTTCTGGATACTAGCGCAGATCCTTAGCCTCAGAGCGACTGTGCAATTACAATAAAATCAATAATAAAAAACAAAAAGATTTATAATAGTGCAATTGTCTTAAATGTATATCTAAGTTAAAAAAAAATGTTCATCTAAGCAGGGCTGCATGGTGAATTTCCAGGAAATATTTGGCAAATAAGGTCACCAGACGAACATGGCATATTTGTTGTGAAAAACATTTTGGTGTATTTCACTGATCAGCGCTAATTATGACACACATGCCTTAAGGTTTAACCTCACTTAACATTCTTTGTCATTGAAATATGCTCTATGAGTTTCTACTTTTCCTGGCTTGGGATGCATTGTCTGCATTTAAGGTATCCGGAAAGTGATATATTATGTATATGCTCCAGATGCATTTAATTCATTTGCTTAGTAGTATTCTTCATTAATAAGTAAAAGCCATGAGTGGCCAGACATAAAGCAACCACTCATTCAGTAGAAAATAATGTTAAAATGTCAACCATCAGATACTCTTTGCCACCCTCACTTACCATGGCATCACTGGGACTTCCTTTGGGTGGTTTCAGCCCTACCTCTTGGGCAGATCCTGTCATCTGTCCTGGCATGGAAAGTTGTCAAGGGTGTACCAGTTGAGCTTTATGGGAATTGGGGGGGTCGGGGGGTTGCACAAACAATTATGCACCCTATACACCTTTTTACTAAGCATTATTATCCTATGGTTTATCTAATCTCACTAACAGCTCAACCTGTCAATGATGGACCTTCTTTTTATCCCAGCTTGTCCATCTATTCAGCACTCTTATCTCTGTTCAGCTCGGTTCATTGTCACTAACACCTGCCAAGTCGGTACACAGTCACAGGGTGGTTATTTGATTACCACCTCTCTTTCAAGGACCGTGTTACTATGGTCTCTCAGTCTTACAGATTCACTGTGTACAATATCCACTAAATTGGATTGTATCTGACAGAGTATGTAGAACAACTCTGGGTCCAGGCTCTGGTCTTCTCACAGGTGGACTACTGCAACGCTATGCTGTCAGGAGCTCCAGCATGTGTCACCAAGCCACTGTGGATTATTCAAAATGCAGAGGCACATTCTGATATCCAACTACCCAAAGCAGGCACGTGCCACTCCACTCTTCAGATCACTGCACTGGCTTCCTGTAGCAGCATGTATTAAGTTCAAATCCTTGATGCTTGCCTACAAAGTAGTCCGTGGGTCTGCAGTTATCTTTATGAGATCATTTACACTTTCTTGACCCCTCAGGACTGCTTTGAACGGTGTCTGATGATGCCATCTCTGCATAGTATGAAATCTCAGTCTAGACTTTTCATGAGTACAGTATCTCTTGGCTGGTAGATTGAGCTCCCCACCTTCATTAAAAATTCTTACTCCCTCTGTGTATTTAAAAAGCATTTGAAGACTCTTGTGTGATGAATTTTATTTTGAGCTTTTCACTTGTGGCAATAAATTTTGTACCTTTTTCCTGTAACAGTTGTTCATAAACCATTCCCAAACTGATGTTACTTGACTATGCTGATCTCTTTTTAAGTCCCTTTGGATAAAGGCATCTGCTAAGCAAATAAATTTAAATATTACTGCTTTTCTGCATGGTGCAGAAATATTTCCTTTACAAACATGTGTGCTGCTATACTGGAATTCCTTGCGATTTGTGTTTTTGTAATTATTGTAGTGTTAACATTTTATTTTTTGTGTACTATAAATCAACAAACTGATTTTTTTTTTTTTTTTTTGGACAATTTCAAGAATTTGTATTTGTGATATTTTGAAAAAGGTCTGTATACAACAGATATGATTTTATGTAGGAAGTGTTCACTGTTGTGAATTTTGTTGGTAAAATACAAATGATGTCTATTCCAAAGAGTCATATGCATACTATGCATACTAATAATTGCTCTCTGGGTTAGCAATGTGACTGTGGTTGCCTCAACCAACTTATGCCACATATGACTTGACACACTGAATGTTTCCTGAGGAAAATATTTAAAAATCATAATTGTATTAAAAATCATTATTTTATACACATCCATACAACATAATGATGAATGTCTTGCTGGCAAAGTCATTGAAAGACTATTACTGGATTCTTCACAAATCGGCTCTTATGTGTATTCTTCAACCATGGCATGTCTGAACAATTATAATCAAACTTTGCGGAAAACAAGAAATAAGCTGTTCTATAGTAGCATTGGTGCTTGACCAACTATTGGAAATATTCATCCATCCATTATCCAACCCGCTAAATCCAAACACAGGGTCACGGGGGGTCTGCTGGACCCAATCCCAGCCAACACAGGGCACAAGGCAGGAACCAATCCCGGGCAGGGTGCCAACTAGTGCTGGGCGGTATACCGGTTCATACCGAAAACCGTTTATTTTTTTTATGATATGGATTTTTCTTATACCGAAACACCGGTTTAAATTGCCTAAACGTCGTTCGGAACGTGGCGCAGCGGGAAACTGTTCAAGTGGGGACCTTTTTCACTGCTACACCGCTAAACACAGATTTGTTGCACTAGGGCTCTTTTTCACTGCTACACCACCAAATAGTGGGCGGTAGCATAGGTATGCCGTGCGGTGAAAATGGACAGAGAGCCGAAAAAAAGCAGTCACATCTGTCGCCTGGAGATGCTTTAGTTTTAAAAGGTCAGATGTGTAAATACTGTTTCTATACTACTGGATAATACTGCAAGCCAAGTTGTACTTGTTTTATTTGTTTTCAATACAGTGTAATGTGCCTGGGTACTGTGTAATAGTGTGACAACATTTTGACTTTATTCTCGACATTTCCACTTTAATCTTGACGCTTATGACGAGAATATATTCTTTTGACTTTATTCTCGTAATTTGTCATTAAAGTATAACATTGTAAACTGAACTTCATCATAAAATGAATATTTAATTTACTAGATTTTCTCAAACCCCGTCATAAGTTATATAGCACATTAAATGCTTTGTGTTAAGTGATTCGTTCAGAGATGGGCGCAACTCTGAATGGATGGCATAATTAAACATGTATAACGAAGATATTTTTAAAGTTCTGAGCACTCCGTGGGCTAAGTTTATAACTAGTTTTAATTTCACAAAGACGTTTATCGTGTGGTGATTGGTTATGTGGTGAAAGAAAAAGGAAGGATAGGAACTGGGGTTTTGGTAGCCTACGTC